>NC_057775.1:4231474-4571032 GCF_014825855.1 Bombus pyrosoma
TTTTCGGATATCGACTGTTTTTATCGAAGGGGAGAAATTATTACGACAGTTTTATTTCGCTCGAGTCTTCGACTTTTGCTTTTGTTTCTTTATCGCATATTTCCGAGTTAAAAAGAAAGAAGTGCCGGACTTTGCTTAAATAAAAGAACTGTCCTTACTTGCGTCCAAGAGAAATGCTAAGGATAGATTGTACATTATCTATCTGCTGATATTTTTTATGCTAAACTCAAGCACGAAATTGCAAGGTACACTTTCAATGACTTTGACGACCATTTTTTCATGCAAGCTTTAAGCTATTTACAACAATACGTATAAAGGCCAGTTCCCATGCAACGATACGTACACGTGTACACGAGTATTTACTACTTTAAAATGATAATTAACTTACGTGAATCACGAACAATGCCTCTTACCACTGTGATTATATTTTATCAGTACCAGTTACCAATTAGAACAACGACTAACGAAATAGATAGCATAATTAATATCCACTTACAAACATGCATTCTACCACGTGCGAGTAAACAAATTTTTTTTATTCGCTCTTAGTTACGACTACGAAATATGGAAGAGACGGACGCTATTGGCGCTAGTATCGTGCAATTACATCATTATCGTTCGATATGACGAAAATTAATCGAATCGTTTTGCACATTGACTACGATCGAAAGCACGAGAGAACTACGAATTTGGACGATTCGTTAAAAAAAAAGGGTGTCGTTTAATTAAAACCAGTATGGCGACGCGGAACACGAATCGCTGCCGCTGAAAACCACCCGCGAGCATTTATACGTATATTTCATAGTAGTCTGACCTTAATTACCTTGGCTACCTTAATTCAAACTAACTTATATTTCACATGTTCGCAGGAGCGAAGCACGTTTAGCGCCTTCGTTTGTCTCTTACTTTAATTTAATCTCAGCCTAAGAAAGTAAAGTGCCATCTATTCTTACAGACACCGTCGACATCGAGCCCTTCGCTACTTTCCAGGATTAGTTGGGAACAGTTGCGTCCTTCCTAGCCAAATACGCGTTTCTATGTTTTCAAAACCAAGAGCTATCGTTAAAACGAAGGGACGGAGAGGGAAAGACGCGTTTAAATGCAAACGACAGATCGACGTAGGACGTTTCACCGAGACATCGAAACACCATTTGATTAACATTTTCATCGCATCTGGAAAGTTTAGAGTTCTTAGAAAATTCAAAATTACAAATTTTCATTAAAAACTTTTGCTACCGATTTGCATAATTATACCGTTCTACTGCCTCATACCGTACCACCGACGCAAGATTAAACTTCCTTGTATGTTTCGATCTACTTTTCTTGACATTTATCCGGTAGACTTAACTTCGCACACGTTTATTTACATCGATAGAGTAGCAATTAATTAAAACTTTTATGTCACGATCGATCGTTAAGATCACGAGCGAAGATATCGTACCTACATGGAATTTGAACTTCAGATTGCATTTTTGCGCCTTGTATAAGCTATTGGAACTTGACTTGTGCCTGCGCACTGTACAGTGCACACTCGATAGCGATAGTCGTCGTGGATAAGTAGACCGTAAACCTGTGGGACGAATGTGGATGCAGGATCCCCTCGAGCCTAATTCCTTCGCTCATCTACACAAGAACTTACTTGCGTACTCTTATCGCCGTCTTTCGCCGATTCGTTAGTCGTGTTACCGTCTATTTCTCGTAATTTACACTTCACGTAATTGACACAAACGAACACTACTTACGATTCGTAAGGTGTTAAAAATCTATCAAGGCTCAAAATATTTCGGACACTAATGATATTCTCAATTTATAAAGGCGACGTCAAGGCGAACATTACTCGCAACGATGTCACGCACAATAATGTTTCCAAGGACGTTTATTTTAAAATTCAGGTTTCTTTCGCCTTCGTATCCTATCCACTTATCAAGCTATCTAGCGACTCGATCCACTTATCGACGTATGCGTAAAAGTTATCTTTTTTTTTTTTTTTTGCTGTTACCTGAATTCTCTGTTCTCGAGAGCAAGTAATTTCACAAGGAATTTCGCACCGCTCTGTCTTCGCGACCTTATTTCTCAATGTATGTATCTATCATAGTTATGATATACAGCCAGAGTCACTGATGATTACTGGACGAGCAAGAAACACCGAGTGATAAGCATTTCCACTACTAAACAGTTTGGGAAGGTTAAACCGATAATACAAAATATTTTTAGAAAATAGTCGCGTATCTACATTGTCAAGGAGGTAATCGGGCATTGTTGGCATTGAAATTTAAATATTCAAAGACTTGAAAACGTAATTTATGAGCGTACCATTAAAGTTACGATAGATAAAATATAAATACATTTACATATAGAAACCTAGATATACGACAGATATTTAAAATCAAACCGCACTTTTAGAAGCAATACGACCGAATAAAAGCTAATTGACGAGAGAATGAAAGACGGACGAAGCGAGACGACTTCGATTCGAGATATCTCGTTGCGCGCAACTTTATTCCAGAAATTCGTTCAAACGTAATTTTCGACCGAAATGTCAATTTTATTCCGCTATTAAAGTTGATCGTGTCGTTGAGCGCGATTCGATCCTATTCCTACGTTCGTTTCACGTGTTGTCTTTGCCAAGTACCTAATAATATACACAACACGATCATTTATTGTTATTTTCACAATATTCTATGTAATGGATTCTCTCAGGTTGAATTTTGTTCGACTATTTTTGGTTTAACGTTGGTTGTGATGTACTCTTTTACTTCGCTACTAATACGATCTACCGTCGATGATGATACACACGCGAATCCGCCACCTCCTGATTGAAGATACGTGATGCTGGCGAATCGTAAGGCGACATCGTTTCCAGACTACAATGATATCGTTCGTCCACACCGAATCTGTGGTCTGAAGCTACACGTCGCGATTATCTCGGTGCGATAAATATTTAACTGATATATGGAGCATAAAAAATAAATATACTCTACTTCACCGCATTGTTATTTTTGTACAAAAGATTCTCACCAAGTATTGTTCTCGCGATAGTAAGATCTCACGAAAATCGCTCAAGTCGCTTCTGGAGCGAAACCTCTGCGCATTCCCTTTTTATCCAAAGTTTGTCGCCCGTTGATTTTCACGAGACGGAAACGATTAACTTCGTTAAAGCTGGCTGAATGCCGCCACGCGAGCAATGAATTTACAAAGACTTCGTCTTTCATACTTTCGTTTAATCGACATGCTGACGCGAATATCGTTTAAGTTAAACTTTCGATATTAAATGGCGCGACATATTTCGAATAAAAAGTGGTATAAGAATCTGAAATATTTCGAAGATTCTATTTTATTTGTAAGATTCAACGTTGCATTCAAATAAGCGAATAATCAAGATTTTATTGAAAACGTTAGATAGGGGCAACGTTTTCTCGAAAAGAGGATATGCGGAACAAAATGTTACCGCTGGTAACATACCCTGCACAAAGAGAAAACGCGTATGTTTAGTCCGGTGTATCTCTTTCTGGGATAGAGTCATATGCGATTGTGTCGTACGCGAGCACATCGTGCTAAATCAGTGATTCCCAAAAGGTGCGTCCCGGAATAAAATTAGGTGCATCGCCGCGAAAGAGCGAGATACTTTTTTCTTCTTTTTTATCAATGTTCGTGTGTATAAATGCCTCTTTCGAATAAATTGTAAAATTTATATACCACGTACGTCGCGATATCTCTACATTTTTAAAAATGCACCGTGACTAAAAAAAGTTTGGGAACCACTGTACTATATCGCTAAGTCTCACGTGCCCCACCAACAAAATTATACCATTTTGGAATATATATAAAGAACTGAATTTTACTTCTTGACCAGTTTCGATCTTAAATTCCGCGCATCGCGGTAACATTTTACGAGATCGGGTTCAAACTTATTTTTCCGAACATATTTACAGATCGTTGTATTCGTTTATTCGGTGAGTTTTTCAAGAACATCCCGTGCCACTCGCCAAGTACGATCAGGCAAAAATCGCTCGCCGACTCGAATTTTACTCGCATCGGTTCATCCATAAACGCGTGACCCATGTTCTTGCCTACGGTCTACGTCCTGCGTCTCGTAATCCTAACAAAGATACTTATAAAAAAATTTACAATCTATTCGGTTAAACGCTTTGATCATTTGTTGCGATCCGCTTAGAAAATTCCTACACTTTTTGTAAGCTTCAAGTATCGATACAACTAGAAAATAATGGCAATAACGAGTAAATTTGTCCCTTTTCTTTCTGTCCTCGCATTGTTCGATTACCGTATTCCCTAAACATAGATAACAAGTGCATGACGCTGCAAAAAAACAGCAAGGAATATATTCTTGATAAAAAAAAGATCGCAAAAATGCAGGTAAAATGGTAAATAATTCACGGTCTGTTTATAAAGCATGAGAAATAATATCTTATAAGACGTATACATATAATGTGCTCGCGTACATATTTACTTTTTCAAATAACATTTCGTCTCGCTGATACTCACGCTATATATTCCATATATATTTTCTCTCGTCACATAGCCAATTTAAATTTTCTTCGTGGTTCCAATATACTTGCAGTATCGCTATGTATATTACGAATTAGATAGCGTTAATTCAAACGAAATTACAAGATCTTTCACTTGCCTGAATAGTTTGCAGAGCAAAATGAAAGAAATTTGCATTCTCAAGTATCACGAGAAACGATAACGTACGATTGCATAAATAATCGATATAGCGCGGTCAGAAATGTGCATAAAATGTGGCGATTCATCGTACGGTGCAGTAGATGTCAGCCACGATTCGAACTATACGAAGAGCCTTAGACGAACGGTAATGCGAAATCGAAATTCTACATGTCAACGTTTTCATTTCACCGGCGTCATGGACGTACTTTGAGAAATTTTCGGTTTATAAACGCTTTATACGTCAATAACAATTTCCTTTCTGTTGCTTCGTAGAGGCGACGGATTCGACACTCGAGTTGTTAAAATATATTTTCTCTAGGCAATCGTTATACCGTGAAATATACAGTTATGATCGATAACTATATTGTTCGACGTGCGAAAGTTGGTTGGAATGTGTGTTTCAATCTGAAAGCAACCGTCTACAGATCATTGTTGCAACTAACCCGTATTTCTCAGAAAGAAGGAAAAATATTGGGAAAGAAGAGAGAAAGATACGAGATATTCGTAGATATAGGTAACGCGAGCAGTAAAGCAACGACGCGACAGGCGACGCAACATACGAAGTGTCGAGAACAATACGTTTTATGAAAAGAACCGAACACATAGGAAACATCCGATCGTTCAAATATTATATTCAACTACACCTATCGAAAAACGGATTCTTTTTAATATAATAGATTCTTTCGCTTTCACGTGATTTTCTGCGAAAGCTTCGCTCGACAAAGAAAACAAAAGTACAGTTTAGAAGTTACGCTAAGCTACACGCAAGTCAAATGGAAAGTCGCTAAAATACGCAAATTCTTTGAGATACAAACCTATGTACATGTATATGATTGTTCTGTTTCAGTAGTCATCGATAATTATGTGGGACAAATGCAAAGCGGCGCTTCTGCTTGTAATGTTGGTCATCGTCGCAAGTAAGGATAAATCTTGATAAACTTAACAATGATGTTCGCGAGAATCCGCAAAATAGAAAATACCTGAGTCCAAAGTATCTTTCTTCCTCTAATTATATGCTATACGTTTTAACGTTAGCTCGCGCAACTGCATCTTACCGATTGTAAAATATTTAACAACAGATATCTTTGACCATAGGCGATGCAAATGACTGCGTGCCTCGAAATTTTGGTCATGGCAGTATCGTATGCGTTTGTAATGCAACCTACTGTGACGAGCTACCGGATAACAACCCCAAAGTCCCAGAGAACGGAACGTTCTACTGGTACGTTTCGAGCAAAGAGGGTCTCAGGCTGAGCATGCTACAGGCGCGGATGGGTTCTTGTCAAAATTCCAGCACCGGTACGGTTCTAAATATAGATACATCGAAAAAATACCAAACCATCTTGGGCTTTGGCGGTGCCTTTACGGACTCGGCGGGAATGAATATCAGAAATCTCAGTGAGGCTACACAGGACCAATTAATTCGGTAATTAAACCTCGATAAAGCGGCACAGGCGGAGAAAAATCTGCTAAAACTTCACGTTTTAATTATCTTTACGGTTACGTGAAATTTTCAAACAGCGCCTTAATATTTCACAAAATATTTCTGAGATCTACGATTTATAAGTAAATGTGAAAGTGATCGAAATTTGTTTTATCTTTATTTTTAAAGTTACGAATTATAAAACATCTTTGAAAAATTCCGAAAAGTAAATATGAACAATGATAGATTCGTAGTTCTTGAACAAATTGATAACACAACGACGTTTGCTTCTTGTATGTGCAACGTGATTTGAATTAATTATTCGATCTAATTTGATCTAATTACGTGTGTTGCTATACGTACAACTGAGCGTGCTTAATCGCTTACAGGGCGTACTACGGTTCAAACGGGAGCAGATATTCGTTAGGTCGAATACCAATCGCTGGAACTGACTTCTCTACGAGACCTTACACGTACGATGACGTCCCTGATGATATGACACTGCAAAACTTTAGCCTTGCCCAGGAAGATTACGATTATAAGATACCGTATCTAAGAAAAGCCATTGAATTAAACCCTGACGTAAAATTCTTTAGTGCTGCATGGTCAGCTCCACCGTGGATGAAAACTAACGACCGAATCAATGGATTTGGTAAGTGTGATAATACGATATCGAATAAGGAGAAAAAAATTGAAGATAAGCGATAGAAAAATGTATCCTTTTTATTTGAAAACGAACCGCTTCAAATAATTCTTTAGACGCGTTTCGTAATATATTGTAATACTAATTAACAATTTATGTCTAGGCTTTTTAAGGAAGGATCGTTATCAGGTCTATGCCAATTACATAGTAAAATTTTTGGACGCGTATAAAAGCAATGGCGTTGATGTATGGGCCGTTTCGACAGGAAACGAGCCATTAAACGCTTATGTGCCTTTTGATCGCCTTAACACTATGGGCTGGACACCAAACACTGTCGCTGATTGGGTCGCTAATTACGCGGGTCCAACTTTGGCAGCGTCCGCCCACAATGGCACGCAAATTCTTATTCTAGATGATCAGAGAATCGAATTACCTTGGTTTGTAAATAAAGTCTTCGAACATGAAGCCGCGAAAAAATACATTGTTGGTACAGCTGTACATTGGTACACAGATAGTTTCGCTCCGCCAATATTATTAGATTTAACGCACGATGGTTATCCAGATAAATTTATTCTCATGACTGAAGCATGTACAGGTAAGCGGTTCAAATACTATATCTCTGTAACAATTACGGAACAGTTTAAAACAACGTTTGCTTAACAAAGTTTGCTACACGTAAAGAGCAAAAGTTTGTTTCTTAAATATACATATATCTGTATCGAGCTTTTCATCCAGAAAAAAGTATCTAGTGATTTTAATTGAATTTTAAGATCAACTTAAATAATATGTTTCCTTCGTGAAATCTCAGTTCCATAGACGTTGTACAGTAACATTTCCTTTTTCAACTATTATATTACACGTGATCAACAACTATATATAACGGTAACATCATTTTATTCGCAGGTGCCGGAATTTTGGATTATCCAAAAGTTTCCTTAGGTTCGTGGAGCAGAGGGGAGGAATATATTTTAAGCATAATAGAGGTATGGTAAATGATTACAGTTATAATCGTGTACGAGACATAAAGTTTCTTAATGAGAACATTATACATTAAACATATACAAAGATTACTTCTGCTTATAAGAAAAATATTCTGTTTAAAGTACATGAATCATTGGTCAGTTGGATGGGTAGATTGGAATTTAGCTTTAGACGCAACCGGTGGACCAAACTGGAT
Source organism: Bombus pyrosoma (assembly GCF_014825855.1). NCBI lineage: Eukaryota > Metazoa > Arthropoda > Insecta > Hymenoptera > Apidae > Bombus > Bombus pyrosoma. Next base: position 4,239,404 of record NC_057775.1, read on the forward strand.
TCAAAATTACGTCGACTCGCCCATTATTGTAAATCCAGACACCGATGAATTTTATAAACAGCCAATGTACTATGCTCTTAAGCACTTTAGCAGATTCGTCGATAGAGGCTCCATTAGGATTTCTATTACCGATACGAACAATGTTAAAGCTACAGCCTTCGTAACACCCTCGAATCAAGTCGTGGTTGTTCTATATAACAAGTAATCACAGTTTATTTTACAGCCAATTACGAAATAATTTACTAATTACCTCAGTTTTCGACATTGTTGCGGTTCAGTTTAATAATTTGTTCACAAAATTTATTTTCTTTTACAGCAATACCCAGAAGAAGAACATTGTTCTCAATGATCCGGAAAAGAATCCCATTTGCTTGGAATTACCCGCATACTCCATGAGTACCATAATTTATGCACAATAGAACTTGTAACTCGTTGATTATTAAATACAATTTGTAATATCGCCATATTGTATGTAACGATAAATGGCAATTATAACGTACATTGTAATGCTAATATGCTAATATATAACATAATAAAACGTGCATCTCGAAATTGAAATTTTCTCGATACTATTCCAGACGAAGACTTACATTTTGTGACAATAATCAATATACCTGATAAGAATAACAAGTCATCGAGTAACAGTCTATTATCTATTAACACAATAAAATGAAATTGGGAAATCTGAAATGTTCATATCTTCATCTACAAAGTGCACTTCCCTGTAAAATTTATCTAATCCTTATTTCACTTTAGCTGTGTACATATTATATATTAATACTATATATATATATATATGTATTGTATCTATGTATACGTAATATATTTATATGTATATATACAAAAATTAATATATATAATAATGTATAAAAATACATTCGTTTAAATACAACGTACATATATTAGGTTTTCCGAAAGTTTTCTTTCGTTTTACGAGGAAATAATGGACGCACTACGTTTTTTGTTTTATATTATTTTGTCCAATTAAACACCGCGACATTTTACAAACTTGGTTTCGCGTTTGTATGAAGGTGCAAAGACACTTTTCGGACAACCCAATACATCGTATAGGAATTTGCAGAAGACAATATGTGAGCGAACAGTAAAGTTATTATTATTATTATCAGTAGGAGATAATTATTTACTCAGATAATACCGCCAAAAATTTGAAAAGAATCATTTAGAAAACACACAGATAATACATTTACTATAAACGACAGGTAGGTGAAGATTAGATAGCTTACCTTTTTTTGTATGCGTGCCAATATATATGCTTATATAAATTCGAGTACCGGTTAGCTACTATTTACACTTCTGCTTTAGTTTTTAACAATATCACCATGGGACACGCGTGGAAAGCACTTCTACTAATTACTTTCTTCTTCAACGAAGGTAAGCTCTCGTTATTTCCGGCGAAGATAAATTTCATTTCTGACGAACTTAGTGGAAATATTTTCATTCATCATAGGTATCGCGAATGACTGCGTGCCGTACCGTATAGATGACGAAGTAATTGCATGTGTTTGCAATGCAACATATTGCGATGGACTACCAGATGGTAGACCGGAAGTTCCAGAGGAAGGTAATTCTTATTGGTATGTGACGAATAAAGAGGGGCTGAGAATGAAGATGTCAGAAGTAAAATTCGATAGCTGCGAAAATTTCCCTGTGGACGTAACGCTGACCATAGATAATGCGAAAAAGTATCAAACGGTTTTTGGCTTCGGTGGCGCATTTACCGATTCTACTGGTATAAACATAGCAAAACTCAGCCCAGCTACGCAACTTCAATTGCTTCGGTAATCATTGATATCTACAGATCAATATTTGTGATCAATATTTTAAATATCTACGATACTATGATACCTTTTTTCGGTAAAAGTTGCGCCATGCATTATACTTGCATATAATTTTATTTTTCCATAAACCTCGTCGCATATCTCTTTTAAATTTACTGAATTTATTGAATTGAATTGTCAATTGAAATGTACGATCCTTTTTATCTGAATTATTTCTAGAGCATATTATCATCCAAAGGAGGGAAGCAGATACACACTGGGTCGTATACCTATTGGGGCGAGCGATTTCTCAGAAAGACCGTACACGTATGACGATACGGCCAATGACACCACGCTTGAACACTTTTCACTTGCAAACGAGGATTTCGATTACAAACTACTATATGCGAGGAAAGCGCTTGAATTCAATCCCGAAATTAAATTCTTCAGTGCTGCATGGACTGCTCCATTATGGATGAAAAGCAACGACAACGGACTCAGTACGTATGATAGAAGTGTCGTAAAACAAATTAGACGAATGAATTGTATTAATGATAAATTCGTCAAATTAATCTAATAATCATTGATTAGCTTACTTGAAAGAGGAGTATTACCAAATCTACGCTAACTATCTGCTAAAGTTCCTGGATGAATATAAAAACAACGGTATTGACATGTGGGCTATTACAACTGGTAACGAGCCACTAGTTATGTTTATGTTTAATCTTCCAAATGTCTCTATGGGATGGAAACCCGAAACGATGGCTGATTGGATCGCTAACAACTTGGGTCCAACATTAGCATCATCGCCGCACAATAAAACACTAATTTTCGCCTTTGATGACAATAGAAAGGCATTACCCAAATTTGTCGAACCAACGTTCCGAAATCAAAATGCAAAGAAATACGTTGCCGGGACAGCTGTACATTGGTATCAAGATTCCGAAACTCCTGTAGATATATTAGATCAAATCCACGATGAGTTCCCAGACAAATCTATTTTCATGACCGAAGCATCTGTAATAGGTAAGCCTTTCGCGCGCATACGCGCACGCACGTAGTATCCTACGTAGGAAAAATGCACACTTTTCACTTGTGAAGGATTGTAAAAAGTCGAATTTGCAAAATAATTAGTTTACGAACTTATACCGACATGGTACTCCTCGCCATAGGACCTCCAATATGGAACACTTCGAAAGTTAAATTGGAATCGTGGCGCCGAGGTGAAAAATACATTTTAAGCATAATAGAGGTAAAAGAACTTACATGATTTTATGGTCGTTTTACTTGAAGAATATTTATCCTATTTTTGAATATAAAAGTTAATCGTTAACGAAACGTGTTTTGCATCAAGTACATGAATCATTGGTCAATTGGTTGGGTGGACTGGAATTTAGCTTTGGACGAAACTGGCGGGCCAAACTATATTGATAATCATATCGACGCCACTATTATCGTCAACCCGAAAACCGACGAATTTTATAAACAACCTATGTATTATGCTATCAAACATTTTAGCAGATTCGTTGACAGAGGTTCTGTTAGAATTTCTATTACCGATACTGATACTATCAAATCTGCAGCCTTCGTTACACCTTCAGCGGAAAACGTCGTTGTCCTATACAATAGGTGAAAGAAATTGTTATCATTACTATTGCTGCGTAATTATTTGATATAAAATGATGAAATGTTTATTTTTATCCTAAACAAATTTTTATCTTAAATTTCTATTTCAGGGATACTTCCCCGAGACACGTAGTTTTGAAGGATGTACAGAAAGGTACACTTTGTTTAGAACTATCTCCGCAATCTATGAATACTCTGAAATACAAATAGTATGACTTCCTTATTATATTATACCTTTATATTATATATTATATTAGTTCTAATTATAAATCGTTATTGTAAGAGATAAATCGAATAAATAAAAACCCATCAGTGCAAATAAAAGTGTTCATGTATATAGTTCAACGTCATGTTCGATCGATGTAATCAAACTGTTATCAAAAATGTAAACCATTTTCAAAAGTTAATATCATATCACGAAAAATTTCATTCCAATAGTGAGATTACTTTATCGATACGATCGAGACATCTTCGACTTATGCAAATACCAGCTCCTTTATATTGTATGTTAAACTATAAGAACGCGAAAAATAGTTGTTTAAAGACGTATAATTATTATTGTACGAATAGATATTGAAAGTAAAACTATTGAAATAACGTTCCAATCGAAATTTAACTGATAACTGTTCCCTTTATTCTTTATTAATACAACATTTATATTCAAGCCTAGTGGTTTATGCATCTGGATAATATGTTTTCGCCCAACGGCCTACTTTTCTCTTTTTTGGATTTTCTCTTAAACATCTTGGTATATAAGTCGGCTGATGCTGATTTAATCTTCGTTTCGCAGCCGAGAAACCAAACTGCCACGGGTCACGTTTCTTATCAAGAGGGCGAGTAGCGTTATCAATCATATATATTTTCTGCCAATGATATATTTCAGGCTGTAATCTATAAAGCAAAGGGAAATTAATGTTTTTATGTGATGATAATTAATCGTTTCTTAGTATATATAATAGATTATTTATACATATATATGTACGTACTGATGTCTTGGTCTATTAGACGTAAGGTACTTAAATTTTGATTCTAACCACGCTCTTCGTTCTGGATCAGTAATGTCAGCAACATACTTCACAGATTCACCTAAGTACGGTTTCATATTTTCATTACTTCGTGCTTCAGGCATATTGATATAAAATTTGATCAATTTTTTTAAAACATCTTCGTTGAACCCTTGAATTTTTCCATCCTCTATTTTATCGAACAACATCATCGGTTCTGTTATCCAACATATATTACGCACAGGATTGTTATCTGCATATTCCCAATGTAACAAAGTGGTGTTCAACTGGTAAACGCAAAAGGACCAATATTGACCATTTGTCAAAATTGTTTGCGATACTAATGGATATAGTATTTCGTTGACCGTAGAAAAGCCTGAAATTAAAGAATGAAAGAGGAAATAAAAAAGAAGGTTCTTTCTGTATATATAGTAAGATACATTGAAGTAACTTTGTTGAAAGAAATATTTATCGCATAACGTATTACCTTGATAACAAGCCTGCGATAACAACCAACTATAAGATGCAAAAATAGCTTGCACGGTGACTGCTTCTTCATCCCTAATCTTTGAATTAAAAACTAAATTATTTATATTGTGATAAGATAACAAACCAAATTCAGCAGGATCACCGGGCCAGAAACCAGGTATATTAGTTGCACGTTTATACGAAAACTTATAACTTAGTACCCTAGGATCAAATTTGAACTCGGGAATACTTAATTCTGGATTAGTGGAGTATATTGGAGAAACAATCTCCCTTAAAGGAAATTGATGTCTTAATTGTAGAATTGGAGAACCAACATATTGAACAGGCATATTTATTGGATCATCTGCATATTCTTTCAAACGTTTTATCTTCTCTCTTGCTTTCCTCTGTAGAGTCGGCCGTTGTATGTCACCTGCGAACCAAAATGCTTCTACTCTTGGTTTAAAATCTACTTCAGTTTCCAATAAATGTGGTGTCATCGAAGATAAAGTGGACAGCATTATTCGATTGATTTGAAAGACAAGTGCATCTGTAACAGCATCGTTTAGCAATTTCTCCTTAATATTTTCTATTTTCTCTGTTATTTCTTGCTTCTTTCTGTAATATATATTTATAATATTAATTCTATAAATTATTTATGTAAATGTAAATTTATTAATACTTTTGTCGCTTAAGGGAAAATTATTATTATTTTTATACTTCTAACACAAGACAATTATACTCACAGTCTATGATTGTATTCAAAAATAATAACATTTTCTATATGATTTTTAATAGTTTGTACCAGAGCATCTAATTTTTCAGTTGTGATCATTGAATCGTAAAAGTCCGGTAATTTATTATCATTTGTAACATGAGTACGTGTAATGTATTGAGCATGTTTCAATGAATTATATGGAACTTTTCCTTCTTCCAAACATAACGATTTCCAACCATAGTAATGTGGCATATTCATACCAATTAGTTTTTCCTCTACAGTTTCTAATTTTTTAATTTTATTATACCAATTTTCAAATCTTCTCTTACGCCTAGCACGATAGGATAAATCCAAAATAGGAGGATAGATTACATTTTCCGTATCACCCAGCGTGATACTCGCACATTTTCTTATAACTGTTTTTAGAATACTTGTAGAATAGTTTGGTAAGGATTTCTGTAGCCCTGTATACATGTTAAAAATCGCTGAATATATTTAAGTTATTATTGGAGATACAGAGGTTATGTGTAAGTTTTTAACTATATTGTACACGATTTCCTGGTTATCGTTCACACATCTTTCTACGAAACTTATATTTCGATTAATAAATTATGTAGAATACTTTGTAGAAAAAGTAAATACTACATATAATAAAAATAATAAATTACTGGAGATATACACACTTGTGTACATATATATACATATGTATACGCGAACTTATATCCATCAATTTTTAACCCTTTCGCTTCGGGTGCCGCTTATAGGCGGCGCCAGCGAGATGACCTGTGGGTACGATTGCCACTTATAGGTGGCAACCACGCGACGAATCCTGGGTTCGGCACCGCATATATCGGACATACACCAGTGCCATCTGTAATCAATAATATAAATTCGTCGGCCCGAGTGCTGAGCAATCCACCCAACTCGTAGTAAAGATATCACGCAACAGTCAAAGGAACTCAACCTGTTGTATATTACTTTTAAGAGAGAAATTTTCGATTTTCCATCCTTTGAAAATATATCCCGGACGAAAGGGATTCGACGAACTCGCGACGCGTCATCTTCAGGTAAGGGGTCTTAACGAGCGTAGCTGGCTGCCCCGCCTGTAGTCAATAATATATCTTTTCGTTATCGGCAGAACATTTTCTGTTGATTTTATTGATATATTGGATTAATCACTTCTTAAAAGTTACTCGTTGTTGAAACAACATCAAAATGTTTTACGCAATATACTTCAAACATCCAAACGATCGTATACTGTTTCGTGGTAAAAAATCTATTAAATCCATTGGTATTTACTTATAATTCTCAATGAAAATTGATTCTAAATAGTCTACCAAATAAAAAAAAAAAATCCATTGACAGTGAAACGATATTTCATATACGGTTCTTACAAGAATTACTGTTATTTAATAAGACTTAGGAAAACGTATATATAGCAACGGCGCACACTGCGCGCATTTCTGTTGCGCGCTTCCTTGCAGTGACAGTACTTCCGTGGACTGGACAGTCGAAGCGAAAAGGTTAGAATTGACCATTGGAGAAACTGCTTTGATCATTTACGAGTGAAAAATGTATAAAATGTTATATATTGATATAATTAATTTTGTAACCGTAGAATCTTAATCCTGTTAAAAGTAATTATTAAATTGTTAAAATGTTAATTTAAACATATGTATTGATTAAAGTAGTAATTTTTAATCTTATATACGATATAGGCATAAGTTATATTTTATTTAACATCTCTGCGGCATCCCGTTAGTCAAAGTATTCACTTAATGTGTACTTAATGCGTCATACCTTAACGTCAAAATAAAGAGGTTAATGAAGTTTATGAGGTTAAGACAATTGAAAAATGTCGAAACCAAGAAGAAAGAAACCGTTTAGCGGTAAAGCGAAGAAACAGCAATTGCAAACCAAGAAGCAACGACAAAGTTCGGCTTTCCTTAGTATGTATGCACAATATAATAATGAACGATAAGTTTTATGTATTAAATATTCGAATAATTAATTTTATGTTATAATTAGTAGGTGGAAGTCACAGCGGATACAAGGAAGATGACATAAATTACTCTAGTGATCTTGAATATAATGCTGTACAAAGAATCAATGAACAGCCAAAAAATGATAATTCTCACAGAAACAGATATACTTTACAATTCTTTCAAGACAGCAAAGAAGAAGTACTGAAACGAAAGAAACAATCCAGAAGTGCTATTGTACCTTTATCTCTTAAAGATCAAGAAGTTTCAAATAATTATTTTCCACCTGAAATTGATATGCCAAAAAGGCCACCATGGAACTTTGATATGTCAAAAAAGCAGTTAGAATTGGCAGAACACAAGTATTTTACTGTAAGCAATTGTAATACACGTTTATGTTCATTGAGATAAATTTAATATTGACTTACACTTTTAGGAGTATCTAAAAAACATGGAAAAGTTAAATACCATCAGTTACTTTGAATTAAATTTAGAAACATGGAGGCAGTTATGGAGAGTTCTTGAGATGTCTGATATTTTATTAATCATTGTTGATATTAGATATACCGTTTTAATGTTTCCTCCGTATTTATACGAGTATATAACGAATGAACTTAAAAAGGACATGATTCTAGTATTGAATAAGGTTGATTTAGCACCTCCAGCTTTAGTAATAGCATGGAAAGAATATTTCCGTACCATATACCCAAACTTACATATTTTGATGTTCACTTCGTATCCCACTTATAATTTACGTGGAAATAAAAGCGATACAGAGGGAATGAAACAAAGACGGAGAAAGGGAAAGCTTAAAATGGCTGCAGAAGGAGCCCAGCAATTGTTGGATATTTGTAAAGAAATTGTTGGAGATAAGGTGGATTTAACTTCTTGGCAAGGAAAGATTCAAGAAGAAATGCAAATGGAATTTGATTTAGATGACGCCGATCATAAAAGCGATATTACTATAGAAAAAGCAGATACAAGTTATATCAAGCACGAACGTTATAAAAATGGAGTTTTATCCATAGGATGTATCGGAACTCCAAATGTTGGAAAATCATCCTTAATGAATGCATTAATGGGTAAGTTGTATTTTTTATAAGAAAATTGAAATTTAGAAAGTGACAATGTTTAAATATTTAAATGTCATTTGTTAAATTTATATTGTTAATTTATAGGCAAAAAAGTTGTTAGCGTGTCACGTACGCCAGGACATACTAAACATTTTCAAACTATATTTCTTACAAAAACCGTTTGCCTCTGTGACTGTCCAGGATTAGTATTTCCATCTACAATACCCAAGCAACTACAAATATTAATGGGATCTTTTCCAATAGCTCAAGTCAGCGAACCGTATACAACAATTAAATTTCTAGCTGAGAGAATAGATTTACCAAAGATACTTAAATTGCAACATCAAGATAACGATGATACATGGAGCGCTATGGATATTTGTGATAGTTGGGCTTCTAAACGTAATTTCTTCACTGCACGAGCTGCTAGATACGATTCTTACAGGGCAGCTAATTCGTTATTAAGGATGGCCCTTGAAGGGAAAATTTGTATATACGTATATCCCCCAGATTGGGATCTTAATAAAGGTAATTTTCGTTAGACGTTGGCATAAATAATTTACTATTTTTAAAATAATCTCTTTCTATCTTGTAACAGAAAAGTTTGAGAATCATTCAGAAATTGAACTAGTTAAATGGATTCAAGCTAAAAATAAAAGCGACGATGTTAGTGATATGAGAGGAATATGCATTTCGTCCGAAGATGAAAATGACGAACAGAAACTCTTAGAAAATCGAGAACACGAAGAGAAAATATCACAAGAAACATCCGATAATTCTGACGATTCTAATGAGACAACAAGCGAAGACTCGGAAATACCGCACGTAGTTAACAAATTTGGAGCACTGTCTACAGATATATCAGAAATAAATCCTTGATCAGTGTTTAATTAATATTTTATTCATTCCTTTGAATACATGTTATATATATATATATTAACACGTTCATGACGGCGTTGCTATTTGTGTTTCTCGTCGTGGGGTGGCGCTCGTATTCATGTTTATAATAAGTTTATAATATTGAATTATTTTGTTTTTAAATAAATCTTACTTTTTTCAATTAATACACGTTAAATTTCCATTATTTAAATTTTCAACTATATGAAAATTTTTTCTAATTACTAAACGAACTACATTTTTGGTGGTACGCGCCGACGTGTTAAACGAACGTGTTAAATTATCTATTTACAACAAAATAGAATACAATATTTTTAACGAAATACTTGATAAGTAAAAACAGTATATACTACACGCATTACTGTTCTGCATCTAATAATTTCTAATTATTTATTGTATTGCTCTTTATATATACATTAGCTTTTATTACTGTTTCGTTGGTCCACTATACAGCAATTATTTATTAAAAAGAGCTCTTTCATCTAGAAGCATAATCAGTTTTTATTTTGCTATTTAAAATTGTTGGCAAAAGGAAGAAATATTTAAGTCGTTGAAAATTCATAGAATTTTGGATAGCTTAGATATTGAGGCCTATCAAATTTATATGATAAAATGAGCACGAGATATGCAAATATGAAATGAAAAAGTAGGCTTTACATAATATATCGATACAACGAAACTAACTTTGAGAAATTTAAAGTTACATCTATAAAGTATTAAACAATAGTTTATCCGCAAAGTTAGTCCTCTGTTACTTTCTTATCAAAATATCATTTTCCATATTTCAGATATCATGAGCGTACGAAGCAACAAAATCAGCAAGCGACATTTCTAAGCTCCCAATAACTTTTTAACGGAATAACCAGGTATCGAGTAAAAGAACAATAATACGACTATTATTAAGGCAATTGCTACTATAGCTTTCAGAATTGCCCATTTGTAGTTGTGCCATACTATATATTTAACAGATTTCAAAGGGTTCAAAAACCACATGAAAGATGCATCTGGCCTACTGAAAGAAAAGACAAACTAATTAGCGATATAGTTTTTTAAACGAACTAATCGAGGTACTGATTAATCATCAAATGTGTATATATCAAAAAACGATAATTGAATAAATAAATTGTACAAATCAAGTAATAATAAAGCAAGCTCGTGTTGAATGTTAAAACATTGTATGATCGTTTTTATATTTACTTGGGTTTGTCAAGCGGATCAGGCTCGTTCCTTCCAAATCCTGCAGGATTTTTCTCAGCCTCTTCTTTGGTCAACAAATGAATTTCAGCTTCTACTTTACCCTAAGAATATTTTCGATGTAAAATACTTTCAAGTTTCTATGAAACACATTAGAGCGAATATGAATTGATATTTACCGTTAATTCCATATCCTCGTTTTCCTTTTTGACGTAGAAAGGCCACCAACCTTTTATTCGTTTCTGTTTGAAAATATTTACGGTTGGCACAGATCCATCGGTCTTTAGCATACTTAACGTACAAAGCTTGCTGTTCTTTGCGCCGCGTGGAAATCGATTTAAATCGAGAGTAATAGCACCCAGAAAGTCGTCAGCTGAAAAATGATCTGCATCCCAGACCTGTGTACAGTGGATTCGAATGACAACGGAAATATAAATTAAAAGTATGATTAAGACGATCTGCTCTTTTTACCTGTAATTCCAAACGAGCAGGAATCTTGCATTCAGTTTCGTCCCAGCTAAACAGACTTTCTTTCCGATTGATAACGATCTTCTCTTCTGCTACGAGATAATCGAATGGAAATATAAAACGCCAATTGAAATTCCCCTCTCCTGTTAACGATCTATAATGAATGTCCGTAGATTGGCAATCTTCGGGGCCTTTTAGCCATCTAATAAACAAATCCAAGCAAAATTCACCGTTCTAACGAATTTCCAAACTATGTGCGAATTACTTATATAAATACGCGGAATACCCTTTCACGTAAATATCGCTCATTTTTTCGCCAGTAAAGAACGCATCGTCTTCCAGTATAACGTCGTCGGTGTTCCATATAATGATCCGAAGCTCGTAGCTTTTGGGTTTTCTCGGTGAAATATCGATCGACGGTCCTGGCGAAGGCATGTCCATAGGGAACATGTCAACCCACATTTCCAACTTTCCTTGCTCGATCCCGGGTTTTTCAGGATTGTAAAGTGGACGTGTTTCCACATGCTCGGGGACCAAAGCACAACCGATTCTTGGAAAAGCATGCCATTGGTGAAGAACTGCCAGTGCAAGATGTTCTTCTATGCCTAGTAAGATAAACATTATTTTTAGGAAAAGCACCGCGGTACTCAACCGTTTACAAAAAGATCTACTGCTTCGAATCTCGGTATTTGCCTTTTGTATGAACGTAACATTCCATTTCCTCGTCCGACAAAGAGAACGTTTTTCTTCCGATCGTTACTTTTCCGTGGGAATATACCGGTCCATCGATCTTTCCCTCTTTGCAAAGCTTCGACAAGATCTGCGTCGGTTTCATCGGGTCCCTCCATTTATTGTAACTAGATCTGGCAATAAAATACGCCGACTTGAGCCGACTTGAGCACGTCGTTTCATTTTAGAACAAAACAATCGAAATGTTCTCGTTCGGAAACTTACTCGTCGTATTTTTTGGCTAGACCGCAAGTGGCACGATGCCGGCTGTAAAATCGATTTTCCAGGTCGATCTTTGTCTCGCCGATCATATCGTCTGTGCCGACCAAGTCCCAATCCAACACTTGAACGGTCAGCAACGAATCTTGCGGGAAGGTTGCTTCTATTTCGAAACACCTTGCAAATAAAACGCACGAAGATGTAACGATAAGTCGTAAGGAATGGTACGCGATCGTATCGGTACATACTTGCCGAATACGGGATTCAGTTGTTTCGACACGTAATTCTCTTTGTCACTGATTCTTTTACCGCCTAGTTGCAAAACGACGTAAGGATCTGCTTTTCCGTTTAGGTCGCAAGGATGAAGATCGTTCGCCTTGACGATATAAACTCGCACCAATACGTGAATCGGTTCGTTGGAAGGTACACCTTGAAAAAAGCCGTATTGCGGGTCGAATCCCATCACCGTATGATCTATCAAATCCCTAGGGAGAGGCCACTTGTAAACTTTTAAGGCCCCTTTAAAGCTTCCCACTATTCTGGATTCGTCTTCGGGCTCGTCGCCCGTTTTCTTTCCTCTGTAAAGTTCGAACGTGTGCAGCCATTCCTTGAACTGTTCGAATTCTGGCTGAGCTTCCAATTCGTTCGGATAAATTTTCAACAGCGCCGTTTTCGGGAAATTCCGATAGGTGTGCTTAGGGCTCAGTTTCGAAACAAACCTGGCTGCGTTCGCCGTCGACTTTAGGCCAAACAATCTTTTCGCTGCAACGCCAGGACTCTTCTCGCCCGACGGATTCGCTTGATTTTGATTGTAATTTTCCTCCATGTACGTCGGGACGGTACCGTTTGCTTGTGCTTGAAACATTGGTTTCTCTCTACGTAGTTCCTTGTTTTCTTCTATCATGGCTTCAACGGAAGCGAAGTACTTGGTCCACCAATCTTGACAACCATCCTCGTCCTCGAACGTGTAGAAATCACCTAACGGAATTCGTTCGATTCAATTTCTCCACGTTGCTCCTTTTACGCTTCGATACTTTTTGCATAACTTGCATAACTTACCCAAGCTTCCATCGTTGACCAGACTTTGCTTTTTTTTTATATTCTGTTCCGTTTTGTCCTTCTTCGTTGGCCAACCTTGTTCCAAACCTAGAGTAATTGTCGCATCTCCGATACCGAACTCGAGATCGGTCAAAGACTCTGGCAAAGACGGGTATTGCAATTTAATCTTCGATGTATCGAAACCTAAAGCGAAAGAGGACAATTACCGAAAGTATGGTGTATACGTATACCGATCGACAGCAACGTTGCGAGATATCAATAAAATTTATTCCATCTATGACTAACTTGGATTACAGATTTCCGAAGAGTCCGAACTCGAAATTATTTTACCTGTGTATTGCTGTAATTGATACAGATTCTTCTTTCTTTCTTCCACGTCCTTCGCCTTCTTCGTTTGTGGATGGTACATATACTTATGGATCGAATTTATCGTGTGCGTTCCAACGAGAGTGTAACGACCGAAACTTCTGCAATCTACAGCCCTGATGGTCAAAGGTGGCCGATAGAGCTCCTGTTCGGGCAATTCCAACTCCAAAAATTTCACCGGTGTGTTGAAATTTGGATTTTTCTTCGCGTTTGTTATAACCGAAGAGTAAAGAATATGACCGGCACATTCCACGTCTACTCGAGGCTTGTCCACAGTCATTAGATGGATCCTCTTCAAATCCCTCAGACCCCAAAACAGCACCTCGATTCTACGATAGAAGGCGATAGCACGCGCGTGAAAGAGCCAACTAACGTTCAGCGAAATTCCGATGACGTTGCGAAGCTTGTGAAAATTATTTAAAAGTAGTAGTTTTACCGGTACTTGGAGAGAGTCGGTCGAATTCCAACGGGAACCGGAAGAATCGGTCCCCGATCCTGAGTTGCGACGGCAGTTTGGCTCGGTATTTCCTTCGGGTCTGGTAAAGTGGGAAAGCTGTAATCTTTCGTCTGCGAATATTCGAGTAGCTCGAAAACGGCAAGAAGTTCGCCCGCTCTTGCAGCGCCTCTCGTTACATCGTACCATTCTAACGAAGGTGGGAATTTGGGTGGCGTGTAAGGTTCCGAGGCGAGTTTCACGTGAGGTCGCGCGACCGCTCGACCTATGTACTCCGATTTCCCCTGAAACCATCGTACGTTTACTTCGTACAATCTTCTCCGGTACAAGTTTTCGATTTTAGATTATTTATCGCGGGAAGTAACTTTCTTTCCTCTCTTTGTCAAATATTCTTTGAAAAATTATCTTTCGAAAAAGCTATCGTCCAAGTTTTATTGTAGTTTACTACTTATCTGTAATTACGATACTGTTACTCGATCGACAAATTTGATTTCTAAAACCTTACGGAGACGGCATATAGCCATGATAATTACGAATCAGTTTGCTCGCAAAACCGACTTTAGAACGTCGTTACCTAGAGATCGATGCTGAAAAAATAAAATGCGGAAGCGTATGTTTCGCGTATGAATGTCGTATGTCGTATACAAACTGTTAAAGCAGAGCCCCCATGCAGTGTTATATGTCCGTAGATAGAAAATGACTCTGTAAAAAGAGAATCGGAAAAGGATGAGAAAAGAACTATAGTCGCTTGTACAAAGATTTTCTTTGCGTGTTTAATCGAGAAATGTATAGCAACAAAAAATAAAGCAGAACTTATGTACGTCGGAGAAATTCTCTATCGAGACATACCACTTTGTCTTGATCGAAGAGTTCGACGACGATCGACGGTGGATCCTTCTTAATTTCTTCGTCGGTTCCGTAAATCAAGATGTCGTCGAAAAGAAGTAGTTCGTCCCACGTAGGACTCAAAGTTTCGTCGATCACTTGAGTAGAGTTAGAAAATTCGCCGCAAATAACTCTGGCGAAGGGATCGGAAAGACCTGACGCATCGCTGCCGATCAGAGACCGGGCTTGATACATGTGCGCTCTTAACTGGAACTTCTACTCGATAATTCGGATATTTTCGTAATAAAACTGGACAAACGGGACGATCGATAGCGTAAGAATAGCGCGATTGTCAAATACATACGTGTTTTTCAACGTAATGAATAACAGTGGGTGGTAAAGCACGCGGCCTGTCCACGTTTCTCAACTCGTGACTGAGTTCGTAACCCTTTGGCAGACCTTGGATAAAGTATTTCTTGTGCTTCAAGATACCCAGCCACATGTAGATTTGTAATTTCGTTTGTATCGCCCAACCCGAGGGTCCGAATCGTTTTTTCCCTGGAAGCTACAGATCGATCCACGTTATTGTTCGAATTATTGATACTGATCGAAAACGATAGAGGCGAAACTAGTCGAACATGCTGCGTGCGAGTTATTTCGTCTCGTCGATTTATTCACAAGCTAGGAAATGTAAATTAGACGTAATATAAAACGAACGTACTTTGAGAAACATGGTTTGAACTTTGCCGCAGTATCTGCCACATTCTTCATCGACGATCGAATATATTAAATCTCTTCCGAGTATTCTATGATACGCGACTCGACGTCCGGAACTAATTACCCAAATAAAAACGTCCGGTAGAGAATCTTGAGGCTGAAAGTCGTGAAAGTTTCCTTTTAACGATAAAATACCAACTTTAAGGAGGGAACAACTTTGGCGAACGATACTCACGTCTTCGACGAGAAATTTTAATTTCTGTAAATAGCTCTGTGCAGTCTTCAGTCTTTCCTTGAAGCTACTCTTAGTGATCACGGCTTTAAGATTGCGCGACATAATTCCCATACTTTCTAATTCTCTTTGACAAAGTTTCGTCCTCTCTTTATCGAGTTTCGTCTTTCCAACTCCCGGCCCGGTGATACTCGATTTACTGATGCTCACATATCGATTACAGTTGCTGCTTAATTCGTCTAACGTAGACTTTAAAATTTTCTCGCCTGTACAGTCGTCGGCGTGCGACTGAGCCTCCGACAATCCCTCCTCCTACCCCAAATCAAAAATCCCCGTTAATTAAAGCAGATTACCCCCAACTATACACTAGGATGGAAACGTCTGTCGACTTACCAGTTTATCGGAAATTTTGCTGATTATATTGCTATTGTACATTCTACGCCTATAGTCGGGCCAGATGCTCCTAACGTGAAGGCAAGGTTTGTCATCCCAGTAGGGCAAAAAATAATACATTTTATCGTGCGTCATCGGTTTACAGGCTGGAGTGGTACTCTGCCAAGATCCGCTCAACACCTCCTGCAGCTCCTCTTGATCGCTACTCGTTCCACTTTTTGGTCCCATTTCGCATATCTGACAGCGACCAATTAAAACCGATTTTACCAACTTTTTTTATCCGTCCGACTATTCAACGTACTCGAACGTCGATGAACGACACGGAGCGGCGCGGTATAGAATAAGATAATAAACAGAAACGAACGATTCCATGGATGCACGAGCCTCACCTTGGAGCTTTCGTTGTGACCGTCTAAAGCGTTTCCCGCATTCCCTATCGATAATTCGAAATACATTGGTTTGTCGCCGAGTTTCTTGTCGACCATCGTGGCGTCCATTATGGTGGCGAAAAGAAAAAATTCTTCGTTCCTGGCATAAACGGATTCGTTGATGGGTATGGTGGGTTCGACTTCCACCTCCGACGGAGCCATTTCTACGTTATCGCTTATCTCTGTCCTAATGCCTATTAATAATCTAAAGATACAGGACGATAAGACGTTTAATATCTGCATCTTTCGTTCTCGGGAAAGGAATGGAACGCGATACGATTTTCAATCGAGGGAAAATAAACGAAATCGAGCCATAACCTTGCTCTGTAAGAGATTCCTTCCCCTAATCCAGCGTTCAACGTGGAATGCTTATCTATGATACTGTAATCCCTGATGCTTCCGTAAAAATGGATAAAGGCTGGTCCAAAAGTTGGTAGAAATCCCTTTTCACCGTCGTTGCTGATTTTCTTCAAATCGACGAAATGCGTGCCGATGACGGTCGCGTGAACCGGGTCGTTGTCGCATAGCTGAATCTTGATCCTTTGACAGAGAGGTGGAAACATTTCCGTGAAGACGATCTGCTCGTTCCAAACTGGCGCGTAACTGTGCCTTTTAACGCTCGTCTTACCCTGAATCGCGTGGAGAAACTCACTTGACGGATTTTTGCCTCTCTCCATCTCTTTGATCGATTATACACATAGAACGTAACGAAAACAATCGTGCATAGATAAGAAATTTGATCGATCTTACGGTTAGTCCGGCGAAGGACACTTGAACGTACGGATCGACCAGATCCTTGATTTCACCGGTAAAGGCCTTCTTCACGTTCGCCATAATGCTGCTGTTCATCTTCGGTAGCCCATCCGCTCTGTACACCTTCACGATAAACTTGGCCCTTTGTCTCTCGATAGGCACACCGTCCGGTAGCAAGAGATTACCCTCGATATCGTCCTCGTCCTTCTCACTTTTTGGAGGAATTTTCACGGTGTCGCCTTTCCCGATCACGCTTATGTCGCACTTCAAGTAACCTTTGGGGCCACCAGCCACGTCGTCCGGATCCGTCAACAGTGCCCATTTATGATAAAACTGATGATCTACAGGGTAAACGGGAATTACGTTCATCAAAATAGAACGCGATCTATCTTTAAATGTGTACGTCGTACATACATCGTAACACGAACAGAGAAAGGTTTTAAAGTCGATCGTAAACACCAATTAAGCGAATATGTACATGATTTATGAATAAATGATAGAAGACACAACTTTTAACAGTCATTCGCTTCCGACGCATCTTTACAACTTTTCAAGAATCTCAACTCGCCGATAAATTCTAAGAAATTTGAACTGTCATATGTATCGACGATACTTTGACCGACTAAAGCGTTTAATTAACTGTTAACGATATTGCTCGAGCGTTATTCGCGATGTAATAAATTAGCGTCGCGTTCGTATCGAGAGACGATCGTTATTCGTAGAAACGAATAATTATACGCTCGATTAGCGATTATCTCACGTGCGTACTTACGTAACGATTTCCAATGTACTTACTACTACCACTACTCTCTGTTTATTTGCACCGTTGTAATATTTCAATCGGCTTTAACGCGTTAATTCATTTTCACATTGTAAAATAAATATGTTTCATCGATAAAGCGGATTGCATATTTCTTCCCGTAATATACGCAACGTACTATGTACAAATATAGTAAGAGGTATTCTACGCTACAGAAGCGGCATGACTTAGAAACTATTGTACTATAAGCCAAGTGCAACAAATTTTATACAAGCTGTGAATTTAAACGATACTGATGCATGATGAAGATATGATATGATACGAAATAGCTGTTTCGCTTCTTTTCACTTCTGTTTTACGTTTATCGTCTTTTACTTCGATCCTTTTCCACTCGGACGTTTTATTTATATCGCTTTGATAATTTTGTTGTTCCGCCCTTTTATTTTATGTTTCATACACATGCATTTGTAAGCGATTTCCAATTCATTTATTTTTAATCGATGAAATTTATTCGCGATACTTTTATCGTTTACGCGTTGGTAAACAAAATTGTTCAATTACGTAGAAAACGTAGAAAATATAGTAATTTCATTACTTTGCAATCAGAATATGGGATAAAATGATAAACGTGTAATTTAATGGAGTATATTTCAGTTTGATCGAAAATATGTAAATTGATTCAAATTTCCGTCTATGGAAATATCATTTCACTTTCAATGGAACGACAGAGAAAATTGTTTGCTCAGCTTCCTCGTCGGCACTGGCTCGATAAAGGATGAAAGACAGTCGGTAATGATAAACGGTAACCTTTAGGATCCTTTTCGAAAGATTAAAAAAATATACCTGGTTGTGCCCATACAGTCGCGATGTCTAACTTAAAGATGCCCAGTGTTAGATTAGCGCGTAAGAGATTCCGCGATTGCTGCACCTGCGTATCAATAGAAGGTATTCACTACAAGTAATCTTAATTCACTTTCTCATTCATCGATTATCATTCATCGCGTAAAGTTGCCTTTCACATACGTGTATCTAAAGCTACCTGTTCAAGCGAGTAATTCTAAATCCGCAAATATTCCGATTTACCAATCAAGAATAATTACTCTCGTTAATTCGTTTCTTTTTCGTTTCTCCAATCCCCAATCTCCAATTCCCTTTTATTGCGTTTGCGCCTCTTACGTACAAAATCGATAAATTTAACGGTAGGGGCGATCGAGTCGTTCGCTGTTTCAACGCTCTGCAGAGAACAGATGAAATCCATCGTGCTCGAAATTATACGAACTCTTTGAATCTTCATATTTATTATTATATTTGTAATACGTCATGACAATCGTTGTCAATCATCTCGTGTTCTCGTTCAGATGAGAAATGAAAATAACTGATTATTAAAATACAACGTTGTCGGCAGTCAATTTCCATCGATCAAAAATTCACGTTCCAACAAACGGTTGATAAACGACTGATAATTACGCGACTAATCCTTTTATCCGGAAAGTGAGAAACTCATTCGTTCTGCCGTTTCGAAACTTTTTTCCTATTTTCATGTTCTTTTCGTCATATCGTATATCGTATATGCGTATTTACCGACTTGTTGCCGAAAACGTTTTATTTAAAGCGCGATCAGCGGATTTATTGCTTGCACGTTACCGTATTTATTACAGAGTATCGGGGGCCAATTAATAGCTCTAGTTATTAATAATCTAACGAAGCAAATAACTCCCTAACTTCTATAAACAGCAATCTCACTGAGCCAGATTCAAGGAAACTCGACGAGCGACTTACCGATAGCGTGATAATTTTATCGAACAGCATGACAGGTGGCATGTGGAAATCGAAGACAAAATACTGAAAAACAGAACGATATTAAAAATGTTACTTTACCAAAATAATTTCGTAGCGTTCTATACGCTTTCAAATTGAACGATCACGCGCTCACACACGCAGACTCGATGTCAAACGAGAAGAACAAAATGCGAGATCAAGAAATTCGATATATATTTTAATGATAAAAAACGCGAGAGCGAATGAAGAATCTGAAATGAACAGAGCTACTTGCTAAATGGTAAAAAAAAAGAAAAGAATAAACACCGAAACGTAGGTATGTACATTATGTCGGTGCAACGGAGTTTATATCGACTAAATAGTTTATAGGACAACTCGTAGGGAAAAAGTAATATTATCGTAAATACATCGTTCCGCTCTTTCCTCCTTTCTACACCCGTTGTTCAGTTTGCGTTTTCAAGCTTTCCGATAATTTCCCTTCAGTTCCCTTCGAACTTTGTTTTAAAGAAAATTCATTCCAAGGAGGACATGTACGTATACGATATGTATGTATGTATGTACCTCGTTGTAATACGGACAATTCGTAGATTCTTTGACGCTGGTGTATTTTCGTTGGTCTCCGATTTGTACGCAAACGACCGGATCCATGTTCAGACCGGCCAACTGTCTTGCTTCGATGATAGTGACGCAAACTTGATAGTCTTGTGCCTTTAATGCGGTTTGTCCAGTGTCGACGGTCTGTAAAAACAGGATAGAAACGAATTTCGCGATTCGGTGAAATTTCCTTGCAAGCTGCATCGTCTCCGACTCGAAAGAAACCGTTTATTCTCGAGACGAAGACGGGTCAGCGAATTCTTATGCAAATGCTGTTACGCAATTTATCGCGCCATTTACTTATTTCTTTCCAGTCGGGCTACACTCGACAATGCCAATCTCTCGAGCGATCTCCGGTTTATTTGCAATTTCGGTACTTGAGACACGCCGACGCGGAATACATTAGCGAGCTTTCTACGTGTTTCCGTATAATTCGTATCAACGTCCAATGCTGTTAATCATTTCGTTACACATAATAGACAGAAAAACCAAAAGCTAAATATTTATGAATTTAGTAATTATAGCTTGAATCGTTCGAAGGATCGATCGAACCTTTGGCTTTGATTTCTTCGTTGGTTTCACGATCGCCTCCTGAGTTTTCACCGTATTCGTTCCACCCTGGCTGTCATAATCGGACACGTTCGTTTCCAAAGAAGTCATCGAGTTCGTTCTCGAAGGTTCGTTGGATGTGGTGCAACTCGAATCCCTTCTATCGATTAATTCGCTGGTATCCGAGCCGCTGTCGCAGGATCGAGCTCTGGGCGGTCTTTGCTTCCCCAACTTCATAAAGGATCTCATGCTTTTCAACGTCGAACTCCTGCTACAAAGAACGACATCTCTTTTCCTCATCTTGCCTATGTTATCTGCAGCATCTCTTTCGAGAAATGTAAACCAAAGTGTATAGAAGTCGGTTTGCCATATTTTGAGAAAGATTTCATCTCGTGCCAACCCCGATACTCGAACGACATAAAACATAAAAGTCGTTAGATTTTACACGAGTGTTGGAATGATCAGCAACGAACTAAACGGTCTAGCGGCCTCGCCCAGTTAATTCCAAAAAATTGCCAACAGATACCGGGACGCGATACTTTGCAACAAGTGTTTTCAAGTTCCCATAAATTGCCATCAGAGTGTAAAATGACGCACTAATTTCGAAGACGATATGATCAACGTAAAGTGTGTCTCACTAATACGCGTATTCTCGCACGTGTCGTCTAAAAAGGAGATATTATTCCCTATTTAAAACTAAGACAATGATGAAACGTTAAACGAGAAATGCACATTCTCCTACGTTGTTTCATCCTGAGCTTGTTTTCTCCGTGTATTTATGATAATACACGACCTGCAGAAATACGTTATATATAACCAACCATTGTTTAAAAAATTCTTTACGTACACATGTAGGTATATTCGCCGTTTATAAAACAAAGTCTGCACTAACGAAAAACGTTCCGTGGCTGTTGGAAGCTTCGAGAAAAGAAACGAGAAATATCTTTCGCTAAGGCAGTTTCAGATTTCTTTTGAGAAAAGCAAAAGATAATGAAAGAGACGAACGGAGAAGAAAACAAGGCGGATATTACGAAAATGGAAGAGAAAGAGAAGTTCGACGCGGCAAAGGGATCTCGAGATATCTACTGGCAATTTCTCACCTCTTGCGATCCGGTGACTTGTCAGCCGTTAGCAGCGAACTACCCCTTTGTAGAAAGCCCCGTTTCGAACTTGTTTGAGGACTATGCCAAGAAGCTTTCTTTTTGGCGGCATCGCTGCCGCTATTAGCTTGCTCGAGGCTTCTTTCAAGGTTCGCAATGTTTTGCTCGATGTCGATCAGCATCTGTTGTTCATCCTCCGTTATTTCCGAGACCGCGTACGAGCTGCAACTTCCGTCAGGAGGGTTGTATCGAATTTCAAAGCAGACGACAGCCTACGCATATTAAACGTGTTTTGTCATATCTTGGAAATGACCATCGATCTCCGTTCAAAAGTTTAGCTGAAATTTCATTTAAAACGACTCGTGCGTCATTTATCTTTGCCCCGATGTGGATCGTCTATCGTACGCGATTATTCCTCGGAGCGCGGCAATTCCACCGTGCCGCTTGATATGGAATTGAACGCGGAAACTGTTATCGCAAGCATAGGTATGTATGTGTTTCAACGTACCGGAAGCGGCTTGTTATTGAGGTCTACTAAGGAATCTGTGACAATGATTCGGCCTTCTCGTATCACCGTCTGTAAAACCAAACCATATTTCGCGAGCACTTTCTCGTTTTTCAAAACGCCCCGCGATACCACTGACAATTGCAGCACTTCTACTTCGTCCACCGGTCTTCCCAAGTTCCAAGTGAAGCTCTGGAAAATGTTAAATCACGCTGAGCTTTTCGTTAACCATGCTTTGTAAATCGTGCTTTGGTTTAGCGATTTTGTAATTTCTTTACGCTCGAAGGAAACAAATAAAACAAAGACAAAAAGAGTAGTTACCAGCCTTGATTAACCATTATAATATGTTCTTTTGATATTTAAATGTCAACATTATTTATATTTTTCATGCAAGCAATTACATTTTTTGTATAGAAATAAAAATAATTAAAACAAAGATGCAAGCAACAGCACAGCGTTGACTAATCGATACACGAACCGTGTAACGTATGAACTAACGCGAATGAAATATTTTTTTCCTTCCCTCCCTGCTTGTATAAATCGCGTCGCTCGAATAAAAACGACAAGATATGTCTTTAATCGAAAAAACAAAAATCCACTCGTCGATATAGCAAAATATCAAGCTACAGTAGTGTTTCTGGTACGAATTGAAAGTCTTAAATTGCAAAAGCGTTTTGCTAAACTTTGTTTTAACGAAGTAAAAAAGTGGGTCGCGATGAGTACTTGATATACAAAATATGTATACCGGCTGCACGCTCGTTTACTGCGCGTCAAGCAAGTTAGTTAGGTGCGCGCAATCGTAAACTACGTACGAAAGTTCGATAGCTGCGTGATTCGTATTCCTTCAAAATTTTCTTTAAATTATGTAAAACTGTTCCTAACAAGAATCAACGCGTACACCGAAACGGCGCTTTGAACAAGCTCGAGAAAAATAAAACGATTAACTAAACTACAGCCATTCAAACTCTAACATTCTCTGTGTATTAAACCAAAAATTTATCAAAATGATAGATTAATAGTAATTTTAATTTTATTTAATAATAGTAATTATTACTCTTTAATATTATTTTCTTATTATATATTGGATCAATAGCAATTAATAATAGATTAATAGAATAGCTAAAAATTAAACATTTGTCTTCTACGTTACCTCGTACACCACAATATGGTCGTCGCTTTCTTCGAGGCATTTTGAGTAATGAGGGACACCTGTAAAAGATCTTTCATTCATAGCAGATCATGGCATTAAACGTAATTTCGATATCCACGAAAAGTTTCGTAAATGAATGAACGAATTGCATGGTCGCATTTAACGATGATTCTTTTTTACGTGCAATAGTAGGTTAGTGTAGCTTGACGGGAAAGCTTTCATCCGTTATTAAAATTTTTCCAACTTTTGTAGCATTATACAGTCGACTGAAGAATAAAACGACGATAACTCGATGCTCGTTTATCGTTAGTTATATTTACGAGTGCGACGAATTGCACACTTTTTCCAAGTTCTTTGATATCGAAATGTAAAATGTTACAACAAAAGTACTGTTAAGTTATTCCGTGTTCTATCATGCACCGATTGAATATTTCCAACATTTTGTTTCTCGTTATTCGATTTGCTTGCCTTTTACCAAGTTTAAATCGTAGTTTTATCTAAACGAGATGCAACAGCTACACTGCTTACGCGTAGTCTCTCTCGCGACTAACAACGGTATTTAAGATGTGCAGGCAATCTCGTCAGTTATTTCTATTATGTACGTTAAAGTAGAGAATCGTGTTAAGTCTTGAAAATTTATACTTTTCTCCTCTCTCCTATAGAACACGTTGCAAGCAAAAAAAATATAAGTCAACTATGTACATACTTTCCCGAGCACGAAAGAAGGGAAACCACTCATCTGGAATCGTATCTAGCAATAAGTAACATTAGTAGCGTTGGTTGTGAAGACGAGAAAGGAATATGATAAAATTGGAATAGCAAGTAGAATTTATACGATAATTGTGAATGATAAACGTGCGTATCTATATTGCTGCCTTATAAAACAGTCTGATTGTACGATTTTAAAACTACGTATAAATTTCGAGTTATATTACGTCTAGTATCTGATAGTCTTCCAGCAGACAAACTGTTTGGTCCGAAGCACACTGGAAAGCAAAAAGTTTTCCGCCGTAACTGTATCTTTTATAATGGTTGCTCTTCCGCGTAAACGTTAAATATCTAATGTAGATGGCTGCTTTGAAAGATATAACGCGTTAAATAAGTGGGTTAAGAGGTAACCGCGCGAGAAATTAAGACGTCGACGGCGGATTACAGGAGAAAGGAAAAGGAGGAAAAATTCTTCCTGCGATAAGTATCAAAATCGTATCACGATCGTACGTGTATACGCGTACGTATATTAATTAAGTAACTCTGAATAACATTGAGACGTTTAAAGAGGTCGAGGATAAAATCTTGACGCGCAACTTTGTATCACGCGAGCTGTAGATCGTCGGTGAACTGGGGCAAATTGATTAAATAAAAGTTTAATATCCAAAAGCCAAAAGTTAACCTCCGGTTAACAATTCGTCGTCGTCCTGTCTTGCCTTTGAATTTTCCTTTACTTCCGTACACGAGCCTGCGAGATGATCAACTAAACCGACTGCTGGTTGGTTTAACGTTTAACCTAACGCTAACCTTTGCATTTGTATCCCCTAAGTCGTCGCGCTTCCATAAATATTGCAAATCTACACTCGGCTGAGCTGGCCTTCGCTTGACAGTTTATTAACATTTAGCTACATATCCAGCGTTAAACAAACGAGTGACGCGTATTTTTAAACATTGACATTTTCCAAACGTTAATTTTAATATTTACAACTTGAGCGATGCGTCGACATTTCAAAGATTTACAAGATTAGGCTATTAGGCAAGAAAGAAATGCCGAATTTTGTATAAATTTAAAAAGATTCGACTTTTAATAATATTCCTCGTCTCTTGAGGATATCCTCTTCGTAATTAGGGCGACGCTTGAAGGATCGGAAATAAGGATAGTTAACGTTATTATTTAATCCTGTTATTTTTTTAATAAACGCGGATATATCCATGCGCTACGCGATCCAAAGTATAATCAAATTTGCCAACATAAAAAGGTTACGTCAATTTTCCATCACTGTTGAAACTAACTTTGTACGATAAGTATATAGAGAAACGAGAGTAGATACGTGTAATTCGTTTTTTCAAAGTTGCTTCTATCGCTTTATCCTAAGAGCTTTTTTTTCTCGTTGCACGAAGATAATTGTTTGAATTGGAAACACAAATAGTATCTGCTTCTGATTAATCCAGCCAATATCTGTCACCACTTTAACGGTACTATTCAACGTTTTGCGGTTTGTTACACAGTTGTATATAATAAGATACATACATACACATTTGTTTAGAGTTAGCTACACGAAGAGAACGATCAATCGATGAACATGAGACAAGAAGATAATGCGTTTCTTCTAAATACTTCTATAAGAAGAATTACGTGTAAGAAGCATGAAGCGTCGTGTTTTACGTAACAATTTTTGTATTTTATGCGAGAACTGCTTGTTTCGTTACGATTGAAATTTTATACAAGATTTTTTGTAGAAGATTAGATACACAAGATAGATATCGTAAAAATCACGTGTCGATTAAACGCGATAAATCTGCGTGCGGTAGCTGCTCTAGATAGAAATATTTATTTATAGATGAACTAATTTTAATCAATATCACCGATTAACCTTATGAAAACAGTGACCGTATGAAAACGGCGGGATTAGTTACATTATACAATCGAAGAACGAGAAGCGCTATTTTCTAATCAATCAAAGGGATGAAGACCTTTGCCGAGCGAATAACAGGTTCGAGTAGCGTAGTATCCAAAGAAACTGATGAAAGAGATTACAATGAAAGTCATTATCCTACACGCAGTCATAGAACTCTGCACTCGTATCGTTCATCAGAGTCGATCTTGCAACGTCTCGCAACACGATATTATTATCTTGACAAATATCTGTTACGTTTATTATTTACTTGTTCCTATTTATCCTTAAATAGCAAACAGATATAACAAATTTTGTCAAAAATCACGTGGCATAAGTTTGATAATTCTTTCGAGTCATTCGTTAATTAACGCTCGATTTGTGTGTAACAGAGAAGGAGAGTCTAAAAGCGACTATATTTATAATGGTAGCGTAAATATTTGTAACGGTATTAATATACATATCGCTTCGTTCGGTTATATATATTTTCTACGAACGGTCGAACAGTTTTCGTTGAATGTACGCGAAAATTATATTATTCAGATTTCGCAGAATTGCAAATTAAACCGAACGCGAGCCACCCTCCGCGTGTCACGAGAAAACGAAGGGGAAAAAATGACTGAAACGACGTAACGAAATTCTGATCGATTGTCAATTATATTTACTCGGCGTCGATCGCCGTACTCGTTCGTCGCGCAAGCACGCCTTCAAAGTTCAATTGCCTTCGTAAATGTTGAGAAAAGCTTAACGACACTTTTCTATCGCAAACCGAATGGGTAAGTGGTCGTTACGGTTGACGCAAGCTATGGATTTTATCGGTATTTTCATTGTCGATCGTCGAGGAATATCGCTTGAAACTTACCCCGGAAGTCAACCTTGACAAGCTTGTCTCCTTTGAATTTCAGTCCTTGAAAATACTTGACGATAACTTCGAGCGCCATTCTATGCCAAACGTTCCGCAAATTTCACTCACGACGTAAATTTAGCGTTCGTTAGAGGCCGTACGTATCAGGAGAGCCGAGCAAACGGGTTACACCGCATGTTCCGTTCCTTCGCTCGTACGTTCTTCGATCATCCCCGGTTAGACGAAAGCAAAGGGAAGGGCCACGACCAACTGTACGAATCGAATGTTCGACTTCCGCGCTAATTCGACGATGGAAACCACAAAGACCTCGTGTTTAAGCGAATGGCGATAACATCGTAAGACGTTTCCGGTAAACGAATATTTTCAAACCGGTGCGGTGTCGTGATTAAGGAAGCAAGTGCGAGCGAGCAAGCACGTACCCGAATCGAACGACAGACGAATTCGGACTAGCTGATGTTCGCGCCTCGTACAACCTCCGAGTCCTGTCCGTCCTACCGGACCTACCCGTTCTGCTATCCTGGAGAACCAGCGCACGCGCCACTTGCTACTACTCTGTCTGCTACAAACACACACACACGCACACACGCACATACACACGCACACACAGATTGACCGTGTTACGCGTCATCGACGCAGGTATTCATCGCGGCGTGGGCGACGCGCCGCTTCGCTCACCCTGCACCCTTCCATTCCCATTACTCGCTATTCGCTTGCCGCGTTCTTTCCCCTAGTTTCACCAGCATATCCTCGTGAACATAGCAAATTGCCGAAATACCTGGCATACGTATCAATCGGAGCATCGACTCTTCGTCGACCAATCTTTCTTTCTCTACGCGTTTATCGACATCTCGTGTCTCTCCTTCGCCCTTACTTGATACAGATATCTATAGATACCGTCAAAAATTATACATACATTGTATTTTCGTACGTACTCGACTAATATTATATATCGTGTTTTACCACGTACATACCAGACGCTATGAAACCGTATGAAACGATGCGATCGTGGCGGACGCAGAATTATGTTACTTCTGAGAGCGTTGTATATCGACAGGCGTATGAAATGACCGTCATTCGTGCATATAAAAATGATATATAATATAGGATAGGATATAGCATGTAATATAGATAGGATATAGCGTATAATATAAACATTTTCTCTTTAAATATATGTCGCGTATTTTTCCCAAAAGTATATGAAACGCGATGCTTACCCGCGATAGTTAACGCATGTTTACAGAATATCTGTTGCTAAATCAATTAACACGTCAGCTTTGCTTAGATGTGAAATGTTAAAAGTCATTTAGTCAGAGAATAACGTAGCGTTTTCGTCGAGAAATACTTACTATTTGCATAAAACGATGACGATGATGAGAAAACGGCGAGCGAAGAAAATTATATTATTTTTGACGAGAAAGAAATAAAACGAGGGAATCTTGTTCTAGAAATGCCCGAAACTAAAGAACCTGGATTTCTGGATAGTTCAATAACAGAATTTCAAATCGGATTTGAAATTACTCAGTGCCGATCTATTATGAGATTTGGTACTAGTAAATAGCAAATTTCGTTTATTAACTTACTACTATTTCTGTCGGACGTAAAAGAAGAACGCGCATACACATACGTAGCTTCATATGGTCTGATCCGATGAAAAGTCGCGTGTGTTTCGTTATTACATAGTAAAGTAACTTAAGAAAAAGTTCTTAACGGAGCTTGTTGCGTTTTGTTATGGAATACACGCTGGTTTCGAGCAAAGATATAAAACAAAAGAATACGCTAAATCCTTTGTATACAAATACGTAATTATACATTATGCTATTACTGGTGGACCTTTCGGATAACTCCGCCCAAAATTGACAAAGATTTCACGTGCTCCGTGACAGAATCCAAACCAGATCTTGCTATTTCGAAGTTCTTGTAAATAAGATATAATATTCCGATGTAAAATAGATAGACAGCAATTATGTGAATGACGTATAATCTGAAAATACAATGCGCGAATTATATCGCTATAGAGCGAAATATTCGTTCTACGAAAGTACGATAATAAAAAATCAGAATTGTTTAAAAGACATTTACGTATGCTTATGTTAGGATATTCTCCAAAAAGATGGAACGTAATAGCATTTTAAAACTGACAACGTGAATACATACATCGCTTGGTGTCTTCTAGCGTTCGGCAATGTGGACAAATTCTCTTTCATGCAATACTGTCGTGCACCCAGAACGCAAGTTTTTATGTACTCGGTATGATCGATAGACGAGAAATCTATTGGGAAAATCTCCTTGTCTTTGGCACTCATTTCTTGCCACATTACTAGCAAGTTTGAGTTATGGAAGTTCCATTCCCTCATAGTGAAGTACTGTAAAACTTCAAGTCCGACGGAGATACGTCTTTGGATACGAACCATACTAAAAAGGAATATTCTATATACAACTCAAAATCGACAAGATAGAAAAGATGAAATGAATTCGAAAAACTTGGCTTACAATCTCTTTTGCCGAAATATCAACATAAGAAAATCGATGAAATAAGCCGGTATAATGTGAAACAAGAAGACGATCAGATTATGTACGAATTTGCTGCTATGTATGTCACCGGTTGGATACCAAATTTGTCCTTCGAAAGGATATTCATACGCGATCTTTTTGCCTTTTCCCAACACTTCTCCCCACGTAATGGGTAATATGCCACTTTGCGTCATATTGTATACCGGTATACTTGTATCTCTAACAAAGAAAAAGTGAGAAATATGTAAACCAAAGGGCATAGACTAGATGGTTCTAATTACTACTTGATCTACAAACAGATAACGGAAACTGACCTGGTCGTCGTAGCTGTTCTATATGCGGTTGCGATTAAAGCATTGGTAGCAAGGTCGACGGGTATTACTTCGGCGTGATAGCTTCCATTACAGAGCATCGACCTTATCACACCTTTGCCTGCACCCACCATAAGGCCCACAGGTCCGTTTAAGTTATCCACCCAACCAGGTAACGGTTCTGCCAAGGCTGGAGTTACTGTACATACGACAATGTAATATTTGCTTTCGCACGAAATCCATATTCTATCAATTCGTTTAACGATAGTCTATATAAATATGTATATCACGGATTAAAACATTTTCACGCGTTAACAATGAAATGTTCAAGTAAACGATCGGCTGAAAATAAAAATATATATTATAATCGTATCAAACATTTTTCTTTCTTTCGACTTTTTACAAAAACGACGAAAAGAATAGTATCCTTTACCCTAGTACATGATGTACGTCTCTATAGCTTTTCATTTTTTCTGCAAGTTGTTTTCGAAAAAGTATTATTTGTCGGCAAAATTATTTTTACCTATCGATGGTCTGGCGATGATACAAGGTAAATCCGGGTATTCGTCTGCTACCAGTCTTTCGGCCAATCTCTTTGAATACGTATAAGTATTCGGATGAAGACCCAACACCCTGTATTCGACGAAATCGATACGAATTATTAGCACTTAAACAGCCAAATAAACTAACTTGATATGCTAATTTTAAACAATTTGTCATTCTTCCCGTAATGTATAATATAATATTTTAGAAAAACGATTGAGATTGTAATTTTATAAGCTGTTAAGAAATACGAATGTAATATTATTTCTCTACGATAAAATTCCATAAGGACATTAATTACTTGGGTGTAATAAGATCGATGGCACTTTCATCTAGCCATTGAACCAGCCTCATAACGTCGTGAGGATCAGCGGATGATTCGTACACTTTTTCGTCGAGTTCCTCTTTGTCGGCGTAACAGAAGGCTGTGCTCAGATGCACAAATGCCTTCAGCTTTTTCATCTTTCTACCTAATTCTATAACCCTTTTTGTTCCAACCTTAAACGATAGTATTAACAAGATAAGAGAAAGAAAGTTTAAAGAGAATAACACAAGCATCAAAATGGGAACGTATAATTGAATTTATACGTTTGAAACTACAAAATGTTTGTTACGCGATTTAATTGATAAATTTACCGTATTCATGTCAATAGCGTCCTTCAACTTAGATTCTAATTTAAGGGTTGCGGCAAAATGGAATACTACGTCAGTTTCGTTTATCAATATTTCGAGTTGCTCGTTAGTTAATCCTAAATTCTTCGTACCCACATCCCCGCTTAAAGGTATAACTTTCTTCATCGTTTCAGGCTTTTGCTTTTGTATTCTTTCAAACATCTGTTCAAAATTATTTCAAATTTCATTAAATCACGCATAGTAAACACTCGTCGGTTCGATATTTTACTCGAAAATTAGTTGTTCTCCATTCAGTTTCAATATGTTGCTTCGTAATTGGTACACATACAATCGATAAATAACAAATCGGGCACATACGATACGACTGTAGACGATACTCATGATTCGTAATCACCTTCTATATGATAACACAAGTACACTGTACTAGATACAGCTCCGATTAATCGAAAATAATTAGCAAGAGTTAAGAAAAAAAAAAAAGGAGAGTTTTAAAGTAGAAAGAAGGGTTCATACTTACGAGTAATTTAAACATTTCGTCGACACGCATCTCGGGAGTACGACCTCTTTTTGGCCGTATCAAAACATAAATCTTATTTAAATCGCTACAACTATAAAGCAGCTTCTCAATTAGAACTTTTCCCATCAAACCGGTCCCTCCGGTTACAAAAATGACTTTTCCTTTGTAAAAAGATTGTATCTCGCTTAATTCGCTCATTTTTTTTTCTTTTAAATCTGAAACAAACTATCGTGAAAGTTCAGTACGTTCAGTACATAGCGTCTGCGAAGAAGATTAGTTTATTTATTATTCATTCGCATATTCTACTTGGTTTAATAATAAAAAAGAAAAAGAAGGAAAAATATGGAAGATCCGCTGGAAGCAACGATTCTACGAATACGATTTAAATTTATATTTTATATCAAACTCGAAACAGCAGAAACGCATAGATACGTAGACACACACGCACGTGCATTGATTGTGTACGTAGGGAATTAAATTTACAAATGTAATATTTTTCTAAATTAACGGTACATTTGTAAAAAAGCTTAACGATACATTTTGCTGGAATCTGTCCATTCTATGAATTAAGCACATATTGTTATAATAAAATACCAGCGCATATACCACTACGTATTCATATATTCTAAGATAGATGAAATATTTTTTGACGAGTTTTACGGCTGTTATTCTTTTTTATCGTCTTCTCCGCTTTTCCGCTTTTCATTCGCTCAGTTTCTTTCCCGAACTTCCTCGATTCTCCTTTTCCGCGAACATTTCGTAATCGCGTATTCACTTGTGCCTGAATCTCGACAAAAGTCAGTCACTATCTGTCATTTGAACAAAGTCCAAGGAGAAAACAAAGTCAAACCAGTCCTTTTCGTGACTAGGTATTGGCGTAATCCGATACATTCCACGTATCGTTACTGCTATACAACTAATTTTTATCAGGTCATGCCCCGATAGACAGGCATTGGGGCATCTGTGTGTCGGAAGTACAGTTTATAATTTTTAAGCAAACGAATTTGAACCTACCATATAGTTAACTGGCATTAATTGGAAAAGTCGTCGTTTTATCTCGCAATTACGTTAATAATAGAATGTGTCGTGTACTTGACAGTGAAAGTATTCTTGAGATATAATCACCGTAACTTACTATATTTGTACATTTAACCGTTTCTATAAACATGTAATTTCTCGCATTATCGTAATATTTTGCCATGACGTAATATAACGATCGCATGTATTACGCGAGAATTTAAAAGTAACGCCAAGGATCGAATGGTAAATCGCTATACATTTTATACATTATCTCTTGCATTCGAAGTAGTATGTATTTTCGTTATACAATTAAAACATTAACTAACATTAACATATTCGACTGTGATATTTTAATCAATTTTTGTCGAAAATGTTACGATATATTCTATGGCACTGTGGTATTTAATAAAGTGTGAAAAGATGTAAGCGATGAAAAAATCTACGAAAACTGACAAAGTTGTGTTATTTTTATGATACACGCGTATAATTATCATAGATAGAAGATCACAGAAATTGAGGTAAAATTATGTAGTTTCATTAGAAAGTGAATGGTCCGGTCATTCGATGGTATTAAATGTGGCAACATTGAATGAGTTTCACTTTTCTAGAACCTTTCGACAGCAATAATATAAAATTTCAATTACAAAACTAGAACAATCTTTGCGTACCATGATTTGCTGCAAAAACTTTTAAGATACCTTTCCCTCCATATAATACAAATTGATTTAACAAAGATTAATTCGTAAAATGACAACTATGTAACTAAGAATAAATAACTAAGAATAAATTGCTCATTGCCATGTAACATGTTTTTGAAACTTTATTCATAAAATAATCCTCTATAAGATATTTTAAAACCTGTTTACAGTTTAGCCGACGTCTACTTGAAGCATGCCGGTGAACAGAAAAATTTAATATATACATAGCTGCAACAAAGTCTTTTTTTTTTTAGAAGACGTACAGAGTAAATCATGTAATTTGACAGTGTCCTCTATTAAACGTTATTTAAACACACTATATAATTTTAAATCTTATAAATATTTATGTTTCAAAATAAGTAAAGTGTATAACTTTTCCTATTATTCCACATACATGTCCAATAACTACTACACGGTATTCGATGATTAGTGTCATTATTGATTTAAAAAACGCCTCATAAAAACATTTTAGAAAAATAACTGCAAAGAATTTATTCGAAAAATACGAAAAAAAGAAACAATTATATCATTAGCAAAACAAATTCGCATGAATTCGAAATGTCTTGATGATAAATGATGAAACTGGACAACCGTGTAAAATTCGTTTCGAGATGTATCGCTTCAAATTAAAATATTTCTAATCGAGGATTTATTATCGTAAACAAATCACGATTTCGAATGAATGCTTCCGATAGTGTGGGGAATACCATCGATCGCGTATACCGATACATTTAATTTAACAGCCTTATGAAAGATCTTCGTAGAATAGTATATGAAGATATATTACGTTGATTTAATTTAAAAAATTGTTTACACATCCTTAAAACATATTTAATCGCAGATAAAATAACATTTCCACTCAAATTAATAATTATGTCGACGAGAAATACAATCAGCTAAATAAAGAGAAAATTATTCTTTTTTTCGACGATCGAACAAAAAGACCTTTGATGAAAATTCATCACCATTGTATATTGTATATTCCATATTATTATTTTCTTTCTCTTTCTTTCCATTTATCTGTATCGTTTATTATCTAGTTATTCCGATCTTTTATTCCATCTCCCTAATATGTATTTGTTAAATTTATTTAAATAATAACTGCAACTAAAATTTTATATACGAATCAGTAGGAAAGTTGAAAGTGACAGCAAAGGGTTAAATACAAAAACAACTATATCGATAGCTGCTTGACCTGTTCCTTAGTCCAATCACTTTCACATGAATAAAAAGAGTCAAATAATTGAATGTATATAATACATGCAAAATAGTAATAGCTACTTGTAATAACAACTTTTATTATTATTGTTATATGACCAACCTTAATATGTATTTATTTATTTTCAATTTATTATTCGTTCTTTCCTAAAGTCACCTCCTATCAACGTTAAAGAGTACCCGATTGATTTCATTGACTGATTTCATTACACAACAAAACGAAAAAAATATCACCGGTACCTAATGTCAAAAAATTGATATGAAAATAATACTAAACAAAAATATACTTACCTAATAGACTACGGGAGTAGACTGATAAAAGTGAAACAAGTCTCTTCTAAGATATTTCAGTGCGCGAAATCGGCTGGAGAGTTGGAAATACAACACGAAATCGCTCAAACAAAATAAGAACAGAAGGAACAGTCGTGAACCACGGTGTTCGAACCAACTGAGCTTCAACGTAGATCGAGCTGAAAGTCGTAGCAGAACTAATGTCGTCCCCCCACCTGAGTGCAGGTGCGTTCAATTTGACGAAATATAAACCTTTTCCTTCTATTCGAAAAGTTTTTCTTGTGGTATCTTCATCACTCGATGCATTCAGTTACAAAGAAATGCGCATTTTCTTTTGCTTCTGTCGAAATATTTTTCATTATAAAATTCGTTCATACTATTTCATGTAGCTTCAATGTAAAACGATACTTTTGACTGAAACAAATTACACTGCGTACGAGATGCAATGAATTTGAAATCAATGTGAAATTGTTATATTTCTTTTAAATCGACATTTACGTTCAAGTCACTACAGTCAAAGTAACTAAAGTAACTTAAAATTACGCGCAACTTTATTAATTCTTTATTCATTAACTTCTGTTACATTATGAATATTATAAAAATATGTCCACATATAGATACCCATGCATGTATACTATCGTATTGAGCACTATTTAAATGAACTTCTTAAAAAGAAAAAGAAAATTAAACGCAAATGTCTTCTCTACCTTGGAAAAGTTAAATCTAAGTTTTCTTGATTCGTGCATTATTATACTCCGCAGATAGGTGTCAAACGACATATAACGAAATTTTATAATTTGGTATTATCATATAAACTCATATAACATATTTTCTAAATTTAATCATGTGTGCAAAAGTAATGGTATTGACGATATAATTTTGATATGATTAGATGCAATAAGTTGCACTTGCTCCTTTCACTGAAAAGTTAGTTTTATCGCCTTAATGTTTTTGCAACAAGTATGTTAAAAATTTTCGTTACGCAAAGATGTTGTGCAAACTCAATGCACATTTATAGTTCATCGACATATACATTACTCTTCTAGAAAATATCTCTTCCTTTCTCTCCTTGCTATCGCTCATTAAACATTTGCTATATAATTTATTCCTTACCCAATAAGTAATAGTATTATTGTATTTATAAGTTTAATGTAGTAAAATTTTATGCCGATAAAGAAGTAATTTAAATATAATAATAAAAGACAGAACCAAGTAAAATAGTATTAAACTTTGATGTAATATTGGATTAATTCTATGTATTTTATATAACATACATTTCTTTGCAGCTTTCATATATTTTGCAAAGTAAGAAACTAGCTTGACGGAAACAAACATCTTTATATATATCTTATCATATCACAGACGTGTGGTATCAAGAAGTGGCGTTTTAGTAACAAACAATGTAAACAATTGAATATCATTTTAATAAATTGTTATTTAAAAAATGTCTTCGCATACTATACCGATAGTCGAAGAATTAGCTAAGGACTACGCAAATTATTTAAAACTAGATTTATCCAGTCAAGTATGTACCATCCTGTACATAACCTCAATGAATGAACCTGAAGTGTTACATATATCAAAGAATATTTTCTTATATCTTATAATTGTAAAATAAAACGTACGATATAATGTAATGTTACATTCCAGATGAATAATTTTCATGATGCAATCGAAGATGTAATGATGCGTTTAGAAGAGTTTCAGTCAATTATTGAAATGGTTAGAGATAACAATTTAAATTAATAGATTTTTAATAAACATAATTCATATATATATATATATATATATATATATAATTATACTTTACATTATACTTTGTGTTAAAAGGTTCAGTCTGAAAATAGTCAATGTATTGATCAACATATCCCAAAACTACAAGACATGCAACAAGAGGTCATAAATCTTAGCAGACGAATAGATGCTTTAGAACATGTTATTGCAATGATTAATGTAAATCTAACAACATTAGAAGCTGCCGTTGATAATGCAGAAGCTGAATTAGGAATCTCTGATAGATTATTTGGAATGTTGAATCGTTTATCTTTCTTTGTAAGTCATTGTTACTTTCATAATGTTGATAACATGATTACCTGATTCATAATACACATATTTCATGATATGTATTTCAGAAAAAAACTCAAGAACCTGTGGTACCTAATAAATTATCAGTGTACGAGCCTCCAACAATTTATAGAACCAATGACTATTTTAAGAGTGAATGAATAAAATACTTTATTTTATAGAGACATATAATAGATTTATCAATTATTTTCATACATTAATATATGCTACATTCTAAAGAAGATCTTCAATATTTAAGAGGTGTGTATTATTAAATGAATTTCGCCTGTTTCTATTATAGATATGAAATAAAAATTATTTTGGTACGTATTGTGTTATAATTGTTTTCAGATATAAAATGTTTTCTGACATAAAATGTTACAGACAAATATTCATTAATGAATCAAATAAAATTATAGCTTGAATTTACTGGCTGAATAGCATTTAATAGATAGAAAACATGCAACCCTGGAATAATTACCATTATTCAAATTTAACATATTTTGCCAATTTTATCCCTAAAATACTAAAAAACTATCATAATTCATAGTCTGACCATTAACATGCTGCAAGAGTACAAGTTTTTAATTGTGCTTTCTTTTCACCTAATAAACAACTTCCACCTATACAATGTCTCCATCTTGTTAATTTTCCTATACCACAAGTAACACTACAGCTTGACCAGTTTCCCCATTGATCCCATATTTTTGGTCCTTGACGATTGATCCTACCTATCATTAAAATATTTCATTTTCAAATAAAAATATTCATATAAGATTACTGCTAAAACAGTGCCATAAATGTATCATTCACATTTGCCACACATTTTGAAAAATGCACAATAAATTTAAGACTCATATAATAATAATAATAATAATAAAGAATAATTCTTCCATTAAAATACTATTTAATACAATTATCACTATTAATAAAATGATGTATTGAATAATTTTCAAGTCTGTTATTATATTTACCTAAATTTTAAATAACTGCGATATATTAAGTTTGAAGACATGTATGTATGACATTCTTGAAAAAAAAAAATAAAAAAAACATTTTTACAATTAAAAAGTTTGAAATTACTACAAATATATTGGTGAAAAATTAAATAAAGTAATTTACATATTCTTTTATCAAGATACAAAATATGTACTAGAATAATAAATGTTTTACAGAAATCGATTCAAAATCAGAGACACAAGAAAGATTGGTATGATTTACAAAAGCATAGCTCACCACGATGCTACAAGTATTACAATTTGTACAAACTGTATAAAAATGTAGAATCTAGTTCACAGAAGAAATAATAAAAAAGAAAGCAAGAATATTAGGCAAGTCCTCAGAATCCTTTTTCATAGCCATAATAGTAAAAAGCAAACGTCAGTAAAGTAAATTGATCGAAGATAACTACAAATGAAATACAGCGTTAACGTAATCCCTGGCCCTTAATAGGCTAATATTGGATCGTCCGGAAAGTTTGTTCCGATTTTGAAGGAAATTGGTTGACACGAAAGATCTTATTGAAAAGTTTTTCGCTGAAAAACCTGAGAGGTTCTGGAAGGATGCAATATTCAAGTTGCTTGAAGGATGGAGAAAGGTTGTGGAATAAAATTGCACCTATATAATTCAATAAATGTATATCGAATCTAAATGTAAATCGGAATGAATTTTCCGGGCGACCCAATATATTCTCCTTTAATAGTATTTTTAATAATTATATAAAGTATTTATCAAATAATAATTAAAATAGTAAATCAATTGCTTATTGGTTATACTTTTTTTTTCACTTTGTCTATCTGTATCAACTTCGTTATTTTTAATAGCGTATGTTTCCATGGTACGATGCAAATTTTCCTTTTGTCTGGGAGATGATTGTTTATAAGGAGTTAATATAATATTATTTAAACGACTTTCGGACTGAAAAATTGATAAACACTCTATAAAAATAAATATAATGATAAATGTTTTAACAAACGATTTTACCAAATCATATAACATAATTTGCATTACTGATTTATTAATTTCACGTAATACTTTTTACTGACTGAAATTGTCTATCAACGAACGAAATAATATAATAATCTTTTTAAAGCTATAACAATAATAAAATTACATACAAGAGGATTAAGCAATGTTATTATATAATAGAAATGATTAATTAAGGATAAAGTAAAATTATACAATTTTGGTAATGCTACATGCGCATCACAAAAAAAAAAAAAAATTAAAAGTCTGTATCACAACAAAGTAAGTGTTTCATGGTTTTTTACCATCATTTACATATATATCGTTCCCAACGTTACCGAAAGTTTAATTTAGAACAATATGCATATGGTACAAATGTGCTATAATAATTTCGTAAGATATCGCAGATATATGTACGTATGTATGTATGTAAACTGTACTAAAATGTGTAATATCTTTCACTTTTTTAATAGAGCGGAA
The DNA here is from genome assembly GCF_014825855.1 of Bombus pyrosoma. Taxonomy (NCBI): domain Eukaryota; kingdom Metazoa; phylum Arthropoda; class Insecta; order Hymenoptera; family Apidae; genus Bombus; species Bombus pyrosoma. Next base: position 4,278,943 of record NC_057775.1, read on the forward strand.
ATACTAAAGCAAAGAATGAAAAAGTAGAAATTTATCGATAAATAGCAGCAAATAATACAGAAAGAAATACCATCGATTATTACATCTATTAAATATAATGTGTAAAATTTAGTTAAAGTTAAATACAATTTCATCGAAGGAAAAGTTTCATTTTAATTGAATATAGAATTAAAATCAAAATCTTATGTTCGTACTTCTGTATAAACTTAAAATATAACAATGTATTCTCTATTTTTAATAAAACTATTTGGATTTAATGCCAAGCCAGTGAAGAATATCTTTAGAATCACAATTTTTTAAACGGCATGCTTTTATTTGTGCCCTCTTTAATCCTTTTATGCAATGTTCTGCTGAACAGTGACGCCAACGAACTTGACGACCACTTCCGCATGTTACACTGCATATACTCCAATTGCTCCAGTCATCCCACAATTCACTATCTATAATATTTGAAAAGTGATTTATTTTGTTAATAAAAAAATTTTAACTTTAAAATAGATTAATAATAGATTTATATATACATATATAATAGATATATAATAAATTAATTGATTAAAAATAATAGATATTAAGTACATAAATCTAAATGAGTAACTTCCTTGTTTACTTACTATTTTCAGTAGGATGTCCAATATCCTTCAATAAGTTAGTTTGTTCCTTTTCATGTAACTCCACACTCATTGTAGGATTTTCATAAAGCATTTTATTTAAATAACTAAGTAACTTGCGCCGACGGTTTGTTAGAGTTTTACAGTAAAATGGACTATGATAACATCCTTTATCATTCCGTTGCGGTACTATTTGACCGAACTGCATCCAACAGATATTAAATGAATATTTATTTCAAATTATATGAATTGCGTACTGATTTAAGTAACTGACTTCCACATATCTGAACTTTTTGTTATTAAATCCAAGAACATACAGATTAATTTTCTTTTTAGTGTCTGCCTGAACTTTTTGTAAGACTTTTAATTCAGCAGAGAAAAGACTGACCTCTTGATTATTGTACATACTAATTTCATAAACTTAATGTTAAGTCTCATAACTAGTATCACAACGTAATCAGTAGATAATAAACAATTGTAAAACATACGTGGGTTGATATAATTTTTACAATATAAAAGAAATATTATTACCATTTATGAATTGTATTAGCATTCAAAGAATTTGAATTAAACGTTAGAGTATTTTCCTTTGATTTAAAGGTATACAACTCTCCAAATTTAATACCATTATCAGACTTCTCTAAAATAATGCATACTAATAACAACGTGGGTAAAAAATACATATTAAATTAATCGCTCACAATGCTTCATCAGTTAAATGAAATTATACATTAATAGGTCAAATTGATTAAAAGTAATATGAATGATGAAATAAATCGCATTTTATCTGACAGTTTCACCTATATATGCAGGATATGTGATAGTCGTATATACATATAGTATATTTAGTTAGTTAAAATAAAACAATTGACTGTGTTCATCAATTACTACTACTAAGAAGTATTAAAAGCCAGAAAATAACAATATGAAATGAATGCTATTACATATCAATATTATAAATACTAATTAATATTTAAAAGAGGCGTAATATAATGCAAGTATTATTTCACTTATAGAAATATGTTTGCATAATAAAAATATTTTGTTATTAAATTGATATAAAAATATAAAAATAATATATTCATTGATGAATTTGATTTCTCCTAATTTAACAAATGAGACGATATAAATGTGAAATATTTTATCTTCAATTTCTTTAATAATTCGTATCTCATTAAAAAAAAAAAAAAAAAACATAAAATTGTAAATCATCTTTACATAATTATTAATTTATCCATTTCACGTTGTTATATTTGGATATTTTATTGTGATTTATTCTCTTTATAACTTGAAACTAGTTTAAACATAAATATATTAATCCTCGCACGCTATTGTAAAATTTCGTTTGATAATACCAAACAATGGTAGAAAATAGAGAAACGTGAGAAAGCCATTTTGACGGAAGCAATACTAATAATATAAGACAATGATATAATTATATAATCAATAGCAAACATACATTTTATGTTCTAAACTGTATGTCTCTATGTGTGTATGCATGTATGAGAAGCTGTATTTGTTCTCACTTGAATAACTTTAATAAGGTATATATCATACCTTTTTATGCAAAAATATTTACCCAACTTTTTAACCTATTAAAGACATTTGTTTTAAATCACAGTTTTAAATAATTATGCTAAAGAATACTTATAATCGGAAGAATGTTTTATTAGCACGACCATTTGGAATTTGTCCTTGAAGTCTTAATCTTCTAACTGCTTCTCTTAAATGTTTTGGTTGTAAAGGACCTGATTCCTGATGATCTTCCATAACGTCAAGAGCTAATTCAATAATCATATTTGAATTAAAGGAAATAATTTAACCCATTAGAGATGTTAACAGAAGATTTAAGTATCACCTTCTTCTACTATTTCTCCAACAAACACTTTTGCAATACCGGACATAGCAATGACCACATTCTGTGACACTGAACAACCTGTTATAGTTTGCATGATCTGGAATATGGCATATAATTTATGAAATACATTTAAAAAGACATAGTATTATAAAAAATGTAAGAGAGAAATAATTACTCTTTTTATCGCAGCTTTTGGAAAAGCTGCTCTTCTATACATTTCATATCTGTCCAATTGATCCTCCGTAAAATTTGACACTAGTACTCTTTGAAGAAAAAAAAAAAAATGTTATCTATGTATAAAATAATATATACTGCAAATAATGTATAAAATATATATACTGCAAAAAATTTAAGTACATACTGCATCCTTTCTCTTTCTTCTTCTTCTAATTCTTTTTTACTTTTCTCTTTACTTTCTCTTCTTTCTTTAACACTTGTTGGAGTTGCATGAGGCAATACTATGTCATTTTCGAATATATCTTCCCTAGCTTGTTCTTCTTCTCTACATTCAATTTCATGTTTAACAATTTCCAATTGATCTTCCAATTCTGTGACTTCGTCACATAACAAGTTATTTTCTATTTCTTCTCCATCCGACTGTGACTGTGAACTCATTGCATCAAATTCTACCTAATATTATGAATAAATAAACGAATGAATGAAAATATATTAGCTTAGTGATACAACATTCTATTAACATACCTTAACTTGTATATTATCAACATCCACCGTTTCTACATCTTTGATTACAGAATCTTGCGAAGGGCTAACTTTTTCTTCCTTTTCGTCAACATCTATATGCTCGCTTTCATTTCCAGAGTCTTCTTTTCCAAATATATTGTCCATAGTGTAATATGATATATCGAATTACAAATATTATAAATTTAGGGCTTCTCAATCATTTTAAAAATTAAAAATTTCTTGTATTCGTCTATGGTTTAGGAGTAGGTGTTGTATTTATTTAGGTTATTTATAACAAATTGAATCCTATAAAAATATATTATTTTAGGTTAGATTAAATATTATAATAATCACCTTATGAAAAGTTTAATCTAAATATTTAATTAACAAGCATAACCTAGTAAATAGATTATTAAAAACTCTGTAAACGCACGTTTATGCACGTTTTGCGACAACGGTCTTTAATACACTAATGGGATGTATAAAAAACGTTACCTTGTATAAGCACTATTTATGGTTTAATTGAAACAAACCCTCCATACTTTTCAATAGATAGGACGTAGAATATTAAAAAATGATCAATTAATTTAATACTATAGATCATGAAATACACAATAAACTCGAGAACGTAACTTTTTTTCTTATTAAATAATTTTTTTTGATTTTTGTTAATTTTTTATTATTTCAATCTGTAACAAGATTATTTGTCTACAAAAAAATATAAATAAATATTATAATAAGTTGTGTAAGATTTAGTACGAATATAGGAATATAAATGTTTATTCTCCGAATTATTAAATTATCAACTCTAATAATATAAATTGCATTATAATGATTAAAATATCGCGTTTATTCTTATGTAGGGAAAATAAAATAATTTAACTAAAAGTTTTGATTTTCCATTAAATCTATAAATATATATTTGTGTAAAAAGATTTCAATTATTTTAAATGTATCGAAGCGAGCCAGAGTATAAGAAAGCCTAAATGAAATTGATCCAGGCATATTGAGCCACACGTGTTTCTCATTTTTCAAACACAAACGAAGTTATACCATTGGAAAATGTGAAACTGGAGAAAAGTAAAATTTTAGAAAAGTAACATCTATGTGATATATCGCTATGAAAAATCTATAGAAAAGAGCTTAGATGTAAAATGCTTACATATTATTTCATTGTTCAATGGGAATATTTTTAGGAATTAAAGGACGCGAGGCATCGCAACGTGGCGCCAGCTGGTGGCTGAGTAAAATTTAGTCGACAGTGTCGCGACGCCGCGACGTATTTGTCAATACCAGATCGTATTCACGATTTTCATAGTTTGTTGGTGTTCACAAAAAAGTATCGCGCGATTTTATCAAGGCAAGTGACTTGAGTGATCGAAGTAAAAAGAAATTTAATATTGGATACGAATCGATAGATAATTGAACTGAAAAGTAAAGGGTACTCGGCGCGGGGAAAAGGGATATCGAGAACTGGCCGGAACTCGGGACGATAGCTGGTGGCTCGGTAGGTCTGTAGTCTGTAACTCGGCCGAGTATATTGTCTATCTTATTGGAGGGCCGAGGGGAGAGCGGTGGTGAGTGAGTGGAATACAGTGAAATATCAAAGATCGAGAGTAACATCGTCGGCAAAGAGTTGACTCGATTCTAACGTCGAAGCATCGAATACCGGGCCTACGAATGCAGTTTCAAGACGGAGTCGCGTATTAAGATGTGAGTACGGTGTGTCTTGGAAAATACACGGCGTTCAGTTGCGTACCGGATTTCACGAGAAAATTATGGCGAAAGGAGAAGAAAGGGTTTCGTTGCCAGCGAGCATTGCATCCGTCGCGACAGCTCTTCATCGAGCATAAGACAGTGGAAAAGATTGTCCTCGTAGACGGTATGAAAAGCTGCCGATACAAGCAGAAAATATTGTAAATTTACATTGAATTTTGCACAACACATAACCCTTTATGTATGTTCGCGCTTAATCCGCACACACGTCTCTTCATACGCATACTATCATGCGCTTTATCAACAATGTCATTCTAAACTTCTGTGCTAACACATCTATGTATATATACCGCGATAGGAACGCTAGTGAAAAACCGGGCTTGCCTTTTCAAAAGCTCCGCGACTTCTCGTTCCTTGATCTCGTTCTTCCACGGAAACGTCATTCTCGTCGTTTCGGCTTCAAATTTTATTTTATCAACCTTCATTTTTCAATCGTCTCTACCATTGCTAAAAATACATTCGATCGCCAATAGACGTTTCTTGTCTTATTTTTTTCTTTTTTTTTTTATTTTTTACAAAAGCTACGCTATAACACACAAACCTCGTTATCTGCAAGACGAACTGCCCTTTCCATATCTTCTTCATAATTTCCATATTTGAACGTATTCATTTTCATAGCGTTCTTACGTTGCAGAGAATATATCGCAAAACTGTTAATCTGCCTTTCTGTTACTTTGATAAAATCTCATTGATCGTAAAATTATTTTAGTGAAAGGAATTTCATTCTTGTTGATCTGTTTTACGATATAAACATTCTTACAATATCCTACTACTATTCTTACTAAGTACGAACAAGTTGCCGTTGTTGTCATATAGAAATCAAGGTGCCATCTAGATTATCGCAGACACCAGTCAGTTTTCATTCTATTCGTATCACTGTGTGAATTCGATATTCAATACTATTAAAATATTTCTGACACGATATATTTTCAAGGAGAATTTTTTGAAGCGACATCGCTCGTTTCGCAGCGATGCTCGCCATTCCGAAGGGATGTGCGATTTGAACGTACGGATTTAGTTCGAAGGTATTACATTTACGTAGAGGCACGCGTAAAGGGAGCGGCTGAAACTAAAGGTAGAGACGTAGAGAGACGGTCGTTGGCCGAAGGAGAAACGACCCGGCGAGTCTTGCTCGAATCAACGGAGAAGAGCCTGTTTCGCTACATAGGGAACACGTATCTTTGTCGCGGTTGCCTCTGTTCAACCTGCTAGCCTTTCGAACCGAGCTTCGCGAGCAAACGATAACGTTGCTTTACCACGCGAACCAACTTATATACATATCTACTTTTTTCAATTTGTTCCTAGTTAATTGAATTTTCGCTAATTCCGTGGCGTACGGTTTCCGTCGAAACGACCATGTACACGAAATAACGCGCAGTCTTCCCTGCAATTTTTCTTCCTATTGCGATTGCAACCAAACCATCAGCTCGTGCACAAATTGCGTAAAAGTATCAAGTTACGAATGAATTTCGGATCGTTGAGAAACAGCGTTTGCATATTGAAACTGCGTATATATGTATATACGAAATAATACCGTAGATGTGAAAGAAGCATTGCGATTTGCGACGTGAAAACTCGACGAGCAAAGTACATAGTCACGTGCGAGATATAGAATATGTGTTTACGGCGATCGGCATTGCAGAGGTCAATATACCGTTAGAGACATCGCGATATTCTCCTCTCTTTCTTATTTCGTTGAACGCGTCATATCGCGCCAACTTACCGATTCCACGTCTTTCATTTCTTCTTTTTTTTTTTTTTTTTTAGCGCAAATTTGTCTTATCGTACGAATGCGTTATTAGATAGTACATGATACGATACGATCGTTAGCACTCGGACTTTCTTTTCTCTTTCTTTTCAACCGAAAAGTTCTCCAGGACGAACTTCCTTTTCAACTGATTTTCAACCGTTGTTTGCATCTACCCGACTTTCGATTTTGTCCTCTGTGTACAAAGATCAGAGATTGTTACCTTGAAAGAAAGAAAATTTTAAGGGAATGGATATATTTTTAATTAGAAATGATAGGCGTCGAAACAGGATCGTGCCGACAATAAATTATGTCGTGACGCGACAGATAAACGATAAATGTCGATACCCGATACTTTACAACGACTCTTTACAAGTCTCGATGCATTCGCATTGTATTAACATTTCGACGTTAAATCAGCGACGTTGCAACGTTTATATACACATTGTTTTCTAAAATTAACACGATAGAGCTCGGTTACTTAAATGTGACATCGTGTCACGGGTGTATCGATCGAGGACAACGTTTTCTCGATGTTTGCAAAGTCTCTTATTATGCACAGCTCTGTCATCAAACACCTGAGATTATGTTGGAATTAGTAACGAAAATAGAGGATCGTACAACGCACTAACGACAAAGACACATTTACGCGCATCTCTCTTCCTTACGTTGTTCGATATCAATGAGTTTAATGTTACACGTGACGCTACGATTAAACGTAAATGTTGGTTTACGCGAGTTCGCGCTCGTAACGCTTTACAGTTTAACTAACGTCGGGTCCTTGACTCTGCCGCTCCAAGTAAAACCAAGTTTTACGTAAGCACTTTCCATCTGCAAAGGTGGGAAAGCGATTGGTGAAAAATGCTGTCTCGGCTGGAAATTCGATTGCTTAGAAATGTCGCTCTATTTCGGCGAATATATACATATATATATATGTGTGGAGGCTTGACGCAAATATTCCCCAGCTTTTCCTTCGTTCGTGTGCAAAGATCAAGGGAAAGGTATATATTAGCCGACACATATCGTGCAATAGATTTGAACTTTTTTTTTACAATTTAAAATTGTACTTTGTTTATGCACCGGATAACAATAACGGATTTCGCGTAGTTTGATCGTTAACGTTCAAATTGCAATTGCTGTACATAAACAGCGACCATTTGGAAGTACTCGTAGACTAAGCACACGGACGCGAAGAATGATAAAGTTCTGAATGTCTTTATTCTGCAGGTGCGAAGAGGCTACAGAAGTGGAGACGCATCATCAGCAAACGGCAGCAACAACGATGGGCGTCGCCGAGGATGAGACACCGTCCTCTTTGACTTCTCATCCTAACCCTAACGTTAACAACTCCAACCAAGAAGGTACGTGTCAGAATTGCGAGGTTTGTGCAAATAAAACGAATTTACCGCGCCTATGCGCATATACCGAAATATAGATAAATGCCAAATATAACGTACGTGTAGATGAAATTCGTGAAATACGGTGCTATTCGCACGATCAGATTATTTTTGAATCGTACAGCATCGAAGATATAAGTTGATAGAAGGATAATTACGTTTAAGAAGTTTTATATCTTTCTTCCGGATTCGCAATCGACATTGGCCACGGTTCGTGTTAATCTTGCACGTTCTCGCCTTTTAAGCTGAAACAAAGCTAAGAAGCAAAATGCGCGCTCATTAATTCGTTTAATTATAATAACACGGAAGCACCGTGGAAAGTCTCGATGCGACAGAACTGTATGCTGCCGTTTCTCACCCAACCATCGCCGTATTAAATTTAAAGATCTTTATCCTTTCCTTGTCTCTTCTCTATTATTAACCTACGTTTCGGTTTCGGTTTCGGTTTCGGTTTCGGTTTCGGCTTTGGTTACTCCGAATGCAGAGAAACACATTGTTTCGCCTTTATAAAATATCGTTTGCGTATAAATAAAAAAGCTTTTCTCGAATCATCGCGATTATTTTCTTAATTCCAACATATTTGTAACAATAGACAAACGTTTACGGCTGTTCTTGCACCGACTCGCCTTTTGAAAGAACAAGGCTTCGAAGGTCGACGAGTCTCGAATAAATAAAACCTCTTTTACGGCGTAGCTACGTCCAAATAGTATTATCGTTTTTACTCCAGGATTCGTGGTTCTTACGAAAACAGCTACGTACGTATGTAGATGAGCGTAAAGGTAATCTTTGTGGCTATTGTGTGCGCTACTTTACGTCGAACGGACGGTGCAGTACAATGGATACAAGTTCTACGCAGAATAGTCAGAACAGAACGGAATGATTCATCGGCAGATTTTTTTACAGCAATCGCCTAAACGATTTCCATGCCACGTTAAAGTGTTTTCTACGATGTTTTCATAATTCCAAACGGTTCGCATTCTCATTGGCTATTATCTTTTTCGTCTGATATCGAAATTGTAAAACGTAGAGGTAGAGATTATTATTAATTGTAGCGATTATAAAGTATTAAGATAAGTTATAAAGATTATAAAGTAATTCGTATACCGTTCGATACGATAAACGGTAGTACGTACGAGGATAACTAAATCAAAGGTACAACTATTATAGCATTTTTTTCTATTTCTTATCTTGTGTTGTAGAAGAAAAGGTAGGTAGATAAATAAATTATTCTTATTGTTATTTAGCCGAATAACTACAACCATGACTAACAAAATGATCGTTACCAGACTACTAAGTTTTTTCGACAAACCAGTTGAAAATTGCTTCGTATCGCGTGACCATTCTGCTTGGTTCGTTCATCGATCGCTATGTTCTATACATTGGTAGAGCCGTTTCTAAACTGACACGAACAGACGCATGAGAATTTCCAGCCATATATGTAGGCATATACGTATGCGCCATGTGAATTTTATGCGACGAAAGACATTTATTATTTAAATTGATTTACTAACTACAGGTTTCAATTTCAAATTCTATTTCTATTGTTTGACGAATCCGGGCGAGCGATCTTTCGAGCGAAATTCAAGCTGGTCATACGATACGTGAGAAAGTTGGACGCACTCGGCCCAGTAAAACTATTTTACTATTTTATTAGTTCTACTATTTTATTATCCTAATAATTCCTTTCTTTGAACGAAAAAGCTTTTTCAGCATCTTCGGAACGGATTGACACTGTCACTAACATAGCATCTGTTTCGTTAAAGCAAATATCGTTAAGGAAAAGGGTATTTCGGTTAAATCTTTTCGTTTATATCGATTGCTTCGATACAAGACGGTTCAAATTCATAACGTCGAGGTAAAGTTATCGATATGTATGTATATTTACGTTTACGTTTCTTTAGAAGGACGACGAAAATCCATTATACAACGATGCCAACTTTATTGCTTCGTCGCTATTTTTCTTTACTATAAACAGATTTTACTCCATTTAATTCCATTATATATGTATTTTGTATATTTAATTACACGTATGTATATGTGATTATTTTCTATTGTAAAATTCATCTTGTAATGTATTGTTTCAAAAGAAGACAGGCTGAAGACAATCACAAGAAACAAGTATTCTTTGTGCCGTGCGACGTATAATTTGTTGTGTAAGGACTATTGTTTTCACAATTTCTATGGTAAAAAAGGAAAGTGTGTAGCTTCCCGTAAATCTTCCCTATAATACGCGGAAATGATTTCATTGCTAGGAGTTTCCATCGTAGACGAGTCATGATTTTCTTCGACAAGTGCATCCACAGAATTTATGAAGGGAAGCGGGAAAAAATTTCCCCATCGTGCTTTTCTATACGTATAGATGTAACAGATGTGTGTTACATTATTTTTTATCTTTAAAATTTTGCGTCGGAATATCATATTTTTTCAATTTTTCGAGATAAAATACAGGATGAAACAAATATTTCGATCGTAAATAGCAGATTTGAAAAGCATTATCCGTCGGGCACGATCGTTCGCTGTCGCTGGTTAATGGTTGGTAACGTAGGTACCTTCGAACGGCAAGCAACAAGGTACGCTTGTTCGCGTAGTGCCTAGTTGCACGAAAATTACTAAAATCTTTGACGTAGTCTAGCATTGTTGATTCCTACTACTGTTGTTACTACGCGCACGTTCCAACTACTGTGTTAACGTTATTAGAGTGGAAATCCTGCTTGGATGTATTTACATGATCGCTCTACCGATTCAGCTTTTTCATAAAAATTACCCACCTCTGTCCGTGCGTTGTTGTAACCACGTCATTTTCAAAGTTTTAAAATCGGCAATATAGTTATATTCTATTTACGAAGATTTTCAAATCTCGAGGTCTTTATTTTTACGGTTTGATACGATCGGACCTGACGATATAAATATTCAAGTCACCGAAATTTGAATTGGCGATCGTTATCTGACTAGTTCGGTTAACCTCTAACAGTTGTGGGTAATTGAGAAATTTGTGAGTTGGTATTCGACTTGGCGGAGAAAGTACGATGATGATAATTGTGTTATATCGTTGATTACGCGATATATATTCTTAATTCGTAAGTTAGCGGTTCCGCAATATTTTCACCTGGTATGCGACACGTAGTGGAGCACTGCAGTATTTTAGTTAGGTCGAACTGCGCTTTGAACCGTTGCCAACAACGTCTTTCTCTTTGTCATCCTGGTTTTTCCTCCTCGTCGTTCGAACCTTCTGTAACCTCGCCTTTGTATTCGTTTCACCTATGGGTATTCTAGGTCAAGTGTGTATTTTAATGATCACCAGTGTTAACGAAGTTATTTTTCCAAGTTACACGATACACGGCAATCGAATAGAAGTCATGTACCCTATGCTGAAGATATCTTCGCAATATATTACGCTGCGACGTTTCTGCTTACAAAGGTAGGGACACTTGTGCGACGAAATGGATTTTTTACGTATCTCGTCTGTGATAAATAATCCAGAATCTTAATACGTTACTTTTTTTCCCACGAGAACGAACTATACGAAGGATCGAACGGTTCGACGATCTCATCGGTATATATACATAAATAATTCCTTTCCTTGCGTTTGCTCAAAGTTAGCCAGTGTCGAGCGACCAAAGGAAAGTGGAAAGATTTCGAGTTAGAGGAGTAAAATTCGGTCGAGGTAAAGTTTTTGAGAGAAACTACAAGGCTAAACAAAATACATTAGCGACGCGTTGGAACAAGTATCGCCCTCTTGATAAAGTTTACTCGTACGTACAGAAACGGAAATTCCCGAAGTTATCCGCATACGGAGGGCACTGTCCTTAATGCGTTGCATAACTTACGCTCATTACGGAATCCTCGGTGGCGCCTCTATTTTTATGCAGAGTATACCGTACCCGTACCGGCAACCGTTTTACGATTTATTACCGGGATCTCTGTGTCAGTCGCACCTCCTGACTGACGATGCCAATCGACATCCGCGCTAGACATCTAGATTTTCCTCTCTCTTTAAACGTAAATGCATATTCGATAATAGATGTTTATCGACATCTCTCAGAATTTTTGGTAGAAAGTCGTATAAATTAATTCCATTAGCGCGAAGCAATCTCCATGCCCGATCTCGGAATAGAATACACACATACACACTCGGTCTATCGATTTAACGATAATTGCATATTTTTACTGGTACATATTCGACCGTATTTTCAGTCACTGGAAATACAAAATCTGAGTCAAAATTACGCATAATGATAATATAAATTAAACAACGTCGACTCATTCGTTATAATATCGAAAAACAGAGGAGAGTCGATGCTTTTAATCGTCCTCGATTTAACGATACAATGTTTTGGTTTTTTTACTTTGAATGTTTGTACAGCGTTTTACAAAATATTGAACGTGTTTGAAAAATTTGATGCATTTACATCGCTATTGACAGGCGCTTCGAATGTCATTAATCAACGTGTATTATATAATATTTCTTACTGTTCTTTTGTGTACATTTCTCGACTAGGGTTTCGGCAGAAGCGACGAATTATATAGAATTAATATAATTAGTTCCTCTCTTAAATTATATCTGTGCCCATTGTGTTCAAGAGCTTTTGCAACTTACGAAAAGTATAAACGAATAAAGAGGAAAGGAAAGAGGCGTGAAGTCTCAGTGAACTCGATCGGACACGCTTTCTGTTTTTACTTCGTCTCTAGAACGGGCGGTTACGCTCTTCGCCCGAATAATAAAGACGACTTTCCATTTTCAACGTAAACGATGTTCTGTTGAACGCAAAAAGAAATCGTTGGACGACCCTTATGAAATCGTGTAGGTGGTTACATCGCATCTTTTCAGACTAATTATTCGCCAAGTTGCCTTTAAATAAAGCACCAAACTCGAAATTCATTGGCGCTATTTCTGCCGCAAGCCGGACAATTTTCCAATATCTGAACTCTGGACATTTCGCTATTTGGTATAAGCTTTTAATAAGCTCGTTAGAATACGTAGATTCGTGACGAGTCGAATAAAAAGAACGATTAAGGATAAACACGTATGATAGATTTTATGGCGCGTTGTGGACGATTACGCGACCAATATACACGTATGTACAAGTAAACAAGGGGGAACAGTTTGAGGGTGAGTGGCGAAAAGTCACGTTGTGGAGATTACACGCGTACAGAAGATCGTGGTACTGTCCTGACAGAACAGTCGCATTGCATCAGCCGAGTATCACGCGCTTATCCCTTTTACTCCAATTTTCTATGTTTTTCGCGTCTACCTTCGTTCGTCCACTCGTGCGTGGATCGCCTACGAATCGCGTCCACGCGTCCAAGTACTTCTGTACACAGGCGCGTCACATCTATCGTATCGCAATGTGGAAACGCGTTCAACGTAAACGTCAGCACGGCGGAACACGACGACAACGTGTTGCTGTGGCAGAGAGCGGCAAGTTGTCGCAAATATACCTCCAGCTGTATTCGTTTCGACATTTCTGAACTGTATTCGTTAACAAAAGCGCAGTAAGAGTAACGAAGCTACGCGAGTAACGAAGAAGGAGGGAAAGAGAAGATAAAGAAACAGTTACGAAGCAGCGAGTGCGAGAGGGAGTTGACTGAAGAAAAAGTAGCGGTGTGGTGGGGCAGTTAGCGACAGTGTACCGGTAGTGGTAACGCGGGTGTCGCGGTGTTACGCCGTGGTGAAGGTATACGCGTGCATGGATACACGAACACGCACGCGAATCGAAAAGAGAAAGAAAATAAGAGGGAGGTAGAAGGAAGAAGGCCGGCGGTAGACAAGAGGAGTGGTAGAGGAGCACGAAGAAGCAAGTTGGCAGAGACAGCGTCGAGAGAAGTGGTGGTCGTGGTCGGTCGGTTGGTCGGTGGCAGTTCGAGTCTGTCGTCAGGTCGAGAGACGTGTGGTTAGAATCGACTCGTTGGCAACGTTCTCTCCGTGTTCTCTCTACGTTTTTCTCCTTATCTTCGCTGAATTTCTCGCCAGCCGGATGAAATTGTGCAATCGAGGCCTACGTTCACGACGTCTCTCAATATGGGTTAAATGGTGTTTTTCGGACGTGACTCGACAAGATCGACGATCCGATTCTACCTGTTGTGTAGCAAACTTCGATCGCCTGTGCATTTCCGAGTGAAAATTAGTGCGCTTGCCGTGTAAGTGTTTGTCGGAACGCATCCTACCGATCGAACGACATTCGTTTATTCGTGTATTCGTTTCTCTTACTGTACGTCCCGTACATAGCTGTAGGAGGGAATCGAAAGGAATATTGCTCGTTGCAAGTAAAGAAGGAAAGAATAGGAGTGGCGGCGAGTCAGCTTATCGGAATCGAATGAACGAACCGTATGCGTCGACGACGACGTCGAAGACGAGGACGACGGTAATACGTAGTCGCTGATGATAGCGCAACGAAACACGGATAATGCGGCAACTACGTGACCGACCGAGCAACGTTCACCAGTGCGAGAGATCAACCTCGACCTCCAAACGCTTTGCCGACAGTGTAGTCTCCAAGAGTTTACGCTTCGGAGGGACAAGAGATATTCAGGAATGCCATCCTTTTCCCTATACATACTTGGAAGACTGTGATGCCGCGATCGTAGAAAACTCTGTTCGTTCGATTACTGCAAACGTCTACGAAAAAGATTCTTACGTAGGTCCGCGAGAAACCGTTAATCGAGACTAGATTGGATCGAGCGAAGTAGGACAAAGTGCAATAATCCTACTTAAGGACAAATTCGTGCCGTGTATTTCTTCTATGTTTCCGATGCGCGGAAAGATCAAGGATCTTCGGAAAGCGTTGCCGCATCGGGAACAAAAGTCGTCGCTTCGATCGATCGAGCGTTCGATTTTAAATACGCGTAGACTATTTTTCCTATCCGCATAATTTACCTGGATACTACCATTCCACGGTAGCATAGTATTACTCAGAAAGGCTGCAATGAAAACTAAGTACCTTATAACGTACCAAATAAATCCGATAGGTCGTTCGTTTTGATAAGAATTTTAAGAAAACGTGCATATTACGTGGGAGACGTCGGGAGAATTTACAAAGAACTAGTTAATCCGATGTGATTTGTCCTTTCTATTCCTCTTCGTGTTCTCCGTATTACGTTTGCAGAAAAAATAAGAAAATTCGACCGAGATACGAATTCCGTTTGTCGTTCGACGGTAATCGACTGCATCGAACAGCAGAGAGGATCAGCGACAGAACAGCCATGACTTTGGATCGATCGGACGAGCAAGGGCGCATTTAGAATACAGAAAGAGTCGTCGAGGTATGTGCAACAAGTTAAGGGGAAGCACGTGACTGTTAGCTGCTAAAGCAAACATCCGAGCAACATAGATAAAGTTGGAAGCGACGACCGCGAAACTTGAGGTACGCGCGCGCACAAGAAAATATGTACCTACGCTTGTACGTTCTCTTCCTGGCGAGTCGTGAGAAAAAACTCGCTGGCCGAGTTTAAAGGAAACGTCGAACATTGGAATCGGCCGGTTGGTTATGAATTACGGAAGTAAGAAAAAGAAAAAAGAAAAGATAGGAAAAACAAAAGGTGTACATTGAATTTCGTGATCGTACGTTGCCGAACTTATCGTCGATACGCCTATGCCACGTACTCCGAAACCATATAGGAAATTTGCTCGAGTTTCCTAAATAATATCTTATCTTTGCGGAAGGGTGTAAAACCTTGAATGACTTTTCCATTCTGCGGGTTTGTCTTTCACTCGTCCGAAGAGAGGACGAGACAAATGCCCGTCGCTTCGGAAGATTGGGTCCCGCACCCGGCTAAAATAACCAGTTCCATTACTACCGTCAAAGGTACCACTATCCAAAGCACTACCACAGCTTGGATGTCGCCGTACAGCAGAGCATCTCCGTCCGAACGTCCAACTTCCAACAACAACAACAACAACAACAATAATGGAGTTGTTATACTCGAAGGATGTAGACCACCTGCTGCCACCACCGCTAGAAGGTTTCTCAGGTGGTTTAGCAGACTTGGTCAACCGCCAATCGGAAAATCAGGTAAATTCGAAAGCGATTGTCAACCTTTCTTTTCTATCGCGTCAACGAATTAAGAAACCTGTAACGAAGTTTGCAATTTGCAATTTGATTTTCATATTTCCCGTTCTCTTGCTATTTTATCGTACGTATCTCGTCGAATGACGCGCGTTCCTTCTATTCTTGCTTCCTTGTTCCTACTTTCTATTTCATTCGTTCAAGGTATAATCGTGTAAAGGTAACCGATTGTAAAACGGCGTAAAAGAGATGAACTGGTCGAGTACGATTAGTATCTCGAAAGGGTGAATTTCAACGTGAATAACCCGACGACTGAAATACCATCGGCAAGTGATATCTTTTTATTAAAAATTCTAGACTTTTGCACATCGATATCTGTTTGCGTGGAACAACAGTTAGTTCGATTCCATTGCAGTCAGAGTAGCCGCGTTTGTACGTACGAGTACCTACTCGTAAAGAGCAAGATCGATGTTACTGCGTAATAACGTAAGTGTTTGAGTATACTCGCGTCTTATTATAGTTAGCTGCGTGGTACTGTTAGTCATCGCAGGTGTTCCGTACACACGGCAGTGGCCATTAATAAAAAGATCCTACTTACCAAGCAAATGTACGCTTCACGACGGTGGCGGATAATTGAATACATGTACGATTATTAATACAAAAGCATTTCCATTAACTGTGATTTCTTACGACTCGTCGTAACTCTCGATCTTTGTTTAAGGAAGGACCAGACGAATTTTCTTTGTTCTTTCAACCTTTCGCTTCGTAACGCGTAGGTGCGTACTTACGATGGTCGTTCGGGAAGTGATACCCGTTTGCGCATAAAAGCTGTATAAAACGATGAAACGTGCTTGTAGAAGGTCGCTCGATATTCCTATTTAAAATAAAGATTTCATCTACAAGTACTTAACTAGAGCTTGTCATAGTTCGATTTAGTTTAAATTCGGCGATGAAAATTGAAAATCCCGCCGATAACGGTTTACGTTTCTTCGATACTTAATACGTTCGTTCGAAGGCAATTCACCATTTGAATCATCGAATTACGGCAGTTTACGGTAATAAGGTTATATTTGAATTATTCGTAAGACGACGGGTGCGGGAGTTCAGTACGCGCGGAGAAACTGTATGTGATCGTAAGTGTTCCGATCGTTCGTCTGTCGTTACGAAAGACCTCGAGAAACGTGTCTGAGAGTTCATTACGAGTGATCATCGACGCATCGAACGATCCGATGACCGTCGTTTTTGCAAAATTGAAAGAGTTTCTGGGCGAATAACGCATGCATTTCCCGAAGGTATACAGAAATTCGTCTCACGTTGTGACAAGTGTTGGAATACGGATCGTAGTTGTATTGGAATATATTTAATTATATATAATAAAACTACGCTCGTATCGTTGTTATTTCAAAACGAGCATTACTTTCAGGACGACGCTTGTGTTGTACATCGTCCGAGACTATATTTCAGCGAGCAATTTGATCGATTAACAGTAACGAAAGCGTTACGATGTTTACAATAATATTAGAGATTGGAAAAGGAGTGAGTAGGGAACTTGGTGAATCGATTTCATTAATTAACGTCTTTTATTATCAGTTTGAATTAGTTAATCGGCGTGGAATAAAATAACTTTTTTCAGCCGTACATTTATGCCAAGTATACGTACAATCTCTGTAACGATCAGTGTCAAGTTCCTGGTATTTAACGATGCGTCGAGTATTTGGTGCAATGTACTCGAGCTACCATGACGAACGCAGAATCGTATTAACGGGGCTTCCATTGTTTCCACGATCTTTCAACAGTCTATCTATATTTTTCTACGGCGTTTTTCTCTTATACGCGAGAGAAGCACCCGCGCTGTGTTTGCACGGTGTTTACTCGAAGAACGTCGCATCTCCTTCGTTCGTCCCAAAGTCGTTTTTATCCGTTCCGATTAATCGTCGTTGGAAACTGAACCAAATGAAACGAAATTTGTATTAAAGCCGGACGAGCATCTTGATCTTCGTACAAATTTGTAATTCAAACTGTCGAGCTATGTGTATTAATCGATTACATATAGCAGATGTATCGTCGAATTGAACTGTGACGATGTTTCCTTGAAACAAATGTGCATAACGCTACCTAAAACAGCGAGTGTTTCGTGAACAAAAGAAGATTATTCTTGAGAATCAAACTCCCCGGCAAACGTGGCACGACACGATAACTAGGCCGGAAAGAGGACGAACAGTAAACTTGATAAATAAACATTAGACTTGGTGTGCAAACCAGGTCGCGATCGTTGCTGGCAACGGCATGTCGTAGAATTCGTAATAACCGCGTTCTCTGTTATGTCCTTTCTCTTTATAATCGTGCACAATTAACAGGAAGCAAATAAGCAGCACGGTTCTGTCAGGTGTTGCTCGATTGTTTTTCGTTATTTAAGAAATACCGCGTTCAGAGACGCGAAAATCATAAAATTCGTACTACATGCCTTCTAACGTATCCGTCAAGTACACGAAATTATTAATGCAAATAAATTTCGAATCTAGAACGAGTTATGGATAAGGAACGACGATGTCGAACGATAACAGAGTCGTACCATAGTCCGAGTTTCTAATTAGACTAATAAGCGAAAAACAAGTTACGTAAGATTGCCATTTATAATCGCCTTGATTGTTACATCTTATTTACTGGTAATGTATGCACCAGTTTTATATCTATTTATTTACGTATTTCAACCGACCCGTTAGATATTTATCGATATCTATGGATATACGCTATTTCCGACTAAACGTCGGTTAATAATTCTTTAATTTATTTCACATTTTCTTTCAGTCTTTCATTTTTATCTATTTATAAATCGGTGTCAGCGACTTATTCATACTCGTTGTAAATTTAACACTTATGTTCAAGCTTCGGATTCTTTATACATATGTATTATTATTTTCTCGCGATCGGTGACGTTTAATTCAATGACCGAATATTCTGAAGCTTATAATCTTGGTCTATGGATTAGTCTAAGATATTCGAAGGAAAGTCTATCGATTACGGTAGTAAAGGTAATAACCGTTCTTGAGAAACGCAATTTTTTCGTTTAACGATCAAACAGAATATCAAAGCAACGTCTCTGCTAGAAACTTACGACATTACTTGTCTTCTTCATCTACAGCCTCGCGATACGTACCACCTTACTGGCTTTAATCACATTGCACGAAATATCAATCGATAAATCGATAAATTTTCTCAAACTTGCCGAGCAATTAAGAACCTTCTGTGCCGTACTTTGTCTTGATTCGTAATTGAATCGCAACTTACGATACTCAACGTGATGTTACATATTCCGTACGAGATTCGTTACCATAGTCGGTTTATACGAGAAAGCCTGGAAGAGATTTTTCAACGATGTCGCGTTTACGCGTTGTGTAATTCTTAGCTTGTTTGCGCGTGGGTGAAACTGAGTACGTATGATGTATCACCTGGCAACGTTGCGGGCAAAAGTGGAAGTTGGGATTCGAATCACGATCGGTTTCTCTTCGTAGCGAGACAATGCTCGCTTCCGGGAAATTCATAAGCCACGAGTATTAGTTTTTGCGAAGTTTATATCAAAGAGAGGCCAATTTTTCCTTGCAAATGCTTATTGTCGCGCGTCGTACGGGAAACATATCGTCTATGATTTACATATTACTCGGAGCAACGCAAAATCGCGAGCTACGCGTTCTCGATTTCCATGATCTTTCAATATGTCGTAGAAATCAACGTTTTGAACGACTCCTTTCTATATACGTTACCGCCGGACTGTCTTAGTTTCGAGAAGAATCATCGAAAGTCGAGAACGCGTCGGTTTTCTAAATAATTACCTCAAAAATTGTCTCATTTATATGTACACGTGACATACGTATCTCGTTAGTTTAGTTTAGTTTAGTTTAACGATAGTCAAAATCGACGATCAAGTTTTCGTAAAACGTTTTAACAGCGGGTGAAAAGGAAGGAACGTTTCCTTCCGCGAAGAAACGTTCGTTTGCGTCGAATACTCGTTGTCACGCAATACGCTATCAGATACGAGGTCATTGGCTTGTAATCTCTCAAGGAGGTTACATACACATAGGTGCTCGAGCAAGAATACCGTCGAGTGTGTCACCTGCTTTAAATTGTTTTTCTACGCGAACACGAACATTCTCACGTCTATCTCCGTTTTGAAGGTACATCGTACTTTTCTCAAGGTATATTTTTCTCGATTTTATTAAATCGCGTAAGAGCAACTAGGACGATATATTTCATTGAATGGAAACGTATCTGATCGTACGATATAGCGTATTTAATCGCGCGATATAACGTATAATATGATTTTACGTAATAAAAATTAGTATTTGATTTATCACGTTTCGTCATATTCGAAAATGCTGCGTGATTTCCTTCACGAATTTCGATGTGTCAAGAAATTGAAAGTACGGTTAAGTTTCGAAGCACGCTCGCGTGTAACGGTATTTCGAAATTTGAAATAAGATCGTTAAATAGAGAAACAAAGTTCTGTGGAAAAATTAACGAATTTAATATTTTCGAGAGTTCGAGTTCTATATCGTATCCACGTACGTATAAAACTATATAAAACTATAAAACGCGTCTTTATGTTTCTTTAATATTACGAAACCAAAGAGAAATTTGTTTAACATCGTCATATTTATATTATTACATCTTGTTTCGTCGACTTGAGAAATTTTTGTTACGATGGAATTAAGAAATAACGACTTAAGTTTCTAATTGCTGAATACTTACTTCCTTCCTTTCAATAAATACCAATTATTATTTTTAGCTTTCTATGTAATAATTATATCGCGTACAAATGTATAGCCACAAGTAAGTATACTACGTATTAAGAAAGATTAAAATTAAAAAAATTGAAAAGACAAAGGAAATATTAAAAATTTAATGCCGATCGATAGGCCATTTTTGCCGCCTACTCGTCGATTATAAAAATGTCTGGATGGTCGGCTCAACCGACTATACATCTCTAGTATTTTCTAATTAGTTGGTGAAAATATCGTTCAAGCTTTTCATCGTCGACATCTGAGAAATCACAGCGTTTACACAGCGATCCCTTCCCATTTGCACTATTTTGGTTTGATTTTCTTCGTGCGGTCTATCCTCTTCGATGTAACGGTAGATATAACATGCTTTTTCTTCTTTGGGAATTGGTGTCACGCAAAAACAAAATATATACGTATAATTTTACAAGCGAAGTCGAGGATTGCTTGACCTGTTGGGCATATATTATACGTACGCTCTCGTTCATAAGATATAAATCGGTAAATACGTAAATATTCGGATACTTATGAACGGGGTTGTACGTAAGTACAATGTACATGGACGATGTGTCTGCTACACAGTCTGCCCAAGCGTTCGTTCGCGAACAAAGCAACCATTGTCATGCGTGTACAGCAGTGTTCGCATCGCTCGCACGAAATTATGTTTTATACTTTCTCGTTCTTATTTACGGAACGTATCCGTTAGCGAATAAGATTTTAAAATCTTGTTATTTTCGGAATAGAGATGAACAGGATGCGTTAATGTGTATAACGTTGTCGCTGAAAGCAACTGCTTAACGAATGATATTCTATTTTTAAATATCGTTATAATTATACTTCTAACTACGAGCATTTACTTGTACGGTGTGTCACGATGGTGCAAATCGTTCTGTCGCCTCGTCAAGTTGCACAACATCAGTTTACAGCTGTTGGTAAATTTTGTCGGAAAATTACATTTCTAAACGATTCGTTTATCGTTGCGTCGTTTTATAATCTCAGAGGAGGTTTCGTCGTCGAAGGGAAACGCGATCAAGCTTACCTGATCTGTCAGTTTTGTAACTTTGCAAAGTTGCTTGTCCCACACGCGTTCTTTGTTCGCTCGCGCTCGAGTAACAGATTGGAAGCAAACTTTTGGATCGACGTCGATCTCGTGGCACAGTTTCTTCTTTCTCGAAACTCGAGCGACCATGGAATATGAAAAACTCAATAAGGTCGATAGAACGAGAAACAAATATATCGATATACCGTATTTCGTTACTGGGATATTGTACGGAAAAAACAAACAGCGTGTCCGCAATCTCACCGAGCAATTATCCCGAAGAATTCGTCATTCTATACTAGAGATGAACTTCCATGCGATACACATCGACATTTAACGCGTTGACTGCCATGGGGGTCACCGGTGACCGGCGACGCAGCGAATATTAAAAGTACGATTGTTTGAAAAAAGGACAATCGTAATAATCGTCTACAACGCCGTGGGGGTCACCGGTAGCCCTCGCCACGAAAAACGCTTCGAGCATGATTTTATGACTCGTTTTATTTGCTGTAAATAATATTTCGACATAATATGCATCGCATAATGAAAAGTTCACGTCGCCGCCTTGGGCAAACCATGGAAAATTCGTCTGGCAGTCAACGTGTTAAAGAGCATTAGCATTTTACCGAGAGCCGACTGTTGTCGAAAAGTCACGCATACCGGAGATGGGATCGGATTCAGCCGTAGACAATCGTAATAACATAATTTAACTTGTATCGAAATTTTCAGACGTTAGATTTGGATTTTGATATCACATACGCACAAAAGTATAAGATAGAGCAGGATAGAACGAAACACGAAATATGTACTTGGCGTTATCCGGCAGTATGTACATGGGTACGATCAATCGTCGTGCATATCGCGAGAACTACTTGTTTTCATCGTTATCTGCTCACTCTAGTGTCGATAAGGGTAACACGAAAACACTTTGTTAATCACAATGCTGTGCGAACATCGTAAAAATATGAGAATCATCGGCGAGGATTTAAATTAAAAATCGATGAACACTTGACGCATATGCTTTAAAAACGAGTGTTCTCAGTTGGGTGGGTAGCTTTCTATTTCTCATTCGATTCTCTCTGTTCTGTTCTCACTTCTACTCTGAATTAACGACGCGGAAACTTCAAGGCTTCTCGCGTTATATGTAATATATTTCGCAACGAGTCTTAAATTCTCTTGCCGGTTAAAATGCAGTCGATTGCGTTGCCACTTAGTTAGCGTTGCTCCTTTCGCCTTGCTCGCTGTTTTACCTATTCACCCCTTGCTGCGCGTTCCTGTTACACGTACTTAGCGTATAACAGTCGGTGTTGCGACAGAGATTGTATACTCGTTACACTCTCCCAAGTAATCCTACAAATACTTTAATTATTCGTTATCGATCTATCAGCGATATTTTTATTCCACGTATAATAATTACGATATTTTGTATACTTTGTTTTATCCGATAAATAGAGTGAAAATCGAGCAAAAGTCGTTGCGACCAAGGCAACGAGTATGGCGCAAGATCGTAACTGTCGGACCATAAGCGTAATTAAAAATATCTATAGTAATTGGTCGAGTCGGGCCTTGTCCGGTGTCCAAGTCAGGCAAAGTTGCCACTCTCCGATGCGAATTTTCACAAAAGACAAACAGTATTCTTTTGTCCGCGATTTGTCCACGTTTGTCCACTCGGAATTTTCGTTTGTTCGCTATTGAATGAACGAGTCCCGTTTGTTTCTTTCTTTTTTTTTTTTCTTTTGTAAAAATTCGCATTTAAAGGTGCCAATTTCACACAACTCCGTATCCAAGTATAGGTATACCACACATTTCAGGAAGTTAATGCGTTTTCCATGACTTTCTTGAAGTTGCCCCGTGAAAAGGCGGTAACGTAACATTCTCCGTGTAATTACTTTGTGAGAAGAAAAGAAACGTTCCGAGCAAGTCGGCATTTGCAACGACTTTATACGTTCGTTTCTACGTTTTCTCTTGTACAAGATATCGTTCTGTAGCGTAAACTATAGCGTAAGAATGGATAAACGACATAATATGACTCTTTAGGGTACTTTATAATATCGTGTCCTTGACACGCGCGCGCGTTAACTAAAATTAAGCCAAGGAATTCGGAACCATAGCCAAAAACCAATGCTATGACTTTGGCAAAAGTTCTTCAAACTTGCTAAAGCATGTCCAACTTGATCATACTTCACACTAGATACTGCATGTATTCCGCTACGTGAAATTTCGTTTGAAGTAACGTTCTTTCAAAGTCCACGCTATCCATCATTTACGTTTATTCGACTGTACGTTATTGTGCTTTTTAATATCGTTTCTCGATAACCACGTATGCACAGCCTTTGTTCCTCTCTTCGAGCGTTATTAGTATCACGATAAATATACGATAAAAAGGAAGAGAGAGATAAACGGATATTTGTTATTCGAATGGGATACTATGAAACGGGAGCAAATAACGGATAAAAGTAGGATGCGAGCAAGCAACCTAACGATTATGTATTACGATGCGCGTTCGATCGTTTGCGAAGCAGGCTCGGACTTTTACTCGATCGATCGTACTAAAACGAATTACGCATCTAGTTTGTTATTCGTCTGTCGACGCCAACAGCCTAATTGTGAATATGCTTTCGCGTTTAAAAGAAACGTTCGGTGAAACATGGAATACTGCGTACGAACAGCATAGGTATGGTCGGTGGAAATGATATAGCGAGGTTGTAAATTAAAATATTAAGCGTCGACGTCAATTGGCGTAGCTGTATTCAGGGTCGCGCGCGTTTTATAGAAGCACCTTGAATCTCGAGCTGCAAAAATCACTTCCGAATCGATATTTAAAATTTCCAATTAGCATTTCAAATTACCATTGTTGTACACTGGGTGAAACGTATACGGTATAGACCACTTCTGTCCAAATATTTAAAAATCCGAGCGCCTCTATCGTCCGTACATGATATTTCCCGGCAATGGATGCCTTTTTCCGTTTCAAATATGTACATATTTTATTAATGTTCGTGTACAATGTATTCTTTCGTTTATTCGGTCGAGAGAATTCTAATTAGAAGAATTTCGTACGAAAGTAACGGCGTTCTAACTACCGAAACAAAATACGACGTAATTGAGGAACTGGAAAGTGGCGTAAACGCAATAGAATTAACGGAAATACATGGCGTTGGAAAAGCCACGATCACAGACGCGAAGAAACAAAAACACGATATTGAAAATTATCCAAAGAACCTGGATTCCTACGATGCTAGCAACGGTGGAAAAAAATTCCAATGTACCGACGTAGTAGTTTCGTTGCGATAAAGACGATAATAACGACGATCTTGTACAAATGGAAAGAGCAAACGAAAGTGCTAACGAAAAGGTGCCTTCTCGTACCACAGCAAAGGTGGTATGCGGAAAAACGCTTCGACAATTCGAAGTACAAAAAGAATAACTCTACGCATTTGCGTATTTCTATCGAGAGAATTATGTGACTTAGCAGGCAAACAAATATGGGATCCATAAATATTTAAAGAAATTATCAATTAACCTTAACCTGTATTTGAATAAACGAAACCTTATATGAATGATCGATCGTTTTATCATCCGAACAGTCTCTTTTGTCTCCCTGTTAGCTCGGATAAGGAAGACACCAGTGTATTTTCGGTAGGTCATGTCCTCCAAATTCTACTTCGTACGAACGTTTCTTAAATCTACCGCCAGAGAAATATCAGGAAAAAAAGAATAATTTTGAAACGAAGTATCGCTACTTTGATCGATCTGACGATTGGTCGTGTTTTCGTGTTCGTTCGGTCATACGTTTATTCGATTTTATAGCAGCTTTACGCTCGATCGTACGAATCCCGCTCGAGTTTTGATCCAAGGTACAGTTAACCGAGGACCGCGTGCACCTTCACGCCGATGACGTCACTGGTAAAACTACCGTCACCGGAGCAACAATTGGGGCCGCGAAACAACCGGTAACTTCTGATTCTCTACCGTGGTACCTCGCTTCGTTCCAACCTCGTCTTCGTTTCATCGTTTTTCCATAAGCCGATCGTTGATACGATTAACATTCGATTCCATGCCATATCGACTTACGTGTATACCTTATTATCCATTTACACGTATAGCGTACATGCGAATAACGTACATAATGCAACGATGTTTATAAGAGACACGATTACGCGATTCACGAGCGATCGTTCATGCCGCGTTGACGAAAATAACGGTAAAATTTGTCGATATTTGGTCGATCTGTTTGTCAAATTTGCGACTTAAATCTTGATAACGTTATAGTTCCGCTATCGAAGTAGCGTAATCGTAAACGGTGGCTGGATGAACGATAATCGACGACCTGTTCACCGAACGTTCACGAGAGGTGCGCGCGAAAATGCTCATGATTTTAATTTGGAACACTCTGGAACGTGAAACGAATATGTAACTAATTGGAGTGTCGATGCACGTTCTACGAATACGCAAGAAACGTGCGTGAGCATACGTTGACGCGTGGACACAAGTGGGCATAGTGGGCACTTGGGCAGTGTGGGCACACATCGAGTCCCACTATTTTCATCGTATCATCCACTCGGACTCGCTTGCGTCCGATCGCGTTCCTTCGACCACGGTTAGTCGATCGTTCAGTCACTCGGTTAGACGGTCACCAAGTTACGTTCGCGTACGTGCGCTCCAGTCGTTCGAATATTCGATTCGAGCATTCCTGTCCGATTCCGGTGGGTTTCGTGCACCTCTTTCCGAAAGCGTATCGCGTCACTCGATTGACTCGTAGCCTCTCTCAATTCTCTGGATCGTTTCGCCGTGGCGTCGCCGTCGTGTTCGCGTCCGCGTGTCACTGACACACCGCTCCGCGCTTTTGCTTTCTTCTCGATGCTCGATCATTTTCGTTGCTTGTACTGTCGTGACCAAATTTTTCCTCTCGAGCGAATCTTTTTTTTTTTGCTGTGAAGTAACTCTGCGACGTTACTCTTCTCGTTGTAAATTCAATGTTACGATTGTCCTGAAATTCTTGACAGAAAACATTATTTGCAGATTTAAGAATTTACGACTCGTGTGCAAAAGTGAACGTTTATACGACAGTTCGTTGTACAGTTTTTAAATGGCTCCCGATAATAAGGAAAAGGCGAGCGACGCTGCCAAAATTTATACGTGTAATCGAAGGAACAGAGTGATCGACGATCAAGTCTCTTTCGAGCAGCAAATATTTGTTACGAAATCAGCTGATCGGTTGTAATTAAATCGTCGTTGCTGAATTTTCTCGCAAAAAGGAATAAGCTACTTGCGCGACGAATACTACTTCGTAATAGATGCTAATTAACGACGAAATGTTTATTATAATGTACATATAAATATGCAACGTCGAACAAGCGTTAAAAGAATTGACTGCGTAATTTGGTATTTTAACATTTTCGCTGCTAATCTATGCATATTTGCGAGAAATATTATCGTGCTGCTAAGGTTGAACAACGATAATTTTGGCGTGCTCGATAACGTTCGAATTAGCTGTCGATTATCGATATCGCATCGAAGCAGGAAGTTTCCGTTGGTTGAGCTTTTATCTTGAACAACGAAACCTTGACGGATACGGAAATAGTGGTTTTTAGTTTGCACTACGATGCCTATATCTGCGTAAAACTCTTTTATAGCAAACAGTTAACGCGAATACGGGTAAATTGCGAGATAAAGGATATCGTTAAGTTCGATATACGCATCGGTGTACACAAATATCTAGTTAAATCGTTACACCTCGTAAAAACACGTTCTTCTTTCGATCCCTGGCGCGTAAGAAATCGATGTAACTCGATGGATAGAGATACAACTGACATGCTCTACCATACGATGCGATTCGTCTTTACCTTTCTTTTTCTTCCACGTTTGAGGATGGAAAGATTGAACGGAACGCGCAAATAAACACGTTGGTGTTGGTAAAGGGAAGTACGTAAGTATAGTGTGCGCGATCGTACATTTTCTGTGACGTAATCAATCGCGGGTGCGAAGGTCGTGTCGATGAGCAGAAGCTAATAAAGAGTCAAGGATAATAATTACTTATTTATAGGAATCGACTGCAACGTTACAAGTATCGTTACAACGTTCGTCGAGCAAGATCCGTAACGTTGGCGCTTTCTTTTAACGTCGTTCGCTAACTCAACCGACGATCTCTCGATAAAATCGATTGAGATTTATTATTATCTAGGTTACAGCTACGTTGCCGACACGCGTTTATCGGGCTTTTATTCGTTGAAATGAAAGAAAAAGAGGGATTTGTCGATATTTAACTCTCGGTAGGTTTCATTTTTGTTCGACGTTTTCGCGTTATGGAGGCACACGGTTTCCTCGATAACGCGTAAACGTTACGTAAGTCTGGTAACGATGTTACACAACTGTTGCCAGAAAGAAATTATGCAGTCGAAAAGAACAAATATCGCCAAGTAAAAGATCAAGCGTTGTGCGAGGCGACACGGTACGCTCGAAAGGTTGCGCGTGTGTTTGAATCGCGGGAAACGGTGACCAAGTGAAACGATCGAGAAGGAGTGTACAATTTGTTACCAATTATCAATGTACAATTCGGAATTGTTGAAGACCGTGTGGACGAAGATAGGACAAATGTGCAGCTACGTTACCTGTGCCAAGTCTTATCTTTCGGGTCAGTTTAACGAGCGAGTATGA
The DNA here is from genome assembly GCF_014825855.1 of Bombus pyrosoma. Classification (NCBI taxonomy): domain Eukaryota; kingdom Metazoa; phylum Arthropoda; class Insecta; order Hymenoptera; family Apidae; genus Bombus; species Bombus pyrosoma. The sequence goes on from NC_057775.1 coordinate 4,307,484, forward strand.
ATCATATCATTATCCTATGCGTAACGAGTCCGATGCTTTTAACGGTTATCGTGCCATGTTTGAAAATATACGCGTTACCTATAGCTTTGCTGCGTATCTTCGATAACGGCTTTTAATAATCGGTTTTTAACGGTACGAACTACGATAAATTCTAAAAATCGTTAGTCATACGAGTTAAACTGTTTGTAACTGTTCGTTGTTACCTCTTGCTAAATCGTCTGCTTTGACCGAGCAAGTGTTTCGCATAACGATATTATTACGTACAATACAAAGATACGTTGTATCATAGCAGGTCGAATAAAGTACATGGAAACGAAACGTTGGTCGCTAGACGGAGGTACTTTCACTTTCCATCGCTCTAGCTATCCATTGCTTGCTAATCTACTCAAATGTATGCCTAATGTCGCGTTTCTGCGTTCTACGCGTGTCATATGCATACGCCCGAATCGATTAAAATCGTTGGAAATTTCGTTTCCTATTTGCCCTCGCGTTTTCGTTTCATTTTTCAGCCAACCTATCGGTGAAAATATCGTTTTCAATATCGTCCCTTCGACCTTGCTACCGCATCTGCACTCGGATCTTTCCTAATTTCAAATTGTTTTTCTCGAGTCTCGATTTCGTATCAACGAAATTCTCTAAATAGTACAAAATAAATATGGATAATCTTTCAAACAAAATATCTCTTACGTACGTTTCATGATTTTCTAATCAATTTCGTTTCGTAATATTTTCTTCGATCATTCGTTCTTTGCCGTATTATAGGCAGATAATAATTTTATTGTAGTGCGCGCGCGCGCGCGCTCGCGCCTGTGTATTATATAAACTACTGTATCGATTTTACAACCTTCCAATGAGTCACATCCTGCAGTTTGAAAAACACTGCCCTAGCTAGAGGGAGCTGGTTTGCTGAATTCTCGAAAGGCTCAGGAGGAATGAAATTTAGGACAAGGTCAGGTCACGCGCGAAATTCTTGCGATAATCTCACTTTTTTTCGTTGGTCGAGCATCAGTGAAAATGTATATCAATATGTATATCAGTTTCAAGGTGAAGTATTCGAAATGTGAGAACGGCAAAGAAAGGAGTAGAAATTTAAAGAATTTCGAATATTTCGTATTTATTATTTAGGTACGATTGTATTCGTATTTTATTTACATTAGACGATATCGAGTACCCATTCCTTTCTTTCGTTTATTCTCGCCACTTCTCGTTTCGTTTCGTATCGTACGTAATGTAGAATTAAAAGTGAAACCTTTTTTCGAAATCTTACAATAGTCGCCTTTCACTAATCTTCCGATAATTTCGCGAAATTCCTACGTGCACTTTTCGAATGCTTTTCGAGAAAATACGTTTGCAAAATCTAGAAAAATATGTATCTAAAAGAATCGGCGTTAACTGACGCGAAACCGACTAGTTCTTGTTTTACGGTATTTTATCAAGTAATCAAACTTTCTATCCGTTGAACGATATACAAGTAATACTTGGAGAAACGTTGCACGATCAACGAGGTTACAATATTTTGCGCGAGGTAATACACATAGTACGATCTTTGAACTTTGAATTCTCTTTACATTAAGCACGATATGCGCCGTAATATATTTTCCGAAGTCTGTAGTTTAAAGTAATTTATGTTGCGAGTATATCGCGTCGATTGTGTGATAAATATGCAAGCGGTCGTTTAAATTTATTAATGTTGGCTATTTAAAGTAAAACGTTAGCAAGATTGTTCGTGTGCGATTACGGGGACAAATGGCCCCGTTTGACTTTACCTGTCCTCCTGATACGAGCAAAAGCTTGACCCGGTTTTCATTGATCGCAATAGGCAGCAAATGTTGGAAAAGCGATCCGATACGAGAACGCGGAAATTATTAGCCGAACGCAAATTGAAAATGAGTAGTGGCGCGACAAGTATGTTTTCAGGGAAAGGAAATTGGTCGAGTGTTCGTCGACTTTGTTAAATCGGAATTCGTCGGCTATACGCGTGTACAAAGACGGGAACATTCCCGTATATTTCAATGGATTGTTTACGTCCGTTGTAAGCCCTGCTACCGGAAATATGTAACAAAAGGACACGATCCAGCCACGATAGTTCTCTTCTTCTTTCTCTTCTGTTCTTCTTCTGGACAGATTTTACCAGTATCCGTGTACGTATATAAGCGTGTAGATGTACAAATATGTAGGCGGACCAACGAATGAGCGCACGCGCTACCCTTTGTCTCTGCTCTGTGGGTTCGCATCTCCCAACCTCTCGAATCTAGGCTGTTACCGTGGCAACACAGCTACCGAATAGAGAAAAGAGAACTTTACCGTACCAGGGAACTTTTCTATCGATAAATAAGACGAAATTCGACGTCATTTTCAATTCTCTAAGCAACGATTACGATCGTAAATCGTTACACTCGTTGTCCGATGGTGTATCTTTAAAAATGTCAAAATCGATCATACTCACGAATGGACACTGTCCACAGAATGGTCTGACGAAATAACAGTATGCTTCTTCTTATTATATATTCGTATCGGAAATATAGGACAAGCTAACGGTAGCCAAAACACTTCCTCTCGCCATGTAACGCTTCCTTCATTGTCTATCCACCTAACTTCTCATTTTCTAACGTCTTCCACTTTCCTTTTTGTGCGTCTATATTTGTGCGTCCGACTCGATAAGTATGTGAAAAAGGAATCGAGGAAAACTCGGGGCACGCTGCGATAAACTCGATATGTCAAATTTTGATTTTGTACCGATTTAAAATACGTCGATATGCCGATATGCACACACACACACACACACACATACATGTATACGTAAATAAAGTTATCATTACGTATAATCTTTTATGTTTCAGGTTAGTATCGTTATTCGTGTAAATTTGGACCGGGAGAATGGCCGGTAAATTACAAAATTTAGAAAATTTACCAGTGTCGGAATCTTGTTCTTCGATTACACGGTAAGAGAAATCGTCGAAGGAACGACGTATAATTTCTTCGTTATATCGTCTCTATATTTATTATTCCGACAAACTTATCGAGAAAAGTTGGAAAATACGATCGAAGGACTTCTTGGAGAATGTTGCGATTAAGAACAAGAATTACGACACATGCTATAACATCGCGTTATTTTAACACGATTTCGATGAAATTAATTTAATTAATTCGTTGATCTTTCCGCTTATTCTTTGCATTCATTCAAATTAATGTAAAAAAGATGTTGAAAAAGAAGAATAACTCTGGAATTAAGGGAGAAAGTGTTTTCACCGCCGTTAACTTGCAGTTAACGCGCCAGTAATGTTATATAACCTTGTATAAATCGTTATTAAAATTAATTGCTTCCACGTGATGGCGATTACCAATAATTTTTCATTTTACGCGTTGAATCACGAAAGATGATTCACGCTTGACCTCGGATCAGGGCCCCACACGTGTTTTACAGGTTATTTTCCACAATGCATTTGAAAATCAATCTGTTTTCTCCGTAAGAAAATATAAGTTAACTTTCGGTAACGTCGATGATCTAAATTAAGATTAAATACGAAGATTCGCTGCGTTAAAAATGTAAATCAACGATACATTTTAGAACGTTTCGTACCGTTGAAATATTCGCACGTACGGTAAATATTAAAAAAAGTGAAAATCCTGTTTTTTGTAAAAGGTAATAATTGATCATGACATAGAAACAGGCTCGTTAAACGAACGATAATCGCGTGACGTTTGCGAGGTGGGAAACACGTGGTAGATGAGCAATGCAAATTAACGTATAAAGTGGTAGAACAAGTGTACGAATTAGATTGGGCAAGCGGCGAGTAAACGCGCGCGCGTTCGCGGCGAACAACGGAGGACGAACGGTGGACGAATATGCAAGCAAAGTCGAGCAACTGAGCGAGCAGCTGACGCGGCGAAATCAATATTCCCACGTGAAGAGGTGGACGATGTATTATATGTACTTAGATAGAGGGCAATGTGAGCGCCGCGTCGCACTGTACCGTCCTGCTTTATCTTTTGTTAATCTGCCTACCTTTACTCGCGTAAACTCTTCATATGCAAAACAGATTTACAAGGTTAAACGAAGAAATAAATTTTTAACAAATGTCTCCGTATAACGTTCATAGCATTCGCTAGAGCATACTCGTCGCATACCACCGACGTATTGTTTTGCGTTGAATTTTCTTAAGGAAAGTGCCACGTGAACAAAAATGTGGACGTTTCAGAGGACGCCCGCCCCCCTTAGAAGCAAATATTGGCGGAAGGTTCGTCGATCAACGCGTTAATCGATAAGCCTATCGGTGCCGTTAACCAAGAAATTAAATTGGAAAGATTGGTTGGACGGTGAACGTTTGGGTTTGATTATACTTGTATAGAGAGCGAAAGGAAAGAGATAAAGAAATAATGGAGTACACGACGACGGCGGGGTTGCAAATACTGAGACGTCTGAAGCGCGCAAGTGGGTAACTGTGATCAGGTGACGAGGGTAGGCTGGTTAGATCGTCGCGTCACGGTCCGTGGTCCGTAATCCGTAATCCGTAGTCCATGGTCCATGGTCCGTGATCCGTGATCCGTGATTCGCAGTCCGTAGTCCGCGGTTCGTGGTTCGTAGTCCGTGGTTCGTGGTTCGCAGTCCGTGGTTCGTGGTTCGTAGTTCGTAGTTCGTGGTCGGGGTAGTCACGCGCACTTTCGGTCTTCTCCTCCTACTTCGATCCCCCCTTCCCTCCGATCGTGCTAGTGTTTTCTGCACGAAGTTTCTCTTGGGTTGTACGTCGTATAGTGTACGTATAGGATCTCGGCGGGCATAGAGAGAAGCAGACGAGGGAAAGAGATCGGGAGTCGCCGGTTGGCACTTGTGTGACGCGTTTCATTGCGTTTGTCTCGTGCGGTTCGAACCGTCGCGCTCTTTTTCCTGCCGTGTTTTTGGAGAGAAGCTCGAATGACGAGCAGGTCGCGTGGTCGTGGTATAGTCGGAGTATCGCGTGGAAGTGGGCATCCGTCGTTCGGTGGTTGCTTGTCGTCACCGTCGTCGCCGCCGTCGTCGTTGTCGTCGTCGTTTCGTCGATCTTTGGGGACGAGAACACGAAGAAAAGTGCGTTCTTTTGTTCGATGCGTTTTCGTAGCCGTTCCAACGTCTACGTGTTCCACGGTCTTGACGAAACCCGCTAAAATTGGATACCACGTCGACCACGCGATATTCGTAGCTGACCAACACCAAAGACGAGTCGAATGATGCGCAGTCGCGTGAAACCGCTTCGCCAACGATAACAAGGAAAGTACGAATTTCTTTTAACTTCCTTTACGATCTATCTCGTTCTAACTTGCGTCAAGGTGCACGCGTTGCTTCGTTGTTTCCTACCTTTTTCTCCTGATCGCGACGTGCATCGTTTAAACACAACACCAGCGTTCTCTTTTACGTAATGTTACGATATTTCTACGACGGTAAATCGTCGAGTTAGTTGATGACTCGTCGTCGTCGTCGTGTCGAGAATCGTGAATCGTGACTGGCCGACACCGTGTTCCAAGAACTCTCGACGATCGTCTCACAAAGTCCGCGTTCTTCGAGGAAACCGTGGAAAGAAAACCGAACGAAACGTTACGTATACACGATCGTAGCCATCGAACAAAGCGGCACGCGATATATTTCGAGCATTCGCGAAACGTTCCATAATTATAGAACTATTTGAAAGTTTGGTTATTCGTTGCTCTGCAACTATGCGCGATTATCGTTTCACGTGTCTTGGAATTCGGACGAACCGTTGGAGCCGACGACTCTTGGATACGGTATCTCGAACGATGGTTCGAACTACGATTTATTTTGAGTGCATAAAGTGACGGTTTTATTGCGCATCGACTAATACCGCGCATACCTAAAATAGCGACAACGCGTCCTCGTGAAACTCGTTCACCGCGCCTGCCGCTCTGACGTAAAACACGAACAAACGCCGAACTCGAAACTATAAACAAACGTCCACGAGTTTGATAGAAGTTGCGCTTCGCAGCGACTCGTTCTTTCCGCGAGTCGACTCGATTTTCTGCATTTTCTTGCGAACGTCTTCCTCGAACCGGAAACATTCGTTTCGATTAGCACGAGTATCCCCGGTGGAGAAGAAGAACGGTGGTCAGTTCGATCGGGCTTTTTGATGTGCAAGCGCGGCTCGTGTAGAGTGGTGCGTTCGGTAAGAGTCGAAGAACGGTAAACCAACCGTTAGTAGGTGAAAGAGCACGGGACGCGGGACCGGGGCATGGTACGAAGCCACGATGAGCAACGAACTCTCGAGCGAGCGAACGGGAGCGAATGACTCAGGCTCGGGCATCCGCGTGACACAGATATACATACATGTGATATATACAAGCGCTACGACCATTGTTGTTCTTTCAACCATTCCACCATTCCTACGATTTATTATTCTACGAGTGGTCTCATCGGTTCTGGTACGTTGGTATATACGTAGCTGATGCTTTTCGAAACCATCGTATAATAAAATTAAATTCTGCCCTTCGGAAAGTAAGTAACGTCAACTGTAACCTTCGATATTTTTCGTTTCTTTCTTCATAAAATAACAAGAGGCCGTGGCGCGTTGAGACGGTTTTTCTTTTTTTAAAATTCTATCTAACCAATGTTTATTCATCGAGAACGAAACACGCTTACGCATCTGAGAGAAATCGCTCGTATCTCGCAACTATTCGGATCGAACGAAGATGTTATTTTTCTCAAAGGTCGTCTCCGCTGACTATCAAAGAGACGTTTGTGACGTGATTGTAGGAAAATCATTGCAACGACTCCATGGTTCCTGAAAGGAAAAGCTTTTCCTCGAGCTACGTCTTTGCATGGAACCGATACGTGACTGTTTTTACCCCAATAAGGCGATCGGATCGATATCGATCGTTTACGGCTACTCACGCTACAGATACGAGCAACGATCAAACTATTTCGGTCTGTCGGTAAAATTGGCAAATGTTGAAAAATGCAAACGCGAGAATCACCGAAAAGAAGAAGAAAAGAAGAGATTCAAATTATGTATATACATGTTTAACCGATACGTTCAGCTAGAATCGATCGCGTGTGAACCGTTATAAATTGTGCGATATATGTATTAATTTTGAAAGAGCGCGGAACAGTGGAAATATTTATAAAAATATCTTATATCGCAAGGCGGCGAGCTTCATCGAACGAGCCTATTGGTCGTACAAGTGCGACAGTTTCGTACGTGTGCACTTGCCGGCGATAGCTGAAAATAAGCACGGCTTTGTAAGAATATCGTTTGAAAGAAAGCAATCGTTGGATCGTGTTTCGCCTAAAGCTACGTTGACCTCTGATTTCCAATCGAGCAAGGATATAGGCCGCGTCGGGAACGTAGATCAGGCTAGTCTTCTTTCACCGCTACGTTTGTTCGATATCGCGAAAATAAACGATGCTTCTAATCTAATTCACGTTTGAAAAGAAGCAGAATCAAGAATCGGGCTTCGGAAAGGGTCTCTTCTCAGAAAATCGTATGGTTGTTCGGCTTTGTAGGTGAATGTACCGTTTGTTTAATTCCGCTATACCACGCGATGAATTCTCGTTTAGCGCTACTCGAAGGAAATCAATACATGGACAATAAAACTTATTAAACAATAGAAAAATTGATCACCGAGGTTACTGTCTAATCGTTCAGTGGTCGATTCCGGTCGATTCGCCGCATCGTTCTGAATTATTTGCTCGATCGCGCGATAGCTTCAAGCGGAATAATAACGTTTTACCAAGTGCGTATGAAGCAACTGCATACAAAGAATGTATGTATATGCATATCGACCTAAAAAATCGTATTTCGTATTTAATTCGACCGGTATATACCGTGATCGAACACAACCACTTAGAGTACGTATACCCGCTCCGAAGCGAGCACAAAGTCGTCTTGCTTCGATTTTCCTTCGGTCAAGATTGTATACATACACACATACGTGTAACCGTATCGATTACTGAATGATTCTATGTACAAAATCGACGGAATCGTTACGAATAAACGTCGGATTAAATTTAATAACGACGTTTCTTGTTCGTCTTTCTCTATATTTCTACGTTAGTTATATACGCGTTGTATTTGGAGATATTTTTTTTTTTTTGGAGCACACACAGCGGTATCGAAAACGAAATCTTCAACGAAATCTCGTCGAATTTAGTAGCAAAGTATCGATCGATGCTGCACCGAGCGGTCGCCGCGTGTATCCTCGAGATAAATTTAGGTACCGCTACTGCTTTTTAGATTCGTTGTATATAACTGTGACGTCGGTCTTTCAACATTCCTTGGTCTTTCAAACCAATCATAGCGAACAAATTGTAGCAGCGCTTTTATCTCTTAGCAGATATTCGTAATTGTATATTTACAGGGAATTATCGTTGGTTAAAATTATACGGCCCTTCCACGCAATTAACGCGCTTCGTTTTACTTACTGCGAAGTTTGTCTTTGAAGATAGCGGAAGAAAATAAAGGGGAAAGAAGTTTCAAACGAAAGGTATAAAAAGTAAAAGATAATTCGAATCGAGTTTTAGGAATCGAGAACGGAGAAAATGACGATGAATTATGAAAAAGGTTCGAATCAGCGAGTGTCGGTAGCGACGAAATGGAAAAAAAGAAATGAAAACGGATAGGAGGAAAATATCGGTAGAAAACACGGAGCGGCTAGTTCGGAGCAAATCGCGAAGATAAACGAGAGTTTGGAAGAAAGGAGAAGGAAAAACACGAGTTGTGGCAGCGTTGAAAAGAAGAGACGAAAGTAAAGTATCGTACGCGTGAGTGATTAGCGCGTTATGGAATCGCGCGTATCGACGTACGCAGTTTTCGTAGCATCTTGCAAACAGGAACGATTGGAATTGCAAGTATCTGTAAGAATATCTACACAGGATTTTTATGGCGGGCATTACCCGTTCATTCACCGTCGCGAAAACGTGAGGTGTTTGAAAATGCATGCCGTTTGAACGCCGTAAAATTCGATCACGTAAAAAGAAATCGGTTTTCCGCAATTACTCGCCACAGTAGCGTACGTGTGCGCTAAGGAAGAAGGTGCTCGATCGCCTTCGTTATTTACACGGTCGTCGAATGTAAATAATCTTTAAAAGTGCTGACGCCGATAAGCACCATTACCACCGACGCCTACGCATACGTGACTCATGCTCTCGATAGTTGGTATGTTCGTTCGTAGCGTAACGCGTGATACGTATATGCACGCGATACATACATACATACAGCTAGTCTTTAGTAGTTCCCCAACGTAGCGCTTTTTTCTTGGCTGTCCCGTTTTCCCATGTTTCCCTTTTTTTCGCCGTAGTTTACGCGAATTATCGTCAGAGCTCGATAAAAATATAACAAACGCTGCGAGTAATTATGGACGCGTAGCAATACAAAACGCGCATTCCTTTCCCCTTTCTCTTTTCTCTCTGCCTTTCTCGAGTTTGATCGTTGCGATCGATACATATGCGATTAACGAACAAAAGACGAACTTGATGTTTGAAGCAATTTCAGAGTAATTTCAAGTTAAATATTACGATATCGACGTGATCGAACGAATATTACAATAGCCCTTGAGGCTGAATAAACTTACGCTTATTCTTGCGTATTATCTCACCTGCGTTTCGCTTCCTACCTCGAAACGGTTTCTCTTTATCCGCAATAGTCGATCAGCGTCGATCAGATTGTTACTTTCGAAGAATGAAAATAATTCATTCGACGACCTCGTTCGTTCGTCGATCAATTTCCGAAAATGGCGTTAAAAATAATTGTTACAGCTGTTGGAATCGTTTAACCCTATTTGTGAAAGCGTTATGCCTCAAAGGCAAAGCTACGAGGAAATTTTTAGATTTTTATCTGAGATGCTTTGGCAAGCGTTTCCGGTCGAAAAACCTCGATGCTCGCCCACTTACGCCAACTTGCGGTAATGCGGTAGACGGCTCGCAACGTTACTCGATGTTCTTACTCGAACACGTCCAGTTTCTCGCATCACGCGCATACTTGTACGCTTGTTGCAAGATGTTTCGAGATGTTGCGTTCCGTCGTCGATGCTCTCTATAAAAATCTATAAAAATTTCGTTTTATCGAACTGTAAACAGGAGATCGATTCTAATTCAATTTCCAAAGAATGGAATTTCGATGGTGTATCGCGATGCGGAAGAAATTCGAAACGAAAGAAGACCAGACGGAACATCTCGGATATTAGTGAGACGGCGTTTTCTTGATACGTGCACGCGCCTTTCCGAGAGTAAGTGGCACGATCTAAACGTAAGACCATCTGCGATGATATGTTAACTTTATTTGATAATGCCGGCGATATTTGTCGATAACTTGTCGTGTGCCACGTACATCATCACCGTAATTTCTGCCTTGTAATTTCTTCGCGCGCGTGATATCAGAGGCTTTAGCGACTGGCTAAAAGTTCGAGAGCTTCGATTCCCTGATTAAACGTTGCTGTAAAGTACAAGGCCGTTTAGACGATCGTTCAATTTGGAAAAGAATCGTCGACGTACGAGATAAGGAAAGGACAGTTTAGCAAGGAAATAAGTAATTAATTCATATTTTTATCGGTTTCCTTATAGGATTACAACGTCACGATTCCATACACGTTTCGCGCACACAGTACTCGATACAATATAAAAAAATATGGCAAAGTACATAGCTAAAAAGGTGAATGTATCTACATATATAGTTACTGGCGTTGCTGATAGTTAAAACTATATTCGACTCGATCGAAGGTCGTTATAGCAAGATGCAATCAACGTTCTCGCTTTCACACGATTTCTAACCGAAGTTCAACGACGTTGTGCACGTAATATCCAAAGTTCCGATAATTTTATACTACGCTATATTCCGTTGCCTTTTATCGTTCGTTTTGGCAATGTACCTGTTTATTCGTGACATCGCGGTTTCTTGTACGATGGTTTCTTAACGTTAACGAGTTATTAGGTATTGTCCGTACAGCAATCGAAACGGGAAACGCTTTCCCTCGAAAGTTTTCGAAATGTCGGCGTTTGTCCGCAAATCTATTGTATTATTTATCAGTGCACAGGTTATTTATCATCGTGCCGTTTGCCGTTTCCAATTCAGCGGTTCGATTCAGTTCAATTGTCGATGATATCTACGTCGCTTCATGGCGATTTTGCCGCGGTAAGGTCGTCTCGACGTCACAAAACGATTTTGGTGAAAGAAGAAAACGAAATTACCCGTATCCGGCTAGGAACGAAAACGCTAACGGTAGTACGCGTTTTACGCAACCAGTGTCGAAGAGAAGCCGTACACGATCAACGGCGTTGCGTATCTTTGATCTGCATCTTATAAATCGATCGTAATCGTTTTCCACATCGTATTGCGATAAATGTATCTAGTGATTTTTGACATTGTTTCAAATATCGTCGAAACGAGTCGTAATTTTATCGGATTTTAAAGCGGAATTATCAAAGATAACGCGAGTGAGTTAGTCTGGGCGATCGAAAGATTTTCTTAGTATTCCAAGCGGCAAGAGAACACGAGATTAATGACAAAAGTCGCAACGAAGAGCCGGCTAGCGTAAAGAACGGCGCAAGAAGAACGTTGTTCGCGTGTCTTATGTTACCCTTTATTTGCAGACCGAACGCAAGAGACGCGCAAAGTATGGCTTCTAGAATAGTTTAATGCGGCCTTGCAGACCGTAATGTAATCAGCGCGTGACGTCATTGTACCTACTCCCTAGTTGTGCGAGGATCGAATCGCGAAATATACCTTGAGGACGAGTGTACCGGAGACGTACGCGAAGCTGGCGAATCGCGCCGTTCGATCTCTTCGGTATATCTCGGTACGTATATTTCTTCGATTCGATTTCGTATTCGTATCGCCGCGTCTGTGTTCGTTCTCGTATCTCCAGTAAAATGGCCCTCGTATTCGCGGAATCGTAAGGGAACAGCGACGTTGTTCTCCCGTAAGTATAAACCGCATGGTCGAGTGAAACGGAGAACGAAAATGTATCAACGTTTCTCGTTTAGTTTCATTTCAGATATAGTACCTGTGACCGTTGTTTCGAGTACCGCGGCCAGTTCGCCCCCGACTCGAACGTTCGAACCTTTTAACGCGTAAAGCTTCTTCGATATCACCGTTGGAGTTAGGTGACATCATCGAAAGCAACCGATACGAAGGAAATTAATCGATGTTGTACTATCCGCTGAGAAACAGATTTTCGATTCCGTGACTCCAGTACGCAAACACTGTCTCCACCGAACGTTGCACGATCATTCACCGCAGCCATTATTTAATAAACTCCAAGGCTAGTCAACTTTTGCTCTACGCGAGAGAACGTTCGCGTTGCTTTCGAGACGGCCGACGATTCGACACACGGTGGACGAACCGACTATCTCTACGTGTCTCTTTACAGAAATTCGCCGATCGTATCGATTCCAGAGCACAACGTGTTTCGATGTAACTCTATAAATAAAATTTTGGCAAGATATCTTTACGAAACAACGACCGACGATCGTGCAATAAATGGAGGAAATTTTGAAATTTCGGTCGTTGGTCCCTCGCATTACCGTTTTTAACTAGATCGAAGGGTTTCGGTGCGAGAGGATTTGTGTCATTGTCACGGCACGAGACCTCGCTTCTGGAGATCGGTGTGCGGCACTCAGTGACCTCCTTTTGCATGTATTACAGGGGTGCTGGAGATGGCGGCCACAGAGAGCACGATCCGTTTCAGCGGCCATACATTGGACAAAGCTACAAAGGCCAAGGTAATTTCTTTCTTTCTCTCACTGACAATCTCGCATTTCCTTTTTCATTCGCCGTATTTCTTATCCTCGCGTAGTAAATTTCAAACGCTTGTAAATTAACGTTCGAACGATGCGTACAGATATTTGTAGGAAAAACGCACGCTAACCATGGCATTTTCATTTACATTACCCTAGTAAGAGATTGTTTAACCCATTTTTCGCTATATGCGAACCATATGTCTGTACGTGGATAGTTTGCTTTTTCTATCAACATTTATATGTGTTTGGCTTTAGGTAACGTTGGAGAATTACTACAGTAATCTGATAGCTCAGCACATCGAGCGAAAGCAAAGGCTCGCGAAACTAGAGGAATCGTTGAAAGACGAAGGTCTGTCGGAACAACAGAAGCAGGAGAAACGGTTGCAGCATGCTCAGAAAGAAACTGAATTTCTCCGTTTGAAACGTTCCCGACTTGGCGTCGAAGATTTCGAGCCTCTCAAAGTTATCGGCAGAGGTGCTTTCGGAGAGGTAAATTTTCGTTGCGGCAAGCCGGATAATAAATTAATTAAGACGTTGCCGTGATCGAGAAACTGTTCCTCTCTAAAAGAAACGCGTAGAACGCGAACGATTCTCAAAGATAATCTCTGTTTTTAATCTCGTTGTCGTCGTTGTGTATCGAACAGGTAAGACTCGTGCAAAAGAAGGATACCGGGCACGTATATGCGATGAAAATTTTAAGAAAAGCCGACATGCTGGAGAAAGAGCAAGTGGCGCACGTCAGGGCGGAAAGAGACGTCCTAGTGGAAGCGGATCATCAATGGGTCGTAAAAATGTATTATAGCTTTCAAGATCCTATAAATTTGTATTTAATCATGGAGTTTCTTCCAGGCGGTAAGCTTTCATTTCAATTATAGTTTTCGCGCTAGTATACACTTTTACGTCTTGTTTTCTCTCTCTCTCTCTCTCTCTCTCTCTCTCTTTCTTTTGTTTCGTTGCCTTTTCTTTCTTACAAATTATTGCTACAAAACGTACACGTACACACTCCTTGATTTCATTACGTAATTCAGTTACGATAAATATTTGCAACCATTTCCTATTTTACGTTAAATTGCGATTAGTATCCCGATCGTTGCACCTTATCATGTATATCATATGAAACAACAAAATCATCGAAGTACGTGTGTTCTTGTAGGTGACATGATGACGTTGCTGATGAAGAAAGATACGCTGTCCGAAGAGTGCACGCAATTTTATATTTCGGAGACAGCGTTAGCGATCGATTCTATACATAAACTGGGATTTATTCATAGGTAAAATGCAATGTTACGAAAACTAATGGAAGTAACGATTCGAAGCGATATGTAGCTACAGACTCACCGGTATAATATCCCTTTTTTTTTCAGAGATATCAAACCGGACAATCTGTTATTGGATGCACGAGGTCATATAAAACTCTCTGATTTTGGATTATGTACGGGTCTGAAAAAGTCCCATAGAACCGATTTCTACAGAGATCTCAGTCAAGCAAAGCCTTCGGATTTCAGTACGCCTCTTTTTCTACCTTTCCTTTTCTTCTTATTCTTATTCTTCTTATTCGAAGCATCACCGTTTAATCGTCTTGTTACAGTGACATCGTGCGGAAGCGGAAGTGGCGGCGCGATGGATAGTAAAAGAAGAGCAGAGAGCTGGAAAAGAAATAGGAGAGCTTTGGCTTATAGTACAGTAGGAACACCCGATTACATAGCTCCGGAAGTATTTTTACAAACAGGTTATGGACCTGCTTGTGACTGTTGGTCCTTGGGAGTTATCATGTACGAGATGCTCATAGGTACTGAAGCTTCTGCTCCCGTAAATGCACGATATTCCCGATTTTAGCAAGAAGAACGCGTATACCGCTCGTTTTCCATATTTTCTACAGAATTTTATCGATAACTTTCAGGATATCCACCATTCTGCAGTGAAAATCCCCAAGAAACTTACCGGAAGGTTATGAATTGGAGGGAGACCTTAGTTTTTCCGCCAGAAGTTCCCATTAGCGAGGAAGCTAAAGATACCATAATCAGGTTTTGTTGCGAAGCCGATAGAAGATTAGGTTAATATTTGATATACTATGTTCAAACGTCGATAAAATACCTTCGCTATACAGTAGTTGGACGACTCATACGATTCTTCTAAAATGGCCCATAGGTGCGCAAAGAGGTATAGAAGAGCTTAAACTAGCCCCTTTCTTCCGTGGCGTCGATTGGGAACATATCAGAGAAAGGCCAGCAGCAATTCCAGTCGAAGTACGTTCTATCGACGATACTTCCAATTTCGACGAATTTCCCGACGTGAAATTGGAGATACGTAAGTATAATACTAAACGTTTATGACGACGTACTATTATTCCAATTCCAGGAGAAAATAAAGAACGGTACGATTACTTACCCGGTAACGTAAACTCGAATGTAATTTTCTCCATCTATTTTTTTTTTTTTTTCGTCGATTACAGCATCCGCGCCAATGCCTCAAGATGGGGAGGTAATATACAAGGACTGGGTATTCATTAATTACACGTTCAAACGATTCGAAGGTTTGACGCAACGAGGCACGCCAACCAAGAAATAGCAACACTCTATTTCTTGCTCGGTTTCGACCAGTCAGCAGCCTGACGCAACTGGAATTCCGGCCTTGGTACATAACCCGTACCCTCCGATGTCATCAACGGCATCTCGGACGGATGGTTGATTCGTTTTATCTTCTGAATACGGTCCAGTCAATCATCGGCAGTCAGACGCTTTTACATGTACATACGTGATGAGAAATAGTCACGACGTACGTACATAAGGTACACGTTATCGTATGAAAATGCGAAAGAAGAAGGAGAAAAGGAAGAAGACGTAAAAGGGCAAGGAAGAACATGACAAAGACGATAAAAAACGTCGTGTTGTTTTAGGACAAAGGACAAAAAAAAAAAAAAGAAAGAAAGAAAGAACGGAGTGATAAATATTCCGGAGACGAGCAGGTGCAAAAATCGTTGCACATGTGATAAGGAAGAACCGAAATATTTTCATGCGCACTGTAACGTTTTTAGCGATGTCGCAATTATAAAACACGTTTGTTTTTTCGTTCTATCGTGAATACTGTTTCCATCCGATCTTCGATTCGTAGCATAATAAGATCTCTTTCTCTCCCTTCCTCCCTCCTCTCTTTCTCTGTCTTTCTTTTTATAGTAAAAGCATTAATGATAGGAGCAAAGATGGAGCCTCGGTCCCGTGATTCTCGCAGAATGTGTATAATCTTTGTATAGGGTTTCGGTCGATGTCTTTTCTCTGTCTAACGAAGCACTGCTTTAGCTCTCGTTTTCAGCTCTCTTTTAAACGTTGTATTTATAGCTAGTACTGTGATATAATATTGTTTAAAAGTTTTGTATACAAATTACCGTTTTGTCTGTTAATGATTACTGAACTTTACGAATGTTGTATTCTGTTCGATTATGCTTACGTTTCGTCCGAAAAATTTAAACATTTGTTGGTATAAAAAAGGTATTTTATATTTATATATTTTTTGAGAGCTTTTGTCTGGATGGCGTGCAGGAATTGCACGAAAAATAATTGGTGAAATATTCAACAGGATCGATCATGTGTTTAACCTCGTAGATTTTGTTAGATAGTTCAGATTTTATATCGATCAATAGCATCTCGCACGAATATTCGGAAATTTGTATCGGTGTACGACGAACATTTTTTAATTTGTTATTTACATGTAATTATATATTTTCGCTATGAAATGCTGTAATTTGGAACAATCCAATTACAATGTGTAGGTATCGTGGCACAAGCTTTTGCGTAATTTTTGTGCTTTGTAGTTTTTTGTATCAACATATGATGTATTATTAAATAAAATGTATTGCAGTTAATTAACTGATTGGATAAGAGAAGAATTACGATATATAGAGAATAAAGGGCATGCAGAAGGAGAATCATACAAGGTACCGGGTCTCTTTCTTAGAGAAAATTAACAAACGGTTTTGTTCGTGCCTGAGCATTATGAAAATTGTAAAGCTTTAAAAGCAGCTTGAACAATGTAAAAAACGGAAAATAACGGATACATTCGTAAAATTCAGGGCTCCTTCGTTGCCTTATTAAGGTTCCTAACACGTATACACACGCGCAGCCCAACCCAAAAACTACAGAAGGCGACGCTGGGTAAACCATAGTTAGTAATGGAACAAGAGAAAGGAAACGCTAATTGATGTAATTTAGTGATCGATGTACATACATATATCTTTTATAGTAATTTTACATTGATTGAAATGGAAACAATTACACGGGGATGTGCCAGGTTTCCGCGGTCATCCTTTTCTCTCTTTCTCTCTCTCTTTCTTTTTTTTTTGTCTATTTCTTTTTTTGTTATCCATTTCCATTTTACATTGAATTTTAAACGAGAAATAATGTTTACTTTCGATTCGCTCGTGTAATCGTTAATTATTTTGCATTTGCTATCGAACTGGATCGTAACGTCGTTTAAGAGGTTGGTGCCCGAGTATGTAGCACTAGCGATTGGATTATGCAAAATCTATTGCACACGGAGGTGGAAAAGAATCACGTGTACGGTGCATAACACAATCTCAGTCGATGAATGTAGTTTCATTTCAAATATAGCTATATGCATATATTTAATTTATTTAGCTATATAAATATAGCTATGCATTATGTAGTTTACCGACAGCCAGGGCACCGCGTTAGTAATAGTACTAATGATAAATAAGATAGAAAACTTCTAAATAAATAACCTTAAGGCGGTAACGTACGAAAGTACCTACGTATGTGCGCACGCTCGAGACGTATCGCGTACCGGCTGATAGTACTTGTATCAAAGTTATCTGCTCCTTCCTAGTACGATCCGGCGTATATCCGTTAACGAAATTCACGCAACGCAATGTTGCTGCACCTATATGTATGTGTTTACGAGGCATTAGTTTCGTGCGTCTTTGTCGGCGAACACCTCCTTGCGTACGAGTGTGGAGCACGAAACGATCGTAACGCTTCGCGTCATGCGAAACAAGTACTTCATTCGTGCAAGTGTTGTGTCTAGAAACGGATTACGAGGTAGAGAAAAGGCTGGCTAGAACGCGATTATCGTTGTATCTCAAAGGTGTTTACCTTTGATTCTGTGAACGAGGATACCATGATTCTCCGTAAAATTGCTTCTTAACTGGACGTTGATAAGGTGCACGGTTGGTGCTCCACGCTCTGATGCTCGAAGCGCGAGTAGCCTTACGTCATACGAAATGAACACACTTCGATGTATAACTTTACGATACAGAGTGCTTAGATTTATGAAGTGCGACAGTTTTTAAACGCAGGAAACACGAAGTAAAAAGTATAATAGCAACACTATTTTTTGCACCGGTAGAAATGAAAACAAAGAACAGGAGGTGAAGGTGTGCAAGTGTAATATAGAGGATGCGTCGTATTCGTGTGTATGCGCGCGCGCGAGCGCGCGTGCGTGCGGATCGTGTGAAAGAAACGGTGGCTAGGAACTTGGAAATCATCGGAGGATAGGAGAATCGAAAAACTAGTAGGGAAGCAGAACTATAGGAGAAGAGTAAAGAGTAGAACGAGATACAGAAGGGACGAGAGGAGGGAGAGAGACGGTTGTTGTTGTCGAGTTCAGATACTCTGATACCGATAGAGATACTCTGGCGTCCAATGCTACTGAGTAAACGAACCAAGTAATCGCGATTTATTTATTTTGAAAAGAGAGTTAAATAAAATAAAACAATAGCCACGAGATGCCTTCGATGCAGCAAATGTTTGATGCCCTGAGCAAACAAGAATACGTGCGCGTTAAAGACGAAACGCCGTAAATAGGTTGGAAAATTGTGTAATCTGTGAAATTTAGATGAATATTATGAAAACACATCGACTCGAAAAAGGAATAAACGTTTGCGATTGAAAGTTTACCGAAGGTGACGTCACGTATGCTTACATACTTGTACGACGATTACTTGTAATAACGATTTTTTTGTGAACGTACCTCAAAGGAAACTCCAATAGATTGTACGATAATTTTTGTCGATGAATGTTGTAAATATTACGAAGCATTCGAGTCGTAGCGTTGGTCGAATTGTGTGTCGAATAAAAAAATCAAGTAATATTTCATCAAAGTATATTACAACATTGCATTTCGACTTTGACAGATGATTTAATTAATTGTCTCTCGTATCGCTGTAGTTTGCGTGCAACGATTTCTAATAATAATAATAATAATAATAATAATACAATAATAATAATAATAATAATAATAATAATAATAACAACACGAAGGAACGCTAAATTAGTCCGAGAAGTTTAAAGTTCGCAATTAGTCGATGCGTACAATTGGACGATCCGTTTGAAACGATCTCGTAACATCGATTCATTTGAAAAAATCGATACAAGCAACCACTTTGCCTTTTCTTTTCCGAACAAGAATATTACCGATACTATCGTACACGTATATTTGATACATTGGCCGTCGAACGTATCGTATAAATATCACTGTACCTATTCGCTTAGGAACATGGCTTTAAGCAACAGCAACACACTGATTCTGTCGAGTGTTTTCAGACGCGTTAGTATCAGCGTGCGCGATTCATTTCGATACAATAAGTTACGCATATAACGTTATATAGTCATATAACATATAGTCGCGTCGAACTTCTGTCGTTTTAAATGGAAATTGAGATAAGGAAATGACTGTTTTCGAACGTTTGAGCGTAGATTGTACTTTGTCCAAACTAGAGTTATCGGTTACTCTGTTGGTATTTTTATTTTCGTTTGATCGCACTCCATTGAATCGATAAAAAGCAAGTTTGTCAGGGTTCGCATAACGTTCCGATGCATCGACACTCGGCGTCCTATCGAAAAACGATCGACAGAGAATTCGTTGACGAAAGATTCGTCACGTGACAAATTACACGTATGATGCGAAATGCAAGCTAAGTAGCGAATTCGGCGATACTTGAAAATTGTCTCGTCTCGATCGAACGCCACGTTTGTGTAGCTTTCAAATTTTGTAATCGATCGATCCGTATTTCCAGACGAATCCGCTCTTCTCGTCGCAAATCTCCATTTCTCTTTTCGCCGATATGTCCTCGTTCGTTTAATCGATCGAATCGGCTTCGCGTGTGTCGATAATTGCCGTCTTATATTCCTAATAGGTTACGTGTCAATAAATAAAGTAATCATTTTCACAATACTTTAAATCTCGTGAAATCTTTTCAGCGAAAGAATTATTTAGAATATTCGATTGGACGAAAAGGAACGATCACGCTATCACTTTCTCTCGGACGAGTTTTACTTTATCGTCTCCGATCGTGTAGTAATTTCGATCGTACGTGATATCTTACGGCTTGCGATCGATCATCGTCTCTTTCGTCTAACGATTTCGTTGAAATTCGTTGAAATTGAAAGAGGTAGGTGCGTGGAAATCTAGTTGCAGCAGCTTTGTATCATAAAATTTATTTTCCAATGTCGTTGTCACGAAGTCGAATGAAGTATATTTCCAGAGTCGAATTTCTCAAAGTATACAAATATATATATATATATATATAAACGGGAATGCGTCATGATGTCCGGCTAACATAGAGGAAAGAAGGAAAGGACGTTGCGGTAGAGAAGAATATTTACATCTTTTTCTGCTTCGGTAGTTTTACACATTAAAATAAATAAGGGCTTGATATCGATAGCATAGTTTGAAAAGAAAAATATTAAAAGAGGTAAAATTCGTCTAAATAGAATGTTTATTATTTATATTACATACCTATATTACACATGACGTAATTTTACGTCAACGGCTGTGAACGCGTCAAATCACGCACTGCATCGTCGGAATCGCAACGATCGTTGCAACATTGTACTTCTCGCATCGGAACTTTTATTCGACTCGCTGTCTCTTTCCAAGCGACGTTCTCGCGTTAGAGACGTCATCTCAGCTATCCGATTCGATATTCCAAACCACCGTGATATATCGATACAGGTGATACGAAGTAAATCGCTCTATACTATTATTGCGCATGAAAAATAAATAATTAAATAAGACAGGATGCAAGGCGATGACCGAGCAGTGTTTCGTCCTATCGTTCGTTTTTACTGTGCGATTTCTATTCGCTTCCTCGTTCGCATTCACGATCATCCCGATTGATTTTCCGCATCTGCGTTCAAACGAACAAGACGACAACACGAACTCGAAATCGCAGAGCCGGTCGAACGTTTTTCGTTTATTACAACGGTAAGTTTGCGCGATTTGATCGATGGTCTGACATGCAGCAGTTCTGCGAACAGAAACGGGGAAATATAGGCGACATACGAAGTGGAATACTGCTTCTCATGCGCGATATATTACAGTGTAATTATAGATATTGTCGTTAATAAATTGTTTTTTATTTTAGCCATTGGTTATTTCATTGAATCGCGTGTACCGATTCGACCGAGCATTCGCGTTTTTCAGACCGTTTATCGTTGCTTTTCTAGATCCGTATCTTTGTCTCGACGTTCTTTCTTCATCCGAATTGTCTCTGAAATTATCTTAGATCGATCCAACGGCGACATTGCCGAACGTATTCCGATTGCTGATTTTTCACAGGCACCACCCAGTCTATCCGGTTTGCATAGTGGAACAAACGCTTTTATCCCGTCATCATCAGGAAAACGTTATCGTGGCGTTCATCCCTTCGAGGGTTGTTCCTCGGCGAGAAAGTTCGTACGGCTATGTGCGAAGGAGAGGAGAATGGAAGTACCGCGAATGAAATCGATGTTCAAAAAAGTTGATCCTTGAATCCATAAGCGAGCGCTTAAACGGAACGGGAGAACCTTACGTATTTACGTACTGTATTACGGGAAAAGGTAAAAAATATTTCAATTTAGTCCGTCAACGTCTCGTAAATGATTGGCCTTCTGCTCGCAGGGATAATTACATTTTTTATTCAAACAGCAACGCATTTACTTGCTTAATTGCTGGGATTATTTATACGATTTTGCGCGAGACAAAGCGGTAATAATTGGAACGGTAACGCAGCAGCGATCAAATTTGCTGGTGTGAAGGCTCGCGAGAAACATTTCTATCCGATGTTTCGGAGGAGACGGATTATTAGCGCGTAGTGTCGCGTACCACGTTCGCGTCGTAGAGCAAAAAAGAAAATGAGAAAAACGGTTAGGCTATATAAATAGAATCGCGTTGTAGATAAATAACAAGCGTTCGTCCTTGGTTCGTTTATGCGTTAACGATTTGAACGGAAAAGCATTCTTTAAAAAAAGATTTCTCGTTGCGTCGATTCTTTGCACATCGATGTCGACGATTTCGTTCTATCGTAAGAGGATTTTCCAACAATAAATAAGAGAATTGCGAAATCTCGATCACGTAAAGACGCAGATACATTATACATGAAAACTTAAACGTGCTTACACTACGGAATTTATACCGATATGTTATCCGCGGAAGTTTCGATCTGCTATCAACTGTGGTTAATTTTTAGTAAATGAAATGCGCGCAAAAATAACCTGAGAAACCAATATAGAGAGATTCGATCGGTTACAACGATCCCACGAACATACGAGATGGATCAGAGACCGTTACGCCGCTTATCATACTTACATAAGTACACCGAACGATAGTTAAACGAGTCCAAGTACGGGTACTTGCTCGCTTACGAGTTTAAACAGGAGGCGAATCAAGGTAAAGGAAATTCGACGGTGAAGTTTTCCATCTTTACCACCTGCGTGGAAACGAAGATCTTGCTAACGGTAAGTTTGAATCGTTCGGTTCTGCTACATCCTGAAATCTATCGACGGGAAGACGATAGTCGATCGATGACTTACGAGGTAAGCAAGAGATTCGAAGAGCTATCGATCGATGGCGCTAATGGGATAATCGCGGTTACGTTTGGAGTATGTACCGTGGTAATTTCTCGTTTCGTTCTCGACCGAAGGTATCGCGACGACGCGACGCAACGACGAAAACCAGAAAAATCGTGACTTTTCAGGCGCGATTACCGTTCGCGAGCGACGAAAGCGCGAAAAAGACGACGAAAGGGGGAAAAGCGGCAGCATAGCTCGAAGAAACTCGATCGGTCGTTCGTCGCGAGTAGCACGATCGATTCGATCTCGATTACGTAGCCGAACAGTGGAAATGAGAAATTGAAATCGGGAGAATGACTAGTTAAAGGTAAATACGAGCGCGTGCACGTGCGCGTGCAGAGCGGAAACGATGGAGCGGATGAAAAAAGGAGAAGCTATTTGTCTTCGCGTAAAACGAAGCCGATAAGGGAGAGTAGGAGAAAAGCGAAGGCGAACCTTTTAACGTCGGTCGACGGCAATGGTCACGAACGGAAGAGCGACGCGTACAAATCGAACGATTATGCGGATGCCGCGACACGTGTCGTTTATCGGAACGCGCGAGGTCGGAAAATGTGATTGAATCGATTGCGGTGACGAATAGTCGTCCGACTACTTGGATTTTTCGCGGGATCGAACGCCGATGGAACGGTGGAAAAGCGACGCGAAGAGGGCGGCGCTCGCGTATCCACGCATCGTTTGCAGCGCGTGGAAAGGAAAAAACTGACGGCCAGCGTATATCCGACGAGAGAGGAGTTACAGCGAGAAGAGTGGTTATCGGGAGATTGCGATTGGTAGTGGCCTCTGACCTCTTGCAAGCGGTTGCTCCGCCTCTCGTTTACGCGGCTCGCCGTGCACGGGGTAGACTCGCGAGCTCGTTAAGAACGGGCCTCGTGGTCGCGTCCACGCACCCTGTCCGCGATCGAGCCGAGCTACGCTTCGTCCAACGAATCGCGAGTGACGCGTGGGCCGCAGCTACCGCTCTAAACGCAACGAACTCGCATCCACTCGAACGACGTACGGAAGAGGAACGCGGAAGCGATTTCGATGGGTCGCGTAGTGTACGACGAATTCGAGGTTCCTTTCGTTCGGACAATCGGTTTGGTCGCCGCGTCGAACGCGTTCGTCATCGTCGGCATCGGTGACGATTAGGAGAAGCAGAAGGAGAGGGAGGGGGAGAGGAAGGAGAAACAGTTGCCTGCTTAAGGGGTTTACTCGAATCCGGCGCAGCCGGATCGACGATCGGAGTGACGCGACCGCCAGCCATCGATATCGCGTAGCAGTGGCTGGCGGATGGTAATAGAAGATGACGCAATCGCGAGTCAAGCGATATCGCTGCTCCGGCCGATTTCGTAGCGCGGGTTCGACGTTCAGCCTGATCGAAACCGCGTGTCGGCCCGACTCGAGCGATCGAACGCGACGAGACACGGTATGTAAGCACGTATCCACCGTGGTAGCAGGAACGATCGAAAGAGATTCATCGATTCGAACGTTTGGTCGGTCTGGACTCGGTCCAAAATTCCTCTTAACAGCGAAGGACGAGGGACGGGCAACGATCCGCGCGATCAGCTTTCTCTTCCTCAGGCTCTCGTTTCGATCGAGCGCGATTTCGTTCGCGTTATTCCATCGTTTACCGTGCGCACAGCGGTCGGAGAACGAAAAAAGAAGCGAGATTTTTGAACGAGAGCCAAAAACCGCGACGGTACCTACTCGCACGGAAAAAAGTCTCCCCCTGAGCCGTTTGTTTCTCCTGCCAAGTTAGATTTATCGAAATTCTAAGCATCCGGCTGGTTCGAGGCTATCCGCGCGCCACGCCACACCGTCGCTCGCGATCTCTTCGTTTTTGCTCCTTCGCCCTAGCCGTGCTCGGCATCCTTCGCGTGATTTATCCCTGTTTTATGCGTTCGCCTCGCGATGCTCCCGATCTCGCAGCAACCAACACCTGCGAAACCTTTTTATACGGATGGATCGTCCTTCGTAGACACGTGGTTTGCACCGGTCGAAAACGAAAAATGCTTTTTCACTCCGACTACTAAGGGGGAGGGGGGGGAGGCAGAGAATGGGAAGAGAAAGCACGTGGAAGAGGGGCAACTAGGTAGCGTCGCTCGCGTAGGGGCGTACAGGCGTACGAAGCGGAGGACGGTCCGGAGTGGCAGGCAACCGAGCTGACAGGAGAGTGCGAACGGTACGGGAAAAGGAAAAGAGGTTAAAGAAGAACCGAAACGAGTCGCGTTCCTCGAGCGAGGGCACTCGGGGTCGCGTTCGCAGACAGATGCATCGTCGTCGCGTCGCGTCGACCAGAAATCACTGCCGTGCGTCAGGGAAAATGCGCTCGGCGATTGTTCATATGGAAAGACGATCGTGCGGGAATGTTCGGAAACGCACGCGGACGAGCAACGTGACGCGTCCCTCTCGCCAGAATTCGCTCCGTTCGTCGAGGCTTACCTGGACTCGTCGACAGCAAAGTCCTACGACGCAGCCTCGCTTCGCACGCTCTGCTCCTTTCGCTGCATTGCATTGGTTGGGCGCGTTTCGATTGAACGTGCAAAACTCTGTAATTCTGACATATATATTTCTTTACATTTAGACGTATATTCGTGTTTATATTCGCGCTTACGTTCGTATTTATAATCGTATTTATATCTGTATTTTATATATTTTATATATATATATATACTATATATATGTATAATATATATGATATATATAATATATATATATATGCATATATATTAATTATGTACACGTTTTATACAAAAATCTTCTCGCGCCTTTATACATAACGCTACATAAATGTCATTTCGGTCTACGTACACTCAACCACAACGTAATTCGTATCCGATATAATACATCCTTCGACATTCTCGAAAAATTGCGTTCGACGAAGGGAACGCGTCTCGAGGACAGCGAACCCCGTTCGCATCGTCGATTCGGTTCTCGCCTCGGCCGCGTTCGCTTCGTGGATTTCTATCGAAACGCGCTGCTGTTTCGCTCTTTGTTGTGTGTGTATGTGTGTCTGTGTATGCCTGTGTGTGCCTGTGTTTGTATGTGTGCGCGTGCGCGTGCGCATTTAAGAAACGATCGCTGCTTAAAAATATTAGAAATATCCCATATACCCTTAAATGGTTGTCTAAGTAACTAGAGTTCGACATCGCCACATACTTAACGTAGCGCGCTATTCGATAATTTCGCTCGTTTCGAACGATTTGTCGTTCGACGTCTCGGCAAACTCTGTACAGCGCATCGAGCCTGGCTAGCGTACAGTATTCATAACGTAAAAAAGCACCGTGTGTGTGTCGAGAAATCGGATTTCAATTTCGACGTACGCGTATATCACATTGCGTTCGCCGAGTTTCCCCGCAATCGTTTCTTACCGTGTCCGTCGTTGACGCTGTCGCTGTCGGCGCTATCGCGAATTTATCAAACGACGGGCGACCAGCGATCGGTCGAACATATTCGCGGAAGAAAAATATATTTGTTCGCTTTCGGCTGGTCGCGTCGTTTCCGAACGCGTTCTTCGAGCGGATCGCGACTCCTGTAAACTGCGAGACCGAATCGGAACGGACATCGCCCCGCTGATTCCTCGCCGAACGAGATGGTCGTTCGGCCAGCGAAAAAGCACGCGATAGGCAATCCGCGGAAAACGGATACGAGCGAGAGTGGTCGATCGAGAGGTAGATGTCGACCGGAAGATAGGTACGCGACGCGATCGCTCGCCTCGTCGTCTCGTAAGGTGGAAAGAAGGAATTCGCGCGGATTCCGCTCGATCTCGCCAATTTTATTCGTTCGAACGCGCGTTTCGCGCGCGATATGAACTTTACAGAGTCGCGAGACGCAACGCGGAGGAAAGAAAACCTTTTGCACGGAAGACTATCTCGACGAGGTAAAACGACCACCGATCGGACGATAATTCGCAGATTGTTTTCTGTGTTTGTGGAAAGCGAGCTTCTCTCCCTTGGAGAAAACGATTGCTACCGCGTTACTAGTTACCGGCGAATCGGTAAGACGGTCCGCGACGTCGTAGACGGTATTTAAGAAAGAGAAGAAATCACGCGTTCGAAAACTCGTGGTACGGAATCGAGATGCTCCGAGGGAAAGACGCGGAGAGTGGTCCGTGTAATTGGGTCGTTTCGGTGAATTTCGATGGAGTAGCGCGAAACGCGGTCGGGAAGCGTGGTTCGCGAGAACCGACTAAGAAAGAAGAAATACGAAAGACGGTGGAAGAAAGGTGGAACGAACGCGGACGACGAAACGTCGAAACGAGTGACTAAGGGTTTCGGCGTGACTCGACTAACGGCAATTACTCGACGCGAGATCGATGCGAGATAGCGGCCAGCGAAGGATCTACCAGATCCCCTGCCGTCGATTACAAATGCTAATTTATGATTTCTTCGCGCCGCGTTTCCCCCTTTCATACCGCTGCTCGTCTCAATTCCCCCGTTTCTTCTCTTTCCTGCGTTCGAGCCCGAACGCTTTCCCGGTTCCTCGAGCGCCGGGACGCGATGCAATTCCAGAGAAAAAGGTCTGGCGAAACACGCGAGCTCGCGCCTTTCCTTTCATCCGTAGCGCGATCGATCGCGTGCTTCGAAAAAGCTGGAACCGCGACCTTCCAGCGTCTTTATCGCTGTTCGTTCGCTCGTCCTCGTCCAGATTCGCCGACTCGACCGATCGTCGCGCGCGGTTCGTTTCCTCGACACCGTTCCGGAGCCCAGGGGAGCCGCGAATGCTTGGCGAATCGTTGGAAAGTTGCTCGAAGCGGCGCGACGGTGTTCGTACGACGGAGAGGCGAAGAGGCGACGACGACGACGACGACGACGTCGACGACGACGACGTCGAAGAGGGACGAGGCGATGGGAAATGGCGCGAGGGTATTACGCGGAAGCTAGCTGTCGCCAGACAGAATGTCACATCGTGGACATGTACGGCCAGTTGAAGCTGCTACCGCTGAGTAGCATATCCCTGATCAGCGTCTCGATCGGCGTTTTCCCGACCAGCCGAACGAAGAACAGCTGCTCGATCACCTGCGACGACACCGTCCTCAGCGAGGGTAATCGAAGAAGCAGCTTGCCGAATCTCGTCGGTTGATTCGGGTATTGAGTCCTGCAGTATTCTTCCAAGGCGCACTGCGATTTCTCCTGAAGGGACTCGATATGCGCCACGTCCGACAATCCACAAGCATCTGAAACAGAATCGGAACAACGTTTGGTCAGATGGTTCGAAGAAGAGGAGAAGAGGAACGGTCGATCGTTGGACGACGTTGACGTAGGCGTCGGCGTTGGCGTTGACGTCGACGTCGACGTCGACGCGGTGGTTCGGAGCGATTTAAAACGGGTGGACGAGTTCGCTGCGAAAGTCAGCCTCGGGCGAGCAGACACGCAGTCGAATGAGACCCAGCCGGCATTCGTTCGGTTGGAATGCGTGCCAACTAGAGAGACGTAGCCCGTGCGAACGTCGGACTAATCACGCGGCGGCGGCGGCGGCAACGACGACGACGACGACGACCGTGTCCCTCGATTTCACCCTTCCGCGCGAAACCAGTCGCGCTTTACGCGCCACCATTGTTTCGTTTTCCTTGCCGTCGAAAATCCGGCCGGATGCGTCGCGCCTCTTCCCATCGAGCGCGTGCATCGACCGCCCGATCGTCTTCGTCTTCGTCGTCGTCCTCGATCTGAATCTTTTACGCGATTCTTGGCGCAACCAGATCCTCTCTGTCCCCCGTCCCTTGAGAACCTTCGTCTTCGTGCGAATCGTTCGTTCTCGAACGATCGATGTCACGATCCCCGCGCTCACCCTCCTTCGTGCACGGACGGCGAGCTCTCTTTGGGCATGCAAATCGCATTATTTCCATACGTACGCGTAATGGGCTATTACGCGCACGTGGCGACCACCAAGGAATTCGACGATAGCTTCTATCCGGTGACAGTGGCCGGTGGCAGTTTGCGTCGCGTCGTTTCTCGAATTTCGCGATCCGATCATCGACGAGGGTTCAATTAAAGCATACGTCGTGTCGCGTCGCAAGGGATCCGCCAACGCGCGGCCAATAAACAAACGGTCGGATTGGCGCTCCGATGTCGTCAGCGCCAATTCACCGCATCAATTCGAATAATAGCGTCGAGTGGCGTCTCTCCGCGCCTTTCCTCTCCCTTCGCTGCCACGCTTCGCCACGCCGCGCCACGACCTCTTTCTACTCTTCGTCGCTCGATCACGATTTCTCCTACCCCGCGTGCTCTGCGCTCGCGTTAACCGGTTAAATGCCCTGGCGCCTCGTTGACCAGCCTCGCCGTAAATTAACCGATTTTAAACTCCCAAGACTACGCCACCCTTTCAATTCATCGCCGCGACGTTCCTTCGCTCTGTTCCCTCCGTCGTCCGCTGTTTCGACGACTCGCGCAGCCGGCGATACCTCGTCGCCGCGTGTCGCGCTTTTCCGAAATTTCTTTGCACCGCGTTGCGCGTCGACCGGTCCGTCGGCCGGCGAACGAGCGGACGGGCGAGTTGCGTTTAAAGAGAACGAGACCCGGTTCGAGGGAATGGACCGAACCCGGCCAAGAGAATAGACCGCGAGTAGAAAGAAGAGGCGGCGGTGGTCAGTGCGATAGCGACAGCGATAGCGTGAGCGAGCGCGATAGACAGAGGCGGAGATTCTTTCATGCCCTTCGGAAACGTCATATAGCTGTCGGGTGCCGCGCAGGCAATATTTCACGCCGGTAGGCCCGCCTGTCCTCCCGCTCTCTCCTTCGTTCCTACACTTTTCAAGGAGTTTTTACGGAGTCTCTCGATCTTTAATCACAGCTCGACCTTCCATTGTCAGTGACGTCACCTCCGACTTGGAAAGGGTGTTCGGGGGATGCTTTGTGTCGAGCTGCGCCGATCCCTCTCCGCGTTGTTCGTCTCTCCGGCTGCCTTCGTCGTACGCGTGTAGGTACACAGGCGAATCGGCGCGCGCGAGCCCGTGCACTCGCGTCCTCCCGATAATCCGTGCAAGCGCGAATACGCGAATCCGCGTGTCTTCGCCGCGTAGAGAAAGTGCGAAATTTTCGCACCGACCGAATCGATCGGACATGGAGCAAGAGAGAGAGAGAGAGAGAGAAAGTAAAAGTACGCGACATCGACGGAGAGGCGACGGGCATAGTCGTTCCCTCGCTCGCGAGAAGAGTCGCGTCGCTGATTCGCAAAATCGTGGGATTATCACGAGTGCCACGGATAACGTAAGCCGAACGCAATACAGACCGGTCGGGTATATCGACGAAAGAGCCGAAGAAAGAAGCCGTATCGATCGTGTCTCGAAACGAATTTTTCTAAATATACCGTCGAGTTTTCGCAGTCCGAGGAGACGTCGGAAACAGACGACGATTGAAACGCGTTGGAACAGCGTGGACGAACGAGTTCGACGGAAAGCAAGTGGTTCGATTAGCGCGTATCGAGTGCCGTTTCGCGCCAGTTACACGCCGTTCTGCCTTTCGATCGACCGCCGTTTCGTCATCGGACGCCGATCCATCGAAAATTCGTCCAGATGACCCGTTGCTCGGAGAAAGCGGTCTCCCGCTGGTAATTACGAGTTTGATGGACGCGATGGCGCCTCGTACTTCCTCTCGCGCACGACGCTAAAGATAACGACCGTGGATGCGATTTATTCGTCGTAGACGGGAGATCGCGGTAGTTGGGACGGTACGAGGAATTCCGTCTGGACGGACCGTCGGAGCGGAGTCGAACGGCCGCGGCCAGGAAAAATCGATTCTTCGTACGCGTCGTTCGCAGCGAATTCGTACGAGACGAGCTCTCGTTTCGAAAACGCGAAGGTAACGGAAGGGGGACGGAGGGAAGCGGTCCTCGGCGCGGCGAGGGGAGTGGAAGGTATAACAGGGCGTGAGCACCGATTATCATAACAAGGCTCGTATTTGGAGACAAGATGCCTCGCGACCCTATCGGCCGTACGCATCGGCCCGACGCGACACGCATTTAATCGTCGTACGTGCCTTCTGGCTGCTACTTACAAAACGGTACACCTATAAGCGTACCGTTTAGCATCTATATTGTCATGTTAACGACTCGGATGCCGATCCCATTAGGGCGTTCGCGTTACCTGTTACGCGGAGAATCTTTGGGACCGGCGAGGCCCTTCTTACCCTCCTTAGCGACACGTTCCCTTCGTTCTTTCCTTTCTTTCTCTGCGATCGCGATCCGGACCATGCGCGCGAGAATTTCGATTTTCCAGAACAGACGTTGCGAAAACGCGTATAGGGTAGGCTGTAGAGGTAGAGGATCGCGACGCGAGCACGTGGATACGCACGCATCGGAAGAGAAGGATCGTAAGAAGAGAAGCCGCGAACCCTCTCAGACGGATTATAACACGCGGAAAGTTCACGACCTTTTGTCTGGCGTTACCCTCTGGCGATGGGCGAACACCGGGGGTAATCCTCTAACCGGGCCGTTATGCCGTTGTTGACATTTAGCCCCCGCGGCCGCTCTCGAAACCGGTCCGTGGTGTTACGTGCACGCCGCGCCGCACCGACAGACCGAGAAACCCACGACGGATCCGGACAAGGACCGACGATCGCAGCCTCGAGAGGAACAGAGATCGCTCGAGCCGTCGCGCCTATTCTCTCGTCGCTCGGGAACGCTCCCGTCCGCTAGAAAAAACGGACAACCACACGGCCCGACAAAGAAGGGCGGGAAACGGGAGGAACGGGAACGAAAACCAGGAACAGGAAGAGGAGGTGCGCTACGGCGGGGGCAAAAAACTTGACCTTGGCTGTACCTGTCTCGACGTACGGGGCAAAGGAAAGAGACGAGAGGAAAGAGCAGAATAGCACGGAAAGTAAGACGCGCGATGTTTCGGCAAAAGGCTCTCCGAGACAGGCCGTCGAAGACGAAAGATCGTCCATCGAGCGTACCAGCGTTTCCCGTTCTCTTCGCTTCGCTTTACGAAGGGCGTTCGTTGACCTTTTTGCTGGTCGCGTGGTTCGCACGCCCGTACCGTCGAGTTTTCGTGGCCGATACCCGCTCCGCCTCGCCGACCTTTTCCCGATCTCGTTTCCGCGCCAGCAACCGGAACGTCGCCTCGGAAAAATACCCAACGAAACGAAAATCGCTTGCTCTCTCGTCTCTCCAGCTATCGAGATCCAGGGGAAACGTGGGAAAAAAAGGAATTGGCCCTGGCGAGGTAACCGACGAAACGGTCGACCGGTTATCGGTGGAGAGCGAGCGGTCGGGAGAGCAATGCCATGCCATGCCATGCAACGCTACTACGCCTCCTTCCACCATCGATAAATTCACTGGCTACTGTAAACAATGCGGCAACAATGTCAATTATGCGGACGCCGATCGCGCGGTACCCGCGGTAATTAATCGAATACGAACAGCCCGCGACTTTACACCGTAATTAATTGCCGCGTTGGCCGGTCTGCTCGTATGTCTCGCCGCTCCACGCCACGCCACACCACACCATGGCATGGCACACACCGTGCCACGCTACACCCCGTCGACCGCGACCGAACGCGTTTCTCCCTTTCCACGTGCCGTTTCGGTCGATCCTCCGATTCGGTGAGAGAAATTTCGAGACCAGAGAGAGAGCGAGAGAAATAGAGAGAGAGAGAGAGAGAGAGAGAGAGAAAGACCGGATTCTCGAGGAAGCGGACACGATATTCCGAATCGATACTCTTTCGCTCGTGTTCCGGTGGTTGTCGTCGAAACGCTGCCGAAGAATTCTCGGTAGCGGAGGTAGGGAAACGCGAAGCGGAGCGGTAGACGTGTCCCGGTACACGGCTTACGGCGTGGCGGCGTGGCGGTGCGAGGCGGTAGGTTCGCGATCGCGTGGGCGCGTAATATATTCTTGGGGATAGACAATGTGCCGAGCACGTGGGCTATAGAAGCCAAGTCGACCGGACCCGGGGCCCCATAATGAAGCGTTGACGCGAGCATAAAACGAGCGCCGCTCGAGACAATGGAGTGATTGAGCGCGGGTAACGCCAAAGGGTTGCCCGCCGTCAACCCCGGGGTGAAAATGTCAGTAACCAAATGTCAGGCCTCGCCTCCAGCGCGCTCTACGACCGTTCTCGTTCCCGCGCGACCTCTCCCTCCGAGTTCTCCTCTTCCCCCTATCGTCATCCCCCTTCCAGCGCACGCTCTCTCTCTCTCTCTCTCTCTCATTCTCTCTCTCTCTGACGCCTCTTCCTCTACGCTTTTTACGCCTGTCGTCTCTTCCTTCTGTGGAAAATTTGCGAAAGCTCGCGTCGCTCGATCTCGTGCCCTCTCGAACGACGGCCCGATTTCGCGGCGGTGAAACGCTAGGCATCGTGGTCGCCGGAAGAATCGCGTTTTGCCGCTCCAACCTTAGCGGAACTCGCATCTGCCGCTCGCCGGCCGAGATCGAGTTTATCGCCCCGCGGCGCGGAGACGGCCGGCTTTATAGGCTCCCTCGTCTCTTCCGGTCGTTGTTAAAGCGGATCGCGACGAGAACGTAATCGTCGCGAAGATACTTTGCCGCGGCGACAAAGGGTTGGTCACCCTCGTGCTCCGGCTCACCCTCGCGAGCAGACGACTCGCGAGAAAATAACCTGCCGGAATATTTTATAGTCAGGAAGCGTGTTTTTCTCGCGGCGCTCTTCCGAGATTGCTTTCTCCTCCAGAGTAATGCCATTTTCGGGGAAGGGGGCGACGCGTCGACGAATCGACGCGAGCAACACCGCCTCTTTGACGCGCGGCATACAACGGGTTAAGTGGGTTTTGCTCGCGCTCTCGGCATCCCCTTTCCCCTTTTCCCTTTTCTCCCGATTTCTTCGTCTTCTTGCGACGGTCGCTGCGCGTTGCCGGACACCCGTTCCGCCGGCCATCCTCTCGCGACGAACTAAAAAATACCGAATCAACGATTTCTATTCTCGCCCGGCCTCGCGTACTCGCCGGCGTTAATGAAATTTCACCGCGCCAACGAAAGTTTGCGCGTAACTACGAAACACGGCCGTGGCCAGTCACGAGTAACCGACTAGAAAACCAGTTCCGTCGCGGCGAGATGTAGCGCGGCGATTCGTAGCCGATCGAGAGCCACCGTCGAGCAAATCAACGTTGCTGTACGAGTACGTTTCGATCTTCGATGCTTCGAAACGGTTGGAAGTCGTTGGCGTCGATGATACGCTTCCGGCGAGGATGGCAGAGCGACGACGGAATCGACGCTCTTGTCGAATCTGTTACGTCGACAGAGTCGAGTGGCGATAAAGCGAAGTGGAGGCAGACCGGAGCAGACGTTGGCCGTGGTCGAGGATACTCGGCTCGTCCTACTTCTTAGAACCGGAACCAGTCGGCTAGAGATCGATTGGCCGGCTGAAATTGCCCTGGTTCTAATTGCTCGTGGGAAAAAGAGCCGGCACAGCGTGTCTGTTTCTCCGGCGGTCCGTTCGCCCTGTCCGCTACACCGGCTTGCAACCGTCTCGAGGAAACGACGACCGTGTCCTCCCCCGACGAAGGAGGATTTCACAGCGCGTAAATAGGGGGCGGAAGGGAAAGAAGACGATTATCGCGGGTGAAACGCGAGCATGTGGACGGAGAAGGGGAAAAGAAGGCGAATCTGTTTGCCCTTAGCCGGCGATAAATCGAAGGAGCCGGTGGTTCGCGAGACGGGTTTCCTTCCAACCTCTACGGTGTCTCTCCGTGTCGGTTCCGCCCATCGCTGATTTATACACGCGCGAGATATACGACCGAGCACCCAGCATACGCGCCTCCTACCCAGAACGTTGGAAACGCGTCGCAGCAGAGCGAAGGAGGGCTGATCGCGCATCGTCTACCGTCTGCCGGAAATATTCGCGCGATCCGAACGAACGTTAAACGCTCGACGACCAGGAAATTCCTATCGAAGGTTGGGAAAGTCTGGGCTGACGAATAGACGGGCGGATGGATAGATACGTAGACGAATAGGAGAAGGGGAGAGGGAAGCGAGTTTCCACGGACGCCTGGTAACGCGATAGATTGGACGTAATTAGGGGCTTAATAAGATTCGCTGGCAATCTAGGAGGAAGCGCGAGGCCCGAGGCGGATTCGTTGCGCGAAGAGAACGGAGCGACCCTGGTTACTCGTAACAAACCGCAGACTCCCTGACCACCCTTGAGCGAAGCGTGCTCGCGTCATTCACGCAGACCGCGATATAACCTAATAGAATTATTTTCCAAGTACGAGGGGTCGTGGCTCCCCCAGGAAGCGACAGCAGCCGCAGCAGCAGGGGTCGCAACCTACCGGCACGAGGGATATCGCTGCCCCGTGCCTCGATATACCCTCTGCTCCCTCGCCACTTTGCTCGTTCCGTGGTTTCACGGTTCGGCGTAATAACGGCCGCCGACCAAATAAATAATCCGTGGACCACCTATCCACGGATTTTTACCTCGCTGTTCGCGATCCCGTTCGCGCCGCGCCGCGTCGCGTCGCGTCGCGTCCGCCGTTCCATATTTTCCTCTTGTCGGAACTCTCGTTCGCCGACTTACTAGGCTCCTCGAATCGAGGAATCGCGTTAGTTGTCGTTCACGCGCCACGCAATTTTGCAATTAGTCGAGTTGGTTTGCTTGGAACGGGTCGGCTAGTTAGCTCGAATGACCGTGCAGCTTCTCGACGACTTGGATTCGCGTTGCCCCGCGTTCCGTCTCCGGATCTCCGCATCTCCGACCGCCAGCTGCTTCGCGTCACCTGCGATCGACCGTCTTCCGTCTGTCGATTCTCTTTGATAACCACGCTGGCTATTCCAGTCACGGACCGATCCGTACCTACCCAGTTACGTTAGCTTCCAACAGCAATTTCGAACGCGAACGCGTCTCCGAGATTCGTAGTTTCGTTTCGTTCGAAAACGGTAGCCGCGTTCGTTTCCGAACGTTGCGAAAGGTCATCGACGCGCGGTAACGGTATCGACCGTGGTCAGCTCGCGTCTTTAAGCGCGTCTCTAAGCGCGTCTTTAAGCGCGATGCACTCGCGAAAGCGATCGCTCGTCGACGCGGGTCGTTTCGCTCGCGCTGCTGTATTTTCACGGGAAGAGGAAACGAACGAGGAACGAGGCGATCGCGAAGAAACCACCGAGCGATAGGAACGTGCGCACCGGCTTCCGCGTCGCGCGAACAGCTCGAACAGAACAAGGCGAGAAACGGCAAAGCGTGGAGAGAACAGGAAGCGCGGGACTTGCACGCGCTCGTGCTCTTTTTTCTCTGCCTCTTGTTCGGTCGTAATTACGCGCGAATTTTTCCAAACGCCCGTGCTCCATGTATCTCGTTTCTTCTACCCGTCTGCGTTTATCTCCGTTTCTATCCCACTCGCCGAGCGTTCTCCTCCTTCCTCGACTATTATTAGCGGTAATGCATGCCATTAGCGTCAAGGTTCGTGCGCGAGAACGAGTCTCTCGATATACTCGAGGGAATCCGTCGTTTTATAAGCTACGCGTGCATCAGCCTGCCTACTCGGTTGCTCGAAGGCTGCCTGACCAGCTAGCTAGCCCTCGCCGCGTCTCTGCACCGGCCAGTCAGTCGGCCGACCGTTGGTCGGTCGTTCGGTCGCACGGTCGTTGGAACGGTCGATCGGTCGGTCGGTCGCTCGCACGCTGGCTCGTTCGCTCGTCTGCCCGTTTGCCCTGCCGCGACTCCGTTTAGTCGACCCGTAGACCAAACTGCGAAGAGAGAAAAAGAGAGAAAAGCCCTGCCGACTTCTCTTCTCGTGCCTCGCGCATCGAGTACGCGCGAAGCGAAGCGAACCGTGTCGCGGTTGCATCGCGTCAAG
Organism: Bombus pyrosoma; assembly: GCF_014825855.1. Taxonomy (NCBI): domain Eukaryota; kingdom Metazoa; phylum Arthropoda; class Insecta; order Hymenoptera; family Apidae; genus Bombus; species Bombus pyrosoma. Next base: position 4,343,760 of record NC_057775.1, read on the forward strand.
GTGCAACTACCGCGCTCATCCACAGGACGAGCCTGCATTCTCGCTCTCGGCTACTCGAAGAATGCGGAACCTACGACCGCGTCTCGCCTCCCTTCGCCTCTACTCGCCTCTACTCGCCTCTACCCGCCTCTACTCGCCTCTACTCGCCTCTATTCGCCCGTATTCGCCGCGTCACACGCGCCACCTTCCGCCGTCCGGTCTCGGCCACTTACTCGCGCACCGTCGAGTCGTCGACGTTCGGACCGAGTTTCGCTCTCGTTCCGCTCTCGTTTCGCTCTCGTTTCGCTCTCGTTTCGCCCGCAACTGCGAATAATCGTGGCCAAAGTCGCCGATCGCGGACACCCTCGATGTCAGAGAGGAGAGAGAGAGAGAGAGAGAGAGAGAGAGAGAGAGACGGCGAGCCGTCGGTCGCGATAGTCGTTCTCGTTCGTCGAAGCGAGCGGCCGGAGAACGACGATGAACCGCGAGGAGGGAAATTTATCGCGGCGAGTTATCCCGAGGGTCGGCCGCTTGCTCGGAAAAAAGCCGACGAGCTAGGAGGCGCGCAACGGCGTGGCGCGGTCCGAGCAGAAGAAGAGGAACGAGTCTGGAAACTGGGGAGACGTACTTACTCCGGGCCATATTCCGTAGCCGCGTCGTTAAGCAGCAAAAAATAATAAATCACCGCGATTTTTAGTCTGGCTGGAGGAGATAAATTTAATAACTTAACTACCGCGGATCGTTCCTGCGGCGCGGTGCGGCGGCCACCGGCGGCAAACGGCGAGTCAACCGTTATTTCGCCGTCGCGCCGACAAGGAGTGGGAGACGGCCGTTCTGCCAGCCCGACAGCGAAAGCCGGAAAACCACGCGCTTCTTTTCGACCGCGTTTCTTCCTCGAGACCAGGCGATTCTCGAAACGCGCCACTTCGCGCTGGACTTTGCTTCGTTCGATCGTCGCGACTCTTGCCCTCCGTGCCATTCGTAACGGTCGGCCTCGACCGTACGATAAATCGCGGCGCGATAAAGAATGCAAGCGAGCGGTCGCTGGTCGTTTGATTTTTATGCGCCGCGTTGGGTGTCCGAGTTCCAGGAGGAACGTTGGCGCGAGATATACATGGCGGAGAGGGACTGGGCGAGAACGCGCGACGGGTTAGGCAGGCGCTGTAAAGCTCGCGAAAGAAAGCTCGAGAAATATCGGAGCCGAACAGCCTAATACCTTCCGGAAGAGGAGCGACCCCCGCTCGTCCGTTTCCAGATACGATCCCGAAATCCTTTCTTTTTCGTCGACGGCTAACCGGCCGGCGATGGCCCACGGAGTCAGGCAACAGCTAAATCGCCGGGTAAACGCGGCAGCCCCCGTCGTCCCTTGCGCGATTCACGACGCCGTCGTCCCCCGGCTACTTACCGGCCGTGAAATATGAAATTAAATTCATTAGGCGGTTCTCGCGGTCATAATAAATCGAACGATTGTGCCAGGATAGAGGACGTAGCGGGCTTATAACTCAGACCTTCTGAATGGAAAATGATGAGAAATGTCTCTCATTGAACGGTGGGGGGTCTCGGACCCTGTGTCCTTTCCTCCCGTCTTCTCCTACCTCCTCCCTCCTTCTCCGTCCACTTGCTCGACGTCGTTCCGTGCCGCGCCGTGCCATGCCATGCGACGCGTACTCGCTTTATCGCGTCGAACCTCGACGATCGACGGAACTGTGGCCGCGCCGGCTCGATCTTCGCACGAACTCGAAATTCCTCCTCACGAGCGAGCAACGACGACGCGGCAACGGAAGCGCGTATCGACGATCGAGGGACATTTGGTCGTGCCGTTCCCTTAGCTCGGTCGCGCGTCGCGGGTATTCGGTTGGCGGTTCTCGCTGTTGATTTATACGGGCGGCGACGCGGCCGCTTCACCGTGAATATCGCCCGATAGAAAGGACAGTCGGACCGATTTACGTCGACGCGTTTCAATGGAAAAAAGTAACCGGTCTGTGGAGTGCCGCGCCTGGTGGTCACACCTCGGTGCCCCAGCTCGCCGGGACCCGCGAGTCCGAGAAAAGATAGTTTACGCGCGACTCGGCGCGACCAGGCGTCGATTAGTCGGCCGAGGATACTCGAATTGGACCGAGTACCAGTTCCATCAACGTGGGGTTTATCCCGAACCGCGCGATAAATTACGTCTATTGGTCGTCGTCCATCGAAACCACGTCGACTATTACCGACGGTTTATCGTAAATTGCGGTTTGCGCGGCGATTAAACGAACGGGTTCCGAGAGGCGAAGCCGATGGTAGTGGAGAAGTTGGTCGCGTTCGAGAAGAAGGCGAATCGTTGGATTCAGCGATCTGCCTTGGCTTCGACTTATCGGCTCGGATCGGCTCGGATCGGCTCGACTCGTCGGGCGTCGAGGCGATCGTGATTTTTCCTCGACTCTCTTTGCCTGGAGTTTGGTTCGGTCGTCGGGCGACTCGTTGGCATCCAAATCGCCGAATATTTTGACTTTCGCACGCACTTTTCCTTCTTTCTCGTTGCTTTCGTTGGCGATCCATCTTTTTCCAACGATCGCGACGCGTTGTTCCGCGCAGGCAGCGGTTACGTCGCGAATTAAACTTGGTCGTAGCGATAATCCAATCTCCGGCGCGCACCCGATCGAATTTCCTGCAATTACGATCCGTACGAACGCACCTTTAAACGGGAATTTCACCGGGTTTCGTGGAAAAAATGTAATTCAATTTCCATCGAGTTGAAATTAATTCCGCGCAACGCGCGACTCGTTCCGCTCGCGTTCGTTATCTCTTTGCTACACCTATTGTACGCGGGTATCGACGCATCGATGTTGGCGTACTCGTTACACGTTGTAACGTCTAGTATCGCGAGTCGCGTTTTCGAACGACATCCGATTAATCGCCGAATCGTTCGTCGCGATCGGCGGAAATTGCGCGGAATTATTTCGCGTATTAGTGGCGGCGAAAACGAAAACCGATCGAACGCGAATCATCGGCGAAAAAAAATGGACGCCACAGAAAAACGAAGGGACGTCCAAGTAACCCTCGTGTGGCATTTTCTCGTCCGCTCGATTAGCAACCTGTCTTTATCGCGGCGAGGATACGGTTGGTGCGCGCAGAGGAGAGTGATATTCCGCTGGCGTCGCGAGTTCGAAGCGAGCAATTATACCTAGATGAGACGGGGCGGGATCGGGACGAAGACTCGTGGCAGCGTCGGAGATTTCCACGCGCTTCGCGTAAGCGATATTCGCGCGTTTTTCCAACGATCCGAACGTTCCTCTCGGTGAAGCGAGTTCGTTCGCAGGGCGAACGAGCAGAGACGAGGGCAAGAGAGAGAGAGAGAGAGAGAGAAAGAGAGAGGCGAGAGAGAGAGAAAAGAAGGAGAGATTCCTCCGTGAAAATTTACGACCCAACCTCCTGTCCAAGTGTCGTTAAACGAGCGCAGCTTTCAATGGAGTAAATGGGCTGTGATTTGTACATTGACAGGCGCGTAATGCCACGACATCGGAGGCATCGTGGTTCTTCGTTGGAGCAGAGATTGTCGAAGCGTGCGAGCGTGCCCAGGCCAAAGAATGGGCCGTGTTTTCGTCGAATCGTTCGCTTTCCGCGCCCTATGAAAGAGATAACGACCTCTCGACCGTTCGCTCGTCTATCCATTCTACGCTGTTTTCCTCTTCAAACCCGAATCCTCGTAGGCGTGTCGATTTCTGGCAGCTGCGCGTTCCTTCCGGCCGTCCGGTCCGTCTCTTCTTTCTTTCTTTCTTTCTTTCTTCCTTCCTCCTCTCGCTATTACTCTCCGCTCCTCTCCGCTCCTCGGACACTCTGCTGTCGCTGTGGCGTCGACGCGCACCGACTGTCGCGATTCCAGGCGAAAGTTGGCGAAACGTGGATCGCGATAACCTCTACCGACGAACCCGACCCTCGTCCGAGATGGAAATATTTTAATTAGCCGGACGATAGCGTTCGAAAGACGACGTTCTTAACCGATTTTAAATATCCGTGGAATCGTCGGGACGGAGAGCCGCGCGATTCGACGCGGCTCGTTCTCGGCTGCTCGCAGAGAAAAGACAGCTGGTGGCTGTCCGTCTCTTTCGGCCGAGTAGTTTCACCGGACAAACGTCGATGGGCGCAAAGAGCCTGGAACGAGGCGACTCGACCTACCGAGATAAAGATCGTTCTTGCGACCGTTCGACCGACCTCGTCGTCGAAGAATATATACGGTTTGTTGTCGATTGTGTGTACACTCGTCGGTTGATTAGCCTCATTGTGGTCGATTCGGGCGTGCACTTGGCCCGCTTGCGACTCGTGCCATCCGGGCCAGCGAGCTTTCGTGCGCGCCTCCTTTTCGCCGAAAATCGTCTCTTCCTTCCCTTCCCTCCGTACCGTCGTGCCGCTCGCAATCTCCACGGAATAGGTAACGGCCCTCTAGGCTTCTTTCTTCCGGACCAGTCGCCTTTCTTTCGCTCTTTCTCCCTCCGCGGCCTTTTTTCCTTCCGCTCGAACCACGAAAAGCGCTCTCGCAGGCCCCATTGTCGCGCGAGCGCGTCTTCGAGAGAAGAGCAAACACGCTTAACCTGCCGACCTATTGTCGCCCGGATTATCCGATTTGCCGTATGCGAGCGTTTCGCCCCGTCGCTCTGCCGCGTCCATTGCGACAGAGACGAGGCCACGAGGCCGCAGGTTGCGTGCTGTACGCGCCACGGCCGCCACTAATAATCCGTAATCCTACCTGTTTGTTCGATGTCGCGCGTGCTCCCAACATCGCTCGACTATCCTCGTTAACGAGATACCGTCGCCGTTTACCTTAATATCTCGTTATTACAAAACGTCGAGTACAGAAACCGGCCGAGCTTTCCATAACCGGTTATCCTCGAGCGCGTTATCGCGATTCGCTTGGCCGATCCGATCGTTGCTCGATTTGGAAGGCGACGCGATGCGACGCGCTACGCGCAATTTCGCGTCGTGTAGCGTCGCGTCGCGTCGCGTTATTCCGAAACGACGAGTCATCCGGCCAATCGTCCATCTTCCCTTGTCCCGTCCGTGTTGCGAGTCAAACACTTTCCAGCATCTCTTCCACTCTACTCTCGACTCGACTTACGTTGGTCGGGCTGCAGCGGTCGAGGGTCGGCCGTTATTGGATTACGCGACCGCATTGTCCCCGCGTGCAAACGGACAGCTGTTCGTCCCAAAAAGGCGACGCAACGTGCACACCGAATATGAAAATAATATTTCCTTTTGGCATCGGTATGATCGATATTTATTCGAGCGACAGTCGCGCGTCCGTTCACCCGGTATTGTGTCGCGGTCCTGAGATCTCGTTCGGTTCGCATTGTGCTCGAAACTCTTCGACGTGCTCAAAGATGCTCTGCTCTCTATAGACCGCGTTCTCTCATAATGCCTAGCTGGAAATCGGCACGACGGATCTTTTATCCACGCGCGTTTATTCCCAGAAGAGTTCGCTGCGTTCCGCGAGTCGTCCGATCCATTTCTTTCGAATCGAAAACGCGATGATCCGAATTTTCCAGCTACGATCACGGTTTTCGACTTTCGATCCGGCCACTCTCTCTCCCTCCCTCTCCCTCTCTCTCTCTCTCTCTCTCCGACAGAGTTGACTTTCATTCGAAAGCAAACTCGTTCCTAGGCACGAGATGTTTCTTCGTCTCGGCGACGAAAGCACCCAAGAACGACGAAAGTTGGTTCCGCGACGGAATTAGATTGGCGGCGCGGTTGAGTTTTAAACTTCGTTTCGAGTCGAACAAACGGCGGCCGGCGCCGCTACTCCGCAACTTTGCGATTCCCTTCCTGGCCCAAAAGGGGTTTTCGTCCTGCCGGCTAAGTGACAAGTTTCATCGGGTTCTCTTTGCTGCTGCTGCTGATCGCACTGCCGGAACGAGAAAGCGTTCTCGCTCGAAAAATTACACCGTCGAAAAGACGGGCGTAACTAAAAGTTGTTTCTCGATCGAAACGAGCGAAAAAACGAACCGGTTTACCGTCTCGCGACACCGCCGGTACCGCGAAATCGGCCACAGCTCGTGACGAATACTAGGCGATAAAAATAGCGACGCGTGCGAATTTACGTTGTGAAATCACGCGACGTTTTGCGTCAGAGGAACGGCGGACGTCGAACGATTGGCTTCGTAAGCAAAGTGGAGCGTGTATCGCTGTCGTTTCCACGGGTCTCGCAACTGTCGTTTCGAAGGCCTCTGCGTTTCTTCCCTCGCAAAAAAAAAAACACCCTTCCGCTCCTCTCCGCTCGTTTCTTACTTATTAAAGATGAAATTACTTTGCAACTATCTGTCTATTCATTTATTTGAAACGTCTATTCATTTATGGAAATGTCTCGTTACGGATCGGAGCTTGATCCGATGCTTGAGAAATTTTGCTTGACACGGAGCTGCGTTAAATGTTGGAAATTCGTTGTACCTGGTACAGCAGCCGTTGGATTATTTAGTCGAGTCGATATGACTCGAAAAAGTCTTGACGTTAAGAGAAACGGCGCGTCCTAACTTCTCCGAGTAATTATAGTTGATTCTTGTCGGATTTTTGCAGCGGGAACTCGGCTGTGACAAGGAGAGATATACTCTGAATATCGACAGGATCTTTGGCATGTTCGGCAGCGCGACATTTTTCATTCTGATCGGATAACAAAGTTCGAGAGTTACACCTTTAGGAAACGCCGGTTGATTTCAATAAGTTTTAGGCGCGAACCCATCGACGGCATAGGAGAAATTATTATGCGAAGCCTTCACGTTCGTTATCCCAAACGATACGAGTCGATTATTTTACTAGTGCGTACTGTTCGGACAAAATTTCCAAAGTATCGTAACTCTGATCCGTAATGGGACATTTTCCCGTATGCAAATAACTGTATACAATAAATACTGCAGGAGGAGTTGTATCTGCGAAAGGTTTCTCGCAATGGGGGGACATCGATATTAGAGCGATAATAATATCGGCGTTTTCTCGAAAGCGAAGGAAACGCGACTTTTCGACGATCCGACTCTCGAAAAGACGACGACGACGACACCGATAGGTTTCTAGTTCTTAGACGCTAGAGCATTTTCGCGCGGCGACCGTGATTTTCGAGCGTGCGATACGCAGGCGAAACGACAGAGGACGACGAACGGGAGGCAGAGCGACGCGATGGAACCGGATGTATCTGGCCGAGCAGCGTGAAACGCGCGGCGATCGAGAACATCGAAAAGAGGAGAATACGGCTAAACGACGTAAGAGCCGCGCTAGCTAGTCCTATCCAGTCGATCTTCCTCTTTCTCTCGCCCTCGCTCTCTACCCTCTTTGTTTCACCGGTTCTCCGGCTTCGTCCTTTTTCCTCGGCATTTCGCCGCGCGTTCCTTTTCTCTCCTCGCGTTCGACTGCACGTCGTCTCCTTCGTCTTTCCTCGTCCGTTCGAACGGCCGATAGATAATTGGCGTTGCGTGCTTTGAGATAAACGGCCGTGATTGGCGAAAATAACGATTAATAATTATCCACTCGCGGGATCCGAGTCGGCCTGCCCTCTCATCTCGGATCTCTCGAGAGATCCGAGCGAACGGTCCGAGAGAAGGACGGACGAACCAACGAAGCAGCTACGATATTCGACTGCCCGGGACCTCGTTTCTACCTTCCGTACTCTCCTTCCTTCTTCGTCTCTCGCTGCGCGTCGCTCTTTCTCCGCTCCACCACCCTTCGAGTCTTTCCCGGACGACGATTTACCGGTTCCGAACCTATTCGAACTCATAGTCCCGCGATGAATCTTCGCCGTACCGATACGATTCCCCGAGTCGTTCGATTCGAAGGAGGAACTCGACTTGGGGGAAAGTCGCGCAAGGCCGAAAGGAGAGGAAAATTTAGTCGTCGGGCCAGTTTCCAGCCAGACGTCGTTATCGTTTCACCTGTCCGCTCGTTTTTTCCCGTGGCGGGGTTACCTTTCGCGTAACGGCAAAAAAGGCGATGACGCTAGAAAAATCGTAAACGATCGGCATCGTCGCGTTCGTTCTCCGACTTTCGGTAACCGGAGAGAGAGAGAGAGAGAGAGAGACGGTCGATAGGTGGAACGTTGATTTCGAGTTTGGCCGAATCTCGCGACTGGGAGAACGGGCCGTCGAAAGAGCGCGGTACTCTGCGAAAAGGAAGGGTGCTTTTAGATTAACTTGGAAACGGCCGACTGGAAAGTGGAAAGTGCCGTTTCGTCGCTGCCGGGACGACCGCGAAACTCGATATACGGCGAGTGCCGAGTGCCGCGTGCCACGCGTTACGATTAACCGTCATTCTCGCTCTGCCTTTGACTCTCGCGCTTTCATTCAAGCCCACCTACGTACGCGCTACGGTACCTCCACGACACGCGCGTCTCTCTTTTCCCTCCGTCTTCGCTCTTTTTCGCGTTTCTTGCCTTTCCTTCGCACGAGTCCTTGGCGCGTTCGCGGCCGCTCCGGCGAATATTTAAAAAGTCAAACAGAAGCACGAACGAGTCGAGTTTTCGTCAAACGGCCAAAGTAAACGAGAGCGTCTCGCGGCAGTGGAAAAGGGAAATAAAAAGGGGAAAACGAGCAAAGGCTCGTGGCGAGCGAGGAACGAAGAGGCGAACAGCGCGAGAAGCGGGAAGCGAGAAGCGAGAAACAGCGACGAAAAGAGAACCAGTTTATCGAACCGCATGGGAAAAGAAGGCGTGTAACGGGTGCCGATGGTCAGCGATGCGTGTTTCGAGCGCACGGCCGATTATGAAATCGCGTGCATCCACGGTAAAATCCTAAGACGTTGCACGCCCCTAACATTCCCGCCGTGTTTCGCCGTTCCGTTGATTTTCACCTGTCGTTGCACGCGTGACGCGAGGACAGCTCCGTCGTGGCCAAGCTCGTCCTCGTAAACGCGGACCGGACGTTCCTTCGCGTGGCGACCGAAAGAGGTGCGTACACGACGAAAAAGACCGAGTCTCGGTGGAATAAGCGAACAACACGGTCGCGCCGCGCCACTGGTGGCGGTGACGTTGGTTTCGTGACGCGATACGATTTGATAAGTTGTGTCAACTGCTCGTTAGTTAATTGTCGCGAGTCTACCGGCCCGTGTACGCCTCGGTGTACGCAGTCGCAACGAGCCCCCGGCTAACTTTGTCACCCTTTTCGGACACCCTCCTGTGATGCTCGCAACGCGATCCCCGCAACCGTCGATGTACTAGCCGCTGTCCAATGAATGCCCTTCATTTCCATACTTCGCTCGACGGTCAGTGAGACCAGCTAATCAGATTATTTAACCCTCGCTCGACCCGCTTGTCCTCTCTGCCTTCTCTCCTCTTTCTCCTCCAACCCCTTCTACGCGCTCGCTGTCTTTTTCTCCCTCGGCCGACTCTCTTGGCGTGATTTTCGCGACGATCGAGAGACCGTATCTCTGGCGGACGGGAGCGAAACCGCGCCACGGCTAACGAACGCACGCGAAAAAGGTGACCGTGTAATTAGACGCGTTCGGGGCATCGAGCTGTGCTTTTCGCGTTTCTCCGTGTGGCATCGTCTCGCGTCAACGCCGATAAAAACGAGCGCGATTCTTTCTCCCGGCTCGAACAACACCGTCTCGTCCGTCGCGTAATCCCGTTCAAGACCGCGGGACTCGACACGGTCCGTCCCGCAGAATCTCATCCGGGAATTAGTCGTAAGCTCGTTTAGCATACGCCCGTTCCGTAACGCGATAGCAAAAACTCTGTAGATCGTCCGTCCCCGTGGCGCGACTCGACCGCGAGAAAAAGCGTCGTAGCGCGCGCGCGATCGGCCCGCCGCCGTTCTATCGAGATCACGATCGAGTTCTCGATTGTCGACCGCGAGTCCGTTTCGCGAAGCAAATTTTGCGGCGTAGAAAATCGAGGACGAACGAGGGCGCGTTCGAGCCGAGCGACCGGAAGGGGGCGAAGAGAAGGAGCGAGACCGAGATAGATAGAGAGATAGATAGATAGAGAGAGAGAGAGAGAAAGAGAGAAAGAGACGACGACGTCGGGGCTGTGGAGGATCGACTCGGCACGGGGTTATAACGTAATTGTATTAGTTGGATAGGGAGCATGGCACGAGCAAAGGGGTCCGCCCGTAAAATTAATGCCTTTGGCTTATCAGTGGCCTGACACTTCAGCGCCGCCGAAAGCCTCGCGTTCCGAGCACTGGCGCGGAACTCGAGGGATATCCCGGTCGCGGATGGTGGCCTCCGCTCGCTCGACCGATCATCGAAATAGTTACACGCTGCCCGCGGACGAATTCCAATTTCCCCGGCTGGTACTCGTTCGTCGCGGTCATCGCCAATTACCCGCTCGTTTTCGCGCGTTTTAATTACATTACGCTTTTCGACCGGTCGCGCGTCCCCCGTCCCGCCCCCCCCGCCTCTTTTCCTTTCGTCCTTTCGTCCTCGGGGCGTAACAGACGCGCGCGGTCCGTGTAATTCTCAGCAGCATGGACGTTTTCGGTAGGCTATTTCCCTCCTAATGAGTGCCCCATTAGGAAGTAACGGAAGGTATGCGCACCGGGTTCTGTCACGGTCGTGGAGGGCCGATGCGGCTCGATGTAAATCGGATTAATTAAAGTCCAGCATCGAGGAACGGGAAGTGAACGGTGGGAGGGGGGGACGGGCAACAGCAGAAGAAGGAGAAGAAGAAGAGGAGAAAGGAAAAAGAAGAAGCAGCAGAAGAGGAAGAGGGAGAGGCGGCGGTCGGTCCGCGGGGTTTCGCGATTTCTACGCGGACGATGTTTGGCGGCGATGATCGGTCGGGGGAGGAACTGGCGTATCGAGATGACGCGACGCTTACGCGGAATAAATAGGTTCGGTTGGGACGAGTTGCGAGCGACGGTACAAAGACGACACACGGTATAAAGGTTGAAAGCGCGTGGAGCGTGACGAATCTCGTTGGCAAAGGCAATACCGAGTTCGAGATGTTCCTGATTGAGACGAGAACGCGGGCGCCTGCTCGCAACAGCGTGGGCATGGTATGCGTGCGAGCGAGTATCCGTGTATCGAAGCGTGGAGAAAAAAAATTGGATCGGTCACGGACACGTGGTACCGTAGCACGAGATTTCGTTCGTTCCTGATTCGAACCGAAAAAGAACCCCGATGCGCTTCGTCTCTCCCTCCCTCGCTGTTTTCCCTTTTCCTCCGATTCCCCCCTGTCTCCTCGCCGCGTCTCTCTCACCCTCGATCTTTCTTTTTGTCGCTCCCTTTCTTGCCTCGGTTTCTTCGCCACCGACGACCCCCCTTACTGTGCCAGCCCGGAGCGATGTGACGCGGCGGTGTGGCGCGGTGTGGCGCGGTGCGGAGCGACGCGGCGTGGCAGCGTTGGCGCGGTTAGGGGATGCTGACTCATACAGGCCAGTCGGCGTACCGCATAGCGGATACATGGCGTGTCACCCCGAATATTATTCGACCGCCTGACAGCGCAATCTGTGAATGCGCGATATTGTCTGGTGGTGGAAGCGGTGGCGGTTCCACTACGTTCCGACGGTTACGCTCGGCATGTGGGACTAGGAATGCCACGCGTGCACCCGCCAACGGGTCCTCTCCCACACGCCGCGCCGCTATCTTAGCCGCCACTCGATTCACTCGTCCTTTCGCCCCTCCGCGTTCTACTCTGTGCGACTGTGGACGCGACTCGATCCACTTTTTACTCGTCCCGCGTTTACTCGTGTCGCGTTAAATTCCAGCCTCGCCACGTCCCACCTTTGCCAATCCTGCATTCCGTTGGGAATTCCGGTCGTGCGCCAAACGGCCAACTCTCGCCGAATTTCTCGAGGCCTCCGCTTCGTTCGATCGGCCAAACAAACGAACGTGCAAATTGGCACGCGCAACAAATTCGGACCGCGTTCGTTCTTAATTTAGAGCCGTTTCGACGACGCTAACGACCTCGGGAATCCGTGGAAAAAACAACCGCGACTCGCGGCTTCGGGGCGCCTTTATTCTTTCTCTCGCCTTTCTTCTTTCGCCTTTCGCCTTTCGTCTTGCGCCTCGCGCCTCGCGGTACGCGCTGCTTCGAGGAAAGAGCGTCGGGCGCGAACGAAAGTGGAAGAAACGCGCCAACGAGTCTTTCGAACGTCGAAATTCCTGCGTGTTTGCCACGGCAGCGCGGTCTCGTTAATAGAAGGATCCTCGGAACGATAACAGAGACATCGGCGAGAATAGGAAGCGAAGGGGAAGAACGCGTGGGGTGTGCCGGCAGGCTGGCCGACGGGACGGGGAGAAACGAGCACGGTCTGTCGCATATTTAACGGCATCCCGTGTCAAACGGGGCCATAAAACACGCTTGCGCCTAAATAAAATCCCGTCTTCTTCTGTTCGCGTTGCGTCGACCGTTCGACGAAACCGGGCAACGTTCCCTTCTCCGCTCTTCCTCTACTTTTTTCTCCAATTTCTCGCACGTACCCGCCCGTCGATTCCAACGAAAGAACGCTCGGTCCAGCGTCCTTTCAACAGCTTACGAGCCTGTTCCACGTATTTCGCGCGACTCGGTGGCTCGCGAGGTGCGTCTCGAACGAACGCCGTTACCACGGATAGACCGAGAAAACGAAACGAAATTAAACCGGGTTTAAAGGCGAAAAAGGAGCGTTTGGATCGTGGCGTCGGCCGGAGCGGACGAAAGTCGGCGTTCGCTCGTCGACGTATCGGCGGACTGACAGAGATCGAGGGTACGAGGACGCTGAAGGACGTGAAATTCCGGCGCAGCCTCGCGGATTCACCCTTTGGTCGGCGCGGTAGCTTGCAATCGGTGAAAAGGATGGACGCTTTGTTTCGCGGACGGCGTCGCCGGCCGATATCACGGTCGAACGAGTTTTCGGGGCAGTGGAAGGACGGAAATACGGACGGAAAAGCGAGGTGTCGGCCGAGCAGCGGCCTGGTAATACCGCGGTACGAGGTTAAGCGTGGGTGGCTCGGTGATCGCGCGGCACTCGGGGCTTAGGGTCGGGGGGTCGGTAACCGAGGAGGGGTACGTACGAGCGAGGAGGAGCCGCGAGGGTTCGTTTCGGCCGAGGACGTCGATAAGCGGCTCGCATTGTCCGCCGGTCACGTGGCCACCCTCGCCATCCCGAAACGACGCCTTGTCCCAGCTACCGTCGTCGTTTATATTAAACTCCGAGGTTAATACCGTGGCTTACTCTAATACCGGGGCAACCCTTTGCCCTGCGATACGCCGATAAGGGTTACGCGACCGACCACGGAGATCGTACGGCCGGTCAACTTCTTCCTCCGTTTCTCGCCTCTGTTCCAGCGATTCCCTCCGTTCCACGACCAGCGAGATCTCGCAATTTTCCCCCTCGTCTCCGCGAGTCGGCGAACAGCGTAAAGAACCGGAGGAAACTGGGAAAACGGCTGCATCGTCGAACGGACGGGACGACGTGTAATTAAAACGCGGCGTGGCGTTTCGTTCCGCGTGGAAAATCGAAGGAACGAAGGTTTCGCGAACGAGATGCGTTTCGAGCGATAGCGAGCGTGCGCGATGCGGAACGTCGACGCGCGGATGCAAAGAGGGCAGATAATAAAAGGAAAATGGGTAACGCTCAAAGTCAAGGGTTGGGGGACGCGACCCCGACTCGACACCGAGCAACAATGCGCCCGATAGAGAACCGACCGCGACTCGCTACTCGTGGTCCCGGGTTCGCAGATAACGCGCCCTCTCTTTCCACGACTCATCCCTTTGCGCTTCGATTCTCGTTTCCTCGTTTCGTTCTCTCCGTTCTTTCGCGCCCACTGTACCTATATAACAGCGCGTTCGTTCGTGATTTTCTTCCGCTCTAGCAAATCCACCAGCGTCTCTTCTAAATTCCGATCGCCGAACCGGTTAAAATATATACGTCCGATCGAGATGGTTGCAGCAGAGTTTTCTTAGGTTCGTCGTACCATTTGCAAATTGCCTCGGAGCATGTCTGTTACCGACCACGATCACGGTCCATCCTCGTTAAATCCGTTGGATTCGTTATTCTTTTCAGATTCACACGGGCACTTCTCCCCCATCCCGTTACTCATCCTCGTTGGTTCATTCGCAGCCTGCGAATCGGACACGTAATACTGTCGACTCGCGTCGTTTCAGAAAATCCGATCAAAAAATCTTGTAAAGCGTTTACGCTTATGTGCGCTAATGAGGACGTGGCCTCGACTATTACCATATCATCCGTCATAAATATATATACATACAATATATATATGTGGCTTTTCGCAATCGCTAGAGTCGTTTCGCAATTTTAGATGAATTTATCACGCCTTCTCGATGGGGAATCGACCGGCCCCCAAGTTGAGTCGAACGGTTCTCGCGAAGCCCGGACGCCGCAGTGACAGAGGCTGATTAGACCGTGACGCGGAGAATGCGAAGAACGCGGAATCGCATCGAGTCGAGTCGCGTCCCTTCCATTTCTAGCCCATCTCTCTCTCTCTCTTTCTCTCTCTCTCGCTCGCCCTCTCGCTCTCTCGACGGTTTCGCCGCGTCGATAAATTATCCGAGGTTAACAGGTGAGCGCGAACGACAGACGGCGATAATAACGACAACGATAAACGCGTCAATAATACGCCGGGAGGATCGGGGACGCGACTACAGTGACGGAAACGCGGCTAGGCGATCATCGGCGCTCTCGTGTTCCGACGACACGGGCGTTATTCCCGTCGCTGCTGGATTTCCCTTCGATTTGGGTTACCGGTCTCTCTCTCTCTCTCTCTCTCTCTCTCTCTCTCGTCTTTCTCTCCTCGCTTCCACTTTGATCCGCCGCCGGCCGACATTCCGATCGGGTCCACCTCCGTTTCCTCGCCGAGCCTTTCGTTTCGGCGATCCGTTTCCGAGCGTTTTCGACGTTTCGCAGCCACGTCGGTCTATGGTTCCAGGTTTCGGCGTGATTAGCGCCGTCGTGCGTCTCTATGCCAGGTCGCTAGAATGGCTTCAACGAGAGAGACTAACCGCTCGAAATCCGGTTACCCCCCGCCGACCGTCTTGTCCAACGAGAACGTACTCGTACTTGGCCGCTTGCTTATATCGGTTCGCCGAGTCGCAGCGAGCCACGATCCTTCTTACTTTCTCCTCGCGTCGTCTCCGCGGTGTCCCCGTTTGCGAGTCCGCTTCGCGGTGCTCTTTAGCCTCCTCGTTGTCGCGCGCGCGTACGCGCCGCGCGGAAATCTATTCGCCATTTCCATCGGTTCGAACGTTTCTAGAACGCGAAACGGTGGCACAACGGCCGACGTATCGCGGCGTGTTTCGCCCGCTGTTCCACGGATATCGAGGCCTGGTGCGAGCAACTTGTACTCGCGTACTTATGATCGCGTCCGACAGATTCCTTGCGGTCGAAAGTTGTGTACCGTTGGTTAATTATGTCGTTGATAGGGAGGTAAGCTCCGCCGCGGTCATCGTAAGAGACGCCAAGTAGAAGCCAAAAGCGCGTAGTAGCGAATACGTGGGTCGCCGATTGCTCACCGGTTCGCCGAGGCAAAGGCAAAATTGCATCGTACGCCGCATAATCGTGGGAGTGTTTCCCATCGAGATACACGTAGGTATCGTAGCTCGCCGCAATGCCCTGCCGCATAAATATATCTGCGCCGCGACTTTGCATGTCTCTACGGGGTGGTCTGGAACGAGAGGAGATCCGACGCGAAGCGTACCGAAGCTGCGTTTTCCGGCCGTGCGCCGTTCCTTCGCCCCGACGTGCCATTCGGTTGGCCGTCGAAGAACGTCTGCCAGGAATGACTCTTGGAACGCGTCGAGACCGAGACCAGATCGATGCGCCCGTTACGCGTTTTCGCGTCACCGAGTATGCACGGGAGAAAGCCGAACCGTTGGAACGTAGTCGATCTAGCCGACTAAACGTACTTTATGTAGCGTGCCCCCGTTCCACCGTTTTATTCGAACAATTAGACGCGTGATTCGCGGTTACGAGGCACAAAAAAGGCACTGGCTGCTCCTCGAAATAGTCATCGATCCCGACGATTATTCGACGAACGAGCCACGTGGAAATGGCAACTGATCGCGAGAAAATACGCGTACCGTTTGGCGAAGACAGGAACGGCGCGTTGCAGAATGGAAACGGAACTAATCGCGAATCGCGATAAGAAATCCGGCTCGGCCCGGATGAGATTTCGCCTGAGTTACGCAACGGTATGCATCGAGCGTGGAGCGTGCAGCGTCGGAGCCTGGGGTAGGTATCTCGCTGAATCTCGAAGCCGGAGCGGAGCTCGGACACCGGAGGATGGCAGAGAGAAGTGGGTCCCGCGTGCCACGAACCGCAAAGGGATCCACGCTGGGTCCGTCGTACGAGAGAAACAAGAGTCGTTGGGGAAGGGAAAGGGGGAAGAAGAAGCGGGTCCTTCGTCGTGGCGAAGGAAAAAGAAGAAAAAGAGGGCAGCACGAGCACGCAGGGGTGGAAGGGGAAAGCTCGAGAAACGGGACATTAGCATAAGCTAAACCGAGGTAAGCGCGGCCATATAGCACGATAATAAATAGTCGGTTGTCCCGTATCTACAACGAGACGGTTTAGCATGGGCCGACCTCGTGCTCCCCCTAAAACCCGAACGCGTGTGCGTTCGTTCCGCTCGTCCTTCTGCTCGATCGTTCGCGGACACACGCGTTCGCCCACCCAACGCAGATCTATCGGTCCATCGAACGAGCGCGATGCTCCCGCGAGCGATCGCGTTTCCGTCCGCGAAGAATCTGCGTTCGTTCGCCCTTGATATTTCCATGATTTTTCGACGAACCATTGCTGTGGAATTCGAGAGAGTACTACGCGTTGCAACGATACGACGGCGGAAACGATAAGCGAACGGACGCGACGATAATTAGGAAGCGACAATGGGAAACGCGGTGACGGCAACGTGTCCGACGGTGAAACTTAACGGCAACGGATTCTTTGCTCGCGTGTCGTAAGCGACACTGACGATCGATGAGCGATTTTCCGGCTAATCGCAGACGAGAGCGAACGAAGACGTATCGCGAGAAAGAGACGGGACGATCGAAGGGACAGCGCAGAGGTACGAGCGAGCATTGTCTCGGTCGTTGGACGAGGATCGCGCGACGCAACGTGGACGAGCGGGCGGGTATTGTGTCGGCGGTTCGCGTCGGCGAATCTCGTCCGGGGCTGGAACGGGAATCGCGGTTCGGCTGACAGCCGTAGCCGTAGAGTCGCGATAACATCTGTTGCCGTCGATTAGACGAAGCTACGAACGAGCGGCGCGCGTCAAGAGACCGTCGCGATCGGACTTCTTCCGGCGGCCCTGCCATCGGCCGCTGGAACCACGCCGCGCCGAGCATTGTCCCCTTTCTCTAAGCTTCTCTAAGCTCGTCGAGGATGGAGCAGCGCGAGTCGCGCGTGATACGTCGCGACAGGGCCGTCCTCCGTGTCGCGCCGATGGTATCGCGGCGCGCGGACGCCACGCCAGTTACGACGAAGACGGCCTATCCGGTGTCGTTGGATCCGGTGCCGTCAACTCCGCCGGGACGGGCATCTGCGCATCGAAACCTCCGCGAATCGAGGCTACGTCGATATCGAAAAGAGTTAGGGCGGTTGCTTTACCTGTGGTGAAGAGGACGATGGCCTTGAGGCAACTGTACTCCGCGGAGTCGACGTGTAGCGCCTTCAACTTTTCCACTTGTTCCTGAAAGATCCTGATGTGGTCCATGAAGGCGACGACGCGATCCGCCGCCATGGGGGAAGCGTGAAGACCGGCCGCGGCGAGCAGCGGCGCCACGTGCAGAGGCATCGAGCACTGACTCGCGTTTAGCACGAACAACTCGCTCCAAACTAGCCTGAGCAGGGCAACCTGGTCGGTGACTTGTAGGTCCGGGAAGAACGGGATGTTTCTGGCCCACTCGACCGCCGAGAACAGCAATCTCGCCGCGAGCTCGCAGATGTTGTCGATTCCCATGATGTTGTTCGGTTGCATGCACTGGCCGTATCGCGAGGTCGGATACGGTTCTGCCCTCAGCAGCAAACTTATGTACGAGGAGAGGTAAGAATGACCGTTCAAGTTGGCACACGCGACCGCGTCACCGTTCGTCAGGGCGAACTGTCCCGGCAAACCTGGTAGCGATGGCTGCGACGGTGGCACTCGACCCCTTTGTACGGCTGCAACAAACGAACCAACTACGTCAATCGTTCGATCCTCTTCTTCGTCTTCGCGCGACCTCTTTCCGTCGCCGATCTTCCCCGTATAAACCGACGACGCTTCCGCGTATCCCGTCACGATCTCGCGCGATCCAGCATCTAACGCCGCTGTCGCTGGACGACCCTGTTGGCAAATCCCTGGTGGCGAGTAACGCGCGCGAGAGCATGTTCCTCTCTAAGAGCCTGCGAATATCGCGCAAAGACGAACGCGCGGGACCAGATACCGGCGTACCAGTAGCCAAGCGTAAACAAGGAAACGAGAAGGACGGAGTTCGGCACGGCAGGAATTTCGATCGAAGCCTCGTTGGCCGTGCGCGACTCTAGGCAAACAAGGTCCGTGGAATACCGTTCGCTGCGAAAGGCATCGAAAGAGATGAAAAGAGAATCGACGAGGAAAGGCGGACGGATGGGAAGATCGTCTTGCACGGTACGTACCTAAGTACGCGTGACTGTCTCTTCGTCGTTTTCTCTGCTTTTCTCTCTTCCTCCGGTAAGTGCATACGCACGATCGCGCTCTCGCGCAACTTCCCCTTCCCCCCGTTGCCCGCCTTCCACCTAACCCCTCTCTTTCTCTCCCTCTCTGCCCCTTTGCATCCTTTCTCGGATACTGCGTCTTTATTTTTCCTTCGGGACTGTTCGAGCAACGACACCCCGCTGTGCAACGCCTGAATTCCAACCTCCGCCCCGCGGCTAACGAATACCGTCTCTCCTATCTTTTCCTCTTCGGCCGCTTCTCTCTTCTCCAGTTTCTTTCCTTTTCTCGCCACCCTGCTTCGCCGCCGACTAAAAAGACCTTCAGGCTCGACCCTTTCGAGACATCGTTTACGAGTTCTAACAGCTCTGCCACTCGTACGGTACCGAATCACCGATTTCTACGATCGTTAAACCACCCGAAGGTTTCTTCCAGTTAGCGAAATGCCGGCTTGAATCGTTCCAGCGATCCGAACGAGCGAGACTCTGTTATTTCGTTTACCGATCCATCGCCGAGTGCACAGAGGGCTCGCGAGTTCAGCGTACAGTCCGCTGATGTTACGCCGACTCGATACCGTTACCAGCCGGCCCGAACACGGATACTCGTTTCGTGGCTCGCTCGAGCGGAAAAGAATTCGCGGAAAATTCGCAGAGCGCGTCCAGCCGGTTAACCGGACGCCACGCCGGTTTTCGTTTATCGTCGGTACATCGATCTCGCGAAAGCGGCAGGCGGAAGGAAAATCGACCAATCGAATCTGGACGAGAAATAACGGTAACGCCGTTGGCGACGACGATGGCTGAGACGACCGTGTTCTAAAATTGGTCCGATCGGTACCAACAGTACCAAGGGTACTGATTAGTATGGCAAAAAGATTCGAAAACTTCACGGACAAGGACAAGAGATTCGTAACTACGTGTGGCAAACTTCAAATCAAACGCAATGATAACGCCTCTACGGACTTAACTTTGCTCGTAAGTTAAGCATCAAGTAACGTATACGCGTACGCGATTGCTCCTCCTACGACTAGATCGGACGAACGTCGTCCATGAAGTCTATCGAGATCGCGAAATTCTTCGTATCGTGGCAACGGCTCGCAGTTTCCCGCAGCTAGTCAAAGGTCGAACGAGCGGCGCGAACAGTCGCGAACGTTCGTTCGCGTTATCGAGAGCGTGGATTTTTTGTTTGAAAATGGAGGAGAGCGGCAGAAACCACGGCGTTTAGACGATGCGGAACGCGTCGGATCGAACGTGGAATGCGGAGCGCTCGTGTCGCATCGGTGTAACGATATCGATGTAACGTTGGTTATCGTCGTTGTGAATTGCTGGTTTCGCCACGGTTTCAGAGAAGAATCGACGCGAATTCACGGAAAAAAACGGCTCGGCAACAATTCGATAAAGTTATCGTAAACGGGACGGTCGGTGCTCGTCACGTAGCAAAGTCCACGTCGATCGGACGATCGAGGAACGTGTTGGCGTTTAAAAGCCGTGATCGCGGCTCGAGAGCTGGAAAAAATTGTGTTGGTCGCGCGTTCTCGCGCTGCGTCTCGCCTCGCGAGAGCCGGCGATCTCCACGAAATCGAAGACGGTGCGCGAGAACGAAACGCGAGAAGCGGAGACGACCGCGCGGCCATAGAGAAATCGTCGGACGTGGATTGATGATGCTGACGCGCGCGGTTCGACGGAGAACGGTCAGCGCTTAGGCCCGTGACGGCCGAAAGAGGAACGGGGAGAGGTAGGTTAGGAAAGCGAAATAGACGAGGACGGAGCGAAGAGGCGAAGGCGGAAAGGGGGAAGGAGGGGGGAGGGAGAGGAGGAGGAAAGGAGGAAAGGAGGAAAGGAGGAAAGGAGGAGGATGCATCGGCTGGCTGGTTGAAAACGCGTACACGAGCACGCGCGTCCGTATTTCAGAAGAATATCCGTCTGCGTTGCGACGCGCAACGAGCGTCGAGCACCGAGCATCGTTCAAAATAATTATAAACATCGAGAAACGACGATCAATCTTCCGTACGCGTTCGATGATAAACGAATTACAAAAACGACGCACAGTTGAAAACGAAAGGCCGAGAGGGATGGAAGGATGAAAGCGCGCGAGAGGAAACGGATGGAATGACAGGGGTAAGGGTTCGGAGCTGGACGTGGATGCGAACGCGAGGGGAGCGGGCCGCTTCGCAGAAAAAGGAGAGTAAGAGCACCCGCGGAGCGCGTGATTTAAAATGCTAATTCTTCTCGTTCGTAGCGACATGACAGCGCGTTGATTAAGACGATCGCGCGCACGGAACGGCGCGCAGAAAGGAATTTCATTACCTGCTATGACATACGGCTTAGAAATTTCACGCGATTCAACGATACGACCTATCCTTGGCGCGTCACGCTCGACCAGCTCGCCGACTCGGACGAGCGGACCGCCGCATTTCCAACTTTCCATTCATACGCGTGTAGCTTCTTTCGCGAACTGTCGACGAATCGCGGTTCCGCGTAAACTCGCAGCGATTCGGAACCAAGTTCACCGACGGAGATCGCGGTAAAATCGTGGAAACGCGTGCCGGTGGAAACGACGCGATCGCCCGTCCGGTCGCTGCACCGTTGGCGCGGAGACGGGAACGCTGGCGGTGACAGCCAGGATATCGACCTACATGAACGTCGCCGCGAGGTCATTGGGTCGCCGATTATATTTACACGCCTATACGCTGCTAAAATTCGAAACATTCCGTTGGCGTTTTCATCGCGCTCGTTGCTCTCGTCCGCAGCACAATTTCTCTCGTGCACTCGTTTATCCGCCTTGAACACGGCTGCATGAAACTTGCACGGAATCGAAACGACCCGTCCTACGTTCCGACTCGATCGAGCGGAAGATCCATTAACGTTTGTAAGATAATTACTCCAAATAGAGATTATACGGACCGGTACTAATTCTCCGCGTGCAGCCTCCGACGATAAATAAACACCTACGTAAAAGCCTGCGGCGGTCCCGCAACCAAACGGCCTAATGATGGGAAGAGAGCTCCTTACCTCGGCTTCTTACCTACCTATTCGCTGCCTACTTCTTTCTCTCCTTTTCCCTCGCGCTCGCTCCCACTCTCGCTCCACCTTTCACCCGTTTTTCTCTTATTTTTTACGTTTTCTCGCGATACCCTTCGACGCGTCGCCTCGCCTCCTTGGCGATGACGCGATCTTCGCAACGAGGTTGCACGGTCGGTTTTCTTCCTTGGAAAAGCGTTCACGACCGAACGGTCTGCACGCGCTTACGAAGGAACGCGTGGAACGTGCCGAGCGAGAAGCGGAAGGCGGAAGAAAGAGGAAACGGAAGGGTCGAAACGCGCAACATCTCGTGCAGTGATTTTTACGCGGCTAATAAGCGGGTGCTGGTCCCCGCGGGCAACAGTTCCGGCTCGAAGGTGGCACGGCGAAGAGTAGGCGGCCGGTGAGAAGTGCCGCGAGTCGATGCTATTAAGATTTCCGTATCGTCGTCCCGTTACCGAGACCGGCCAACATACGGAGAGGTTACGCTCGCTGCTTGCTGCTCACCGCTCGCCTAACGTTCCATCGCATCGCCTCGTTCAATTTCGATCCTCCGCTTGTTCGCCGCGTGCTCGTTTCCTCTGTCTTTCCTCTTCGCGCACGCCGCTGCGCGGTATTCGCTCGCTCCAACGCGATGCCGCGCGAATCGCCGTTCTCCGATCTGCTCGAATCTCCAACTTGCTCGAAACCCTACCGATATTCCTCCGTTCGAGCGATCGTCTTTCCCTCACGGTGCGATCCGACGTTTTCGCGTTCCAAACTATCCCGTTAATAGCTAGGATGGCCGCGTACTCTCCGTAGGTGGATACGAACGCGTTGCCAAACAGGGCATCATCCGGGGAAGGACGAATTGCCGCTACAGGAAGGGAAAAAGGATCGAAGTCAGGCCGAGAGAAAGAAAAGAGGAAAAGGGACGAGGACGCGAAGAGAGAGAGAGAGAGAGAGGGAGAGAGAGGGAGCGAGAGAGGATGCAAAGGTAGGCAGAAAAGAGAGAGATCCGAAATACACCTGCGGTTCGAGACGGGCAGAGAACCAGTCGACGCGGAATAACTGGTATTAATACGTCACGTAATTACCGTGCGAGAGGTATAGAAGTGTGTGTATAGTCGACGTTGGCCCGGCAGGGCAACGGCAACCGACTAACCGAGGTGGGTTCGAGTCGGAGCAAGCACACGCGCTTATATTCGATGCTCTCGAGAGTCGTCTCTTAGATTCTCTCCCTCTCTTCGCGCTTCGCGTGTACGCGAGCGAGCGCGAGCGAGCGAGCGCGCGCGGAAGATAGCCAGAGAGCATGCATCGTCCGGGCAGTTTTCGAGCGAGCGGAGGTCGCTTCGGGCCATGCTTCTGTTCCGAGCCATTATGATAATTTCGCCGGAAAGAAGGTTACCGCCTTGCTCCGTCGGCGACTACCCTAGGCCTTGTGAGCGCCTCTCTTTCCCGTCGCCGCTGCGCGCCGCGCCGTATCAACGGTTAGCCACCCGCGCGAGACCAACGCGCTTTCCATCTCGCCATCTCCCAAATTTCCGATCCTCTTCGCGCAGCCTCGTTAGGACAAAGCCGGATCGTAAAAACGCAAAGTCGCTCGTTACCGAGAGTTTCCACGAACTTGCTAAACGGACCAAGGACCGAAATGGAGAAAATTGGTGGCTGCAGAAGAGCGTAGGTATTCGGCGACAACGGCAAGGATAAACGTACGAATAAAAGGGTCGAGATTCCGACGCTGACGCGGACGCGGACGCTGACGCTGACGCTGACACGGACATGGACACGGATTCTGGCCACGAACGATTCGAAAGGGAAAGGATGGAACAAAGTTACAAAAGGGTTAGACGCATCCAGAAACGAAAGAAGGGGAAAGGAAAGAAGGAGGAAAGAAGGAAAGAAATAGGAGAACGGATAGGAGAAAAGGTCGAGGTAGAGGCAAGGAAGAGAGGAGAGGAAAGAGAGGGGGCAGCACGCGGGGCCAGTGGGCCCGCCTAACATTCCCACGGTGCCTGCTCGCGGCGAGGCCTCCGCTTGCATGCTATTCGACGGTACGATCTTACGTTATGCGAGCAACGTTAAGTTCGCGAGGATGGCATACAACGAGCGAGTGGCAGAGAAAACGGAAGGGCAGCGAACGAGAACGGGATGAGAACGCGGGAGCGGATCGAAACGGGAAACGTCCGGAGATCGGACCCGTTCGCGGACGAAGAATCGCGTACGCGCCTCGTTATTCGTTATACTCTTTCGTCTTTCCTCGCTCGTGTTCGATTCGCGAAGCAACGAACACCTAACGCGGTCCTTGTGGCACGATCGTCCGTTTCGCTGATTCGTTCGGGAAGGAATCGATAGCGATCGATCAGGGCCGAAGAAGGTCTTTTTCTCGCGAGAAACTCGCGACGTTCCGGTACGTGCCGCTCTGTTTACGTTTCGAGACCCGAGAGACCGGCACTCGAATCGGCCCGTGGAAGAGGCGCGCGGTCGATCGCGTGGGAGTCTCCCGGCGTAAGAATTTCTTCGAGCGATGTCCTTCTTTCGTTCCGGCTCGCGGCCGACAGAACGCTCTTTTGACCTACTGTCTTTCAAATCGGCCCCTTTCCCCGTGCGGACGACCGGCTCTCGTCTTGTCTCGTGGCGACTACTTTCGGAACGTGATTCACTCCGATTCTCCTTCGTTCGTTCCCTTCGTGACCCTCGGAAATCCTTGATACCTGCGACTTTTATCCGGAACGAACGCGCGTCGTGCTACTTCGTTGCTTTCAACGAAGAGCAGCCTTTCGTTGGCCGCTCGTCGTCGTCGGACGAGCTTCCTCGGCGGCGAAACGATTTCGCAACTGGAACATTACGATTAACGCGCGATTCGGCTGAAATTCCTCGTAGACGTCTGGGCTAGGCGAGTGTCCGCGCGCGTCTATCGAGGACTGGTTCGCGGTATAAGGCAGGTGAGTTTTACGAGTTAACGGCTGTTGATATTTGCATCGTGCTCCTTTTTCCGGCCATAATTGCCCGTACCGATCCCCCTTCCTAGGTTTTCTTCGATCGTTTCGCTCCGCTCTCGCTCCTTCTGTCTCCCCTTCCTTCCCCGGGTCCCTCTTGCTGGCGACTCGCGATCGATCATCGCTTACGCACGTTCGTTCGAATAAAACGACGCGTTGGCGAAAAGTATCTCGATTGATCGAAAATCTGTTATCCACGTTCCGCTCGTCCGTTTCTAGCCACGGTCTTGCTCGTCCGTCCAGCTAACTTTACGTTGTACGTTACGCGTTTCTTCGCGCTCGCCTATGAAAGAAAAGCGAGGGAAGCGTACGAAAATGCATCGCGCCGCAGCGGTCCTGATTAGATGGTAGAGAAAGTAGGAGGCGAGAGGAATGAGCGAGTGAGCGAGCGAGCGAGATGCAAAGTGGAGTAGGAAACGCGAATAGAGACGCGTCGATGTCTCCGTTCTGGCTGTCAAAGGTACGGAATATATGTATACACTTATACACGGAGGGCGAAAGAGATAGAACGTAGAGAGCAGAGAGCCGAGCGTGTCGGTGGGTGTGCGCGAAGCTGACTAACGTAGCGCTGACCGCCTTTTCCGAGTGAACTTTCACATTCTGATCGCGCGAGAGCTCTGCCGGTCTCGAAGGTCGTTTCTCCTCGCTCGAAGCGGATCGCGGGCGCGTTTTTCTCCGCGAGAATGAGACGCTCGACGATACGAAACAGACGATACGGAACTGGACGATGGTCGTGAAAATTTGACAAACGCGTCGAAACGCCACTGCAGACTGGTTAGGTCGCGCGACGATAAATAAAACAGGGGAGCCGCGCGAGACGCGGGACGAAAGGAAAATTTCCCCAACAGTAGAGCAGAAGGCAGAAGGAACAAAGGGTAATAGGCGCAACGGTGTGGACCTTGCACCGTTCTGAATATGCATAACGAGCTCGAGTTCCGATCGCAATCCCCCACGAATGGTGTCAGGTACTCTTGACCCAACGATAGTTTTATCATGGTAATGCGCCTTCTTTGTATTTTAATGCTCGCAAAGAGATTATGCAGGTAGGCAAATACGACCAGGCGAACGGTTCGCTTCGTCTCTAGGTAACGGCTTCGTAATGTTTTTCCTTGGTTTCGGATCGCGTAATCGCGTAATTCGCGCATCGCCGCCGTACGTTTGCAAACCTCGCACCCCACCACCGTTGCGTCGCTGCTAACGATTCGAATCGACGCGCAAACGAAGAGCGTGAAAAGGGAATTTCGCGTGGGAAACGAGGCGCGATGGTCGTCGATCGGAGGAACCGTCACCGGTTTGGAATCCCGTCAAAGTCGTTCACGCCAACCAGAATCACGTAGCTTCGCGGAATCTGGCGGATCGATCGGTTGGCGGAGCTGACGCCGCGTCGAAACGTTCTTTGGAAATGGAACGCGATAGATACGAAGTATAGTGGAACTTTCGGGAAGAGTCTGATCGAGCGAGGTAAGCGGCGAGTAGCAGTTAACCGTAGATACAGCTATGGTTTATAGGCTAGCTCGCGTCCGTTATCGCGGTTCGCTATTCCCGTGCAAGATATCGGCCCGGTTGATTCGTCGAGGAAAAATCTTGCGAACGCTGGCATTTATCAAACTCGGCTCGATGGCCGGCGAACCGACGATCTTTCGTTCGGACTCCCTAGGGACCAGGCTTTTATATCCGACGTTATCGCGGTCCGAGGTTCGTACGCGAACTCGAGCACCGAAGATATCGCGCGCAGGGCGGTCGAAGAAGAATCTCCCTCTGCGTCGTGTGCGAAGGATCAAGAATCGACCGTCAGTCGGATTACTAATCATTTCCCGGGTCCGAGAAACCTCGCTAATTGATTAAAGTCACGATCCTGACCCTGCCGTAATATCGGCAATCTCTCCTCTCGGCGCACACTGGGGAGAAAGGTGGTGTACATGGAGGATAGGGACAGGGAGGAAAGCAGAGAGAGGGAGAGGAAGAGAGCGAGAGAGAGAGAGAGAGAGAGAGAGAAGGAGAGTCGAAGCGCAAGACGAAAAAGAAACGGCACGAGATAAAAGAGTAGACTTTGCACACGCTCTCTCCTCCCCGTATGTCGGCTTCGCGTAATTTTTTCCATCTCGCTCCGTCTCGCTCGCTCTCCAACCTTTTCGCATTCTCGTCCTTTCCTCCTTCTCATCCATTTTGGTTTGCCCCGAACGTTCGTTCGAGCAGCCCGACCATCCGCCTTCGTCGTCCTCCCATTGTTGCATCGTTCCAACCCGGCAAGGGAAACAATGTCTAATTTCAGTTAATGCGGCTATAATGGGCATCGTCGTTGCATCGGCATACCGCGCGCGGCGTGCTTCGACGCTGAGAGATAAGTGAAATCCACCTTGGCACACCGGCGTCTCTATACCTATACCCGACTCCGTATCTCCTGCTAGACGCGAGTCGTTCACCAGATATATCGGCCTCTATCGAGAATTTCCTAACAACACCGATTCACCCGCGATCCCTGCGCGCAATTACCGCGTCGTTTAATCGATCGCTCGATCGACGATCCTGTACTCTCGCGTCCGACGTTTCCGGGACCGAGCTTTCTACCCGACTCTACTCTGTATAGAGGTTCTACGCGAATCCTCGCGATCCGTCCGGCGACGGATAAATATTTGCCTGGCGAAAACTATCGCGAAAACATCGTTCCGGCGGAGGATCTTGGAAACGCGCGGCAAAGGGCAACGTGAAGAGGCGATTCGCGATTCGCGCTCTTGCCGTACGTTTAAACGGCGTAAGACGCTCGACAGGAGCCGTTCCGTGTTCCCACGGGTCGTCGCGTTTTACGAACTAATCCTAGTCGTAAAGGAGCCGAGGCGATTGCGTTTTCCGATTTTCGGCTTTCCCTGGAGAATTTGCCGCGGTACGACGATATCGAGTAAGTTAAGTACGCGCGAGGCCAGGATCCCTTTTCCAAGCTACCGCGAGACCGAGGACGAAAGAACGGACGGACACAGTTCCACTAAACGTACCTTCTTCTCGGCCAGTCGCAATTAAGGGTTAATTAAATTGAGCGGCTTCCTAGATTTCTGTAATCATCGCGGACAGTATCTGCGGGGTAATCTTGAGCGCATCCTGTCTGCCTCGGGGGCCCCACGGAAGGAAGGGGCCCCCGAGGTAAGGTCATGCACCCCGCTGACCTCGGACCACCGACTCGCCCCCTCTTGCCCCGGCGAAGCCCCTTCTGCCCGCCAGCCCCCTCGGCCGCAACCTCTTCTAGCCCCCTACCTTGCCCCGTTTCACCGCGTCTTGCCTCGCGCCGCCTCCTCTCTCCTCTCCGAGCCTCTCCGAGCCTCTCCTAGCCTCTCCTCGCCGCATCGCGCCAAAGGCTCGCTGGGTCGCTTCGCTGCTCGAAACAGCCTCTGCCGCGCGCGTACTTTTTGCCTTCGACGCTTCTTCTCTCTGCTTCTTCTTCTTCTTCTTCTTCTTCTTCTTCTTCTACCTCCTCTCCTTCTCCTTCCTTTCGTCTTTCGTTTCTTTCTTCTGCCGCGTTTTCTTCTCGCCCCGGTCTTCGTCCACGTCGCTCTCGCCGACGATGTTCTTCGATTTTCGATTCGACGTCGCTGCATCGTCGTTGTTAACCGATCCATCGTCAACGTTCGGACGAGGTTCCTTTTTCGCGTCATGATCACGACGATCACGTCACGGTGACGACGACGACGACGACGACGACGACGACGACCACGTCTTCGTTCATTTTCATCCTTTGGATACTCGCCTTAGCCGTTCTACTCTGTTCCCCCGTCCCATACCGTTCGCCACGACTGCCCCGTTTCCTCTCGGCCACCGCTCCTCCTCGCTCGTTTAACCTCTGCGTTCTCCCTCGCGCAGTTTTTTCCCTTTGCTCGCGAGGAATCACGAGGTAAAAGAAACGTCGGTGGAGTGGGTAGATGTAGACGGTTGCGTGCTCTGCGAGCGAACTAGCGAACGTCGTCTCGAATTATTATCAAAAGCCGAGGCATCATCCTGGATAATGAGCGGACGTTACCGCGACAGGGCAGAAAACTCGGGTCGCCGTCTCGTGGGAAAAACGCGACCAACACTCTCGGCCACTTACTCGCCACGTTACCGCGATCCTGGCTTCCATACTTTCGACCAACAGATCTGAGGGCTATAAAATCGCGATCGATTCGCGATCGATTCGAGATCGACCGTCGGAACGCAGCGAGGTCTTGCACCGCGGATTCGTTTGACAGTCGCGGCCCGCTTCAGGGCGCGATATACAGCTACATATACGTGTCCTAGGATCGGCATGTTCCTTCGGACCGTGCTGCCTGACTCCGTTCGTGTCGACGACCGTTTCGCTCACGTACGTCTCGAACAAGGTCAGATGGTATCTACCACCGGCTAGAGGAGCCGGGATCGCGCGAACGCACAAGTACCGCGAGGAACGTAGGAAACGTGGGATAATCGTTTGTCCGAATTATTCGGCGATAGATTCGATGGCCGGCGACGCGACGACTCGATGCGCCGGGTCGCGATGCCGTTGGGGTCGCGAGGGGCGGTGGAATCGCCGCGGGGAGAAAGAGGAATACGGCAGAACTTGGGACGGAAATAAGTACACCTGGTCCGTCCGTCGGTCCGTCCGTCCGTCCGCGTCGGTCACCAGCTCGTGCGTGCTCCAGCAAGGTCAGATGTTATCGCCACGTAAACGAACAAGTTGAAGAGAAGAAAAAAAGAAGAATCTCGGAAAGGGAAAGGCGTGGGAATCTTTCCGGGGTTTTCGTGATCGCGGCTGCGATCGGGCGAATCGTGCGATCCCGATCTACGCGTTTCTCTTTAATTCGCTGGATCGGACGGAAGGCGCGCAAGAGCGAGAGAGAAAAGAAACGGGAGAAGAGGTGGAAAACGTGGAGTCGCGTCGACGAAACCGTCCGGTGCCGGCGTGCATTCGAGAGAAAGAGAGGGGAGGACGAAGAGATCGGTATCGACGCGCTGCCCGAAAGCAGAAGGTGAGGAACTCGAGCGCGACCGAATCGAGAACGCGTCCGGATATAAATACGCGCACTTGTCCCGCGTTAAAACGACCAGAGTTCCAAGGATGCTCGAGCGCTCGCACCCGCTGCCGCTCGTTCGATGCCTCGAGAATCCCTAGCAAATAAATAGAAACGTTTCCGCCTCGTTGAACTTTGATCTTACGGACGGACGGTGATGCGCAGCGGTGCGCGCGATTCGCAGCCGTTGCTCTATTTTAACGCGCGCGTCGCTTCGCTTCGACGGAATTCCCTCGATCGCTTCCAAAGGGAGCGAGCGACTCGATCGGACCGAGATGCGATCGAAATCATTCGGTACGTACCTTCCCGGCGCATGCCCATCTTCAGGCACTTTTTCAATCGACAAAACTGGCACTGATTCCTATGGTGTTGGTCGATGGGACAGTTCCTATTTCCTCGACACGAGTAAGTTAGGTTTCTCCTGACGCTTCTCTTGAAGAAGCTTTTGCATCCTAAAAAGAGGCAAAGTTACAAATTAAAATCTCTCTTTTCTTTTTCCGTCGTTCGTCCCCTCCCGTTGTACTCGCGACTAGAGCGCGTTCGCGTTCGATCTACGCGGCCGATGACGCGCAACCGGAACGAGAAAGCAAGACAACGCCGACGATGGTAACAGCGACAGGGACACCGAAAATTACGCGATATCGGCCGATCTCTGTCGGAGAAGCAACGTCGAAGCCGTTGATCGAATCACCCTTTTAACCTGTTTAGCGTACGCGCGACTACGGCCCTGTCCATCTGTCACGCGGCGGCACCTCTGCCCGCTGCTGCTCGTTAAATCGAACCGCGCTTGCCCGTGTCATCGGCCCTTCCGCGCAAAGTCATCGCAATTTCTCGGCAAATCATCTTTTACCTTTCCATCGAATTTCCGTCCTCTTTCGCGCTTTCTATCGCGTATCGAGCTATCGAAGCGTAGCTTTCGATTCCCGATACACGCGCGCGATAGGAATCGGAGAATTTGAGCGAATAGCGCGAACAGAGGAAATCGACGCGACGCGACGCGACCAAACGGCCAGTCGGGCGAACGGACGAGCGGACAGACGCACCGCGAGTACTTGGAAGCAATCAAGAGGCAATTCATATCGTGACAACAAAGCGTTCTCTGTGTGAAAACGGCCGACCACGCGATAAAGAGGCTACCCTTGCCGTTGCGGAGGATTCTCATCGGCGATCGCGACCTCGCGCTTAATCGCTTATCTACCTTGAATCTTCGATTTACTCCCGCCATGAAATCTGTTTCGCGACTATTAGAAGAAGACGAGTGTTCTTCCTTTGCTCCGAGGTAAATCGACTTTCACCGTGATCCGTTACGCGCACGCTCGAAACGAATTCTTCGAATGGTCGACGTCTTCTTCGGCGGCGATTTTTCCGTAGACGCTGCTCGTTACAGCCAACGAAAAGCAACGAAAATGCACGTCGCGCGATAGCAGCTGCTTTAATTTTTCTTCGCCGGAGGAAAGGAGGTTGCTGCTATCGAGGCAACGCGTATTAACGAGGAAATTAATTAGCGAGGCATTCGCGCCTACTCGTAGAACCGGTTCCGCAATTTCGCCTAGCTTTAAAAAGTTCGTGGCTCGACGACGAGACGCTGCGATCGTTTAAGGGGCAGGATCGCGGTTAACGCTCTCGTGTCACTGGGTCAAGGCGTTTTGCTCGACCGATCCGGCAAAATTCTCTCTACGACTCGATCCCGCCGATTTCCCTTTGACGAAGCGAAAACAAAAAAGAAAAACCTAACCGAGCAACTCGCGAGGTTCGTTCCGCCATAGCCCAAGCACCGATCGTTGACGATACGCGGCGACGACAGCCCGCGGCTATGTTTCAAAATTTGTCGATTTATCGAGCGATCGAATCGACCGGCCTCTATCCTGCTGGCCTTCGTCTAAACGTAACAAGCACGGTATTTCGATGGACGCGTCGTCGCATTCTTATCGGAAAGAGATGGCTATTGAAAAAAAAAGAAGACAACGGCTGCTAGGAAAAAAACAACGATTAGATTATTCGCTTGGTGGATAAACGTTGGACGTGTTTGTTACAGCTTTATCGAGGAACAGGATTTTCCATGCGCTGATCGAGGAGGAGAACGACAACAACGACAATTCGCCGTCGCGTTTCACGGAATCCGGCGATTTCGCACGAGTCGAACGAAAGAAGATATGGCTTTCGACGTTAGGACGCACGATCGCGATCGCGCGAATCGCCGATGCCGATACCGCTGTCGCGGCTGCTACTCTCATCTTTGTCGTAGCCGTAATCGTTGTCGTCGACGACGTTGCGAAAGAGACTGTGGGGTCGCCGTAACTACAAATTGCATCGTTACACGCAAATTACGCGATTACGGTACGCGAGTCAACCACCGAGAGACATTGCACATGCGCACCGTGGTAGCGCGTGTGAGAGGAACGGGTTCGACGAAAGGGTGAAACTGAGCAGCTCTCGGAAAGGGAGGCCAACAAAGAGGCCAGGGGAGGAGATAGAGACGCGGAGGAAGAAAAAGAGGATGACAGAGGATGAAACAACCACTGTTTATACTTTCAGATTGTAGCTCGCCGCGGCCCTTGAGAGCTCAAATTGCTCGCGTCATTGAATTTTCATTGCTCCGACTCGTTTGCTGCCATTTCATTCCGTGTACTCCGGCTTCGGACGACGTTCCTTCGTACGATGCCTGGTAGAAAGTATCCTCGCGAACGGTCTTTAAGATTGCCGGTCTATCATCGATCGTTCGCGCGACTAACCGCTCGATTGGAACCGCGCAAAAATGGCGTGCCTACGTCCGGAAAGCGAGGGCCTCGCTGACGGCTGTTCGAAACCAATCGAGATTAGATAGAAACAGGAAGAAAACCGAAGAAATGGAAGAGGAGGGTAGAGGAGAGAAGAGAAGGACGTAGAAGACGGTATAAAGGCGGTATTAAAGCAAAGGAAGCGGATAGAGTAGAATGAAGAGAGTGACGGCAAGCGGCGCGGCGTGGCCGGACGATTCGGTCAGTAACGTTTCGAGTCGGCCGCGTAAAATTAACGACATTGTTATAATTAATTAGTCGTCGGACGGAGCGTTGTTCGGCGAGCAGAGTGGTGCGTAGATAGCGCGAGCTTCGTTAGCGAGATAATTGGTCACAGAGGATGCGTTCGGGATGCGTCGCGGTTCGTAATTCTACGCTCGATGCATGCGCTCTGCTCTGCTCCGCTTCGGTCCGCGTACATGCCGTCGCTCGCGTGCACGCGCATTCCAGCGATGTGCACTCGCGTTACGCCAAATTCCAACTTTCGATGATCGTCGTGCTGCGTCGACCGGTCGGCACCAACGAGAGAAAACGAAAAGCGCCGTCGAGTTCTCTCGATCGGTCCGCCATCGCGTCTGCCAGGTGGCACGAGATCGCACTCGCGTTCGTCGTCGTTGTTTCGGGAAACAATACGGTCGAGAAGTAAACGCGACTTCCAGGGAAATGAGATTAATAAAGATTAGCAAAGTCGGAATAATATAATATGATCTCGTTAGGGCGATTAGCCCGCGGAACGGGCTGCAGAATGTCTGGCTTCTTCCTGCACGCGGTGGGCTATGCCAAGCATAAGACCGTAAGTCTGTAAGTAACCGTAAGACTCGAAGGGAGAACCAGAGACCCCCAACATGAAGCCCCTTGCGGGTGTACACCTCAGACCGCGAAACCGGAATTAAATTTCCTTTTCGTCTTTCATCCGCGCTGTGCGGCGGGCTTTCCCTCCGAAATTCCCTCCCTCCCCACTCCTCCTCTTGCCATCGCTCGATCTCTCCGCGAACCGCGAAAAACGAGACGATCGTGCGCCAACCGATCGCTTCTTAATCCGGAAACCAGCGACGGAAATGCTTCGCCAATTTCATCGTCGTTTCCATCGACATTAGTCCACTACCATTCAGCCATATATAGTACGCACGGAATCAAACTCGACAGCGGCGTTTCGATCAAGTAAAATCGTTGACACTGGACATTTTGACGAATCGACGTTACAGCTTCTCGTGTTAATCGTTTGTAGCGCGGAACGTAAATAGATATAGCCTTTCGGTCTTCCAGCAGGGCAAATCCGGCCATCCGAAAGAATGAACGTTTGTACGTCACGTCCCGTACGAAAAGCGCGATTGTCACTTTCCTTTTCCGAACTTTACTTCTTGAAACGTTGAAAACATATTATTCAGGTATTTTTGAAGTTTCTTTAACGACGCTAATGTGCCGTGTCAGCCGACCGGGAGGGATTAACGGCTCGGTTTTATATTGATTTAATTTATTCTTATATTACAGCAATGAAACATTTACGCGTAAATTACAACAAGCGATGATAGTCTTATTCCCCTTCAGAGCGATTATCGGCCGGGTTCCCTCAGCTTTCTCATCGTAATCATTCTCGACCTTATACCGGTCATCCTCGTCGTTATCAACATCGTCATTTGGAACTTTTATCGTTATCAGAAATACGACCACGTTCGTGAAAACCGCGTTCCTCTTCTTCGTTCTCATTTCGCCAGCCACCTATATTCGAAACGATTCGAATGGCCAAGCTCCGTTTCTGTCACGATCGTTGCAACGTTACAGAACGATCGGAATTACGTATACGCCTCTGCCACTCTGTATTTCCCACCAATTACAAATTGTTTGACTTTTCCCTCCAGTACAGTACAGTATCCTATTCCACCGTTATTTGTTACAATTTCTTTAACTCGCGTAGCGTGCAAACGAACGGCATTTCGCGAATATTAATCGGCTGAAACTGTACACGCCCGCAACAAGTTGTGCTTCGTTACTGTGACGTAAGAATAAAGTTAAACGAATCCAAGTGCAAGGCGTTAATCCCGGACGGCCGACACGGGACATTAGGATCGTTATTAAAAAACACGAAAGATACCTGAACAAAAATTTCTGGACGTTCCACGAAGTAAACTTCATATACGAGTCGTATTTAGTTACAAACAGTTGGATCGTTTGGCGGGGAAAAGGAAAGAGATCACCGCGCGCTTCCCAGTGGCTCGTGACGCGACGACGTTCGCTGCATGGCCGGCAGATTGCATTTGTCCCGCTGCAAAACCACAAAAAGGCTATGTTTTTCTCGCGTCCTGTGCTGCGATCGATTAATATAAGAAGCTTCGACGTTAACGATTTCAGACAAACCGCTTGACTTTTTTCGCGTGTTTGTTCAACTGGCAGACGCATTTTCATCCCGCGATAATCCATAATTCATTAAGAAAATTTCAACGTTAATGATTTTATTCTCATCATTTGCTAATTGCATATATTTTGCAAAACACCGCTTTGCGAAGT
The DNA here is from genome assembly GCF_014825855.1 of Bombus pyrosoma. Classification (NCBI taxonomy): domain Eukaryota; kingdom Metazoa; phylum Arthropoda; class Insecta; order Hymenoptera; family Apidae; genus Bombus; species Bombus pyrosoma. The sequence goes on from NC_057775.1 coordinate 4,378,580, forward strand.
TAATGAAACGAGTCAATGAAATCTGTCGCTGGCTGCCGCACTGCTCCTACCGCAACAACGGGAACGCGGCACGTTCCTGCGATAGTTTCCACCGAGTTAAAGCGAACTCGCTAAAATCGAGCACCAACCCAACGATGCGCGATCCGATTTTTTCGTCGATCGCTCGTTTCTCCCTCTTCCTCCTAAACCTAACTCCTCGCTCCTCTCGTCCAGCCCGTAACGCGACCCGTTTCAACGTCCAATTCGCGACGAACGCGAGGCTCGTCTTAAACGCTGGTTTACTCGCATGTCGCGAGCAATTACTGCGATCCAGACAACGAGCATCTTTCAGGAAACGCTCGGTCCGAGGAATCGCGTCTTTGTTGACCCGAAATTACGACGTCGATGGCAAAATGAACGGGCTTCGGCGAAGTTCGGTGGCGTGAAACAGGCGACGCGTTTACGTTCTCTTTACGATCTCGAATGATTCAAAAGCGAAACGATTCGCCAGAATCGTTCGGTTACGTAAAGGAAATGACTCGATCGAAACGAGCTCGAACTCCGGCCAACAAAAATCAACGTTATCATCGTGACGCGTGAAAAGCATGCGTTATATTACGGCGTTTGTGTTTCACGGTCTGGAGTGACGCGGCGATTAGCGCCGTCATCGACGGGAAGTCAAAAAACCAAGGACGTTTAGAACGTTGTTGAGCGTGCGCTACCAAATTTATATCGCAAGGCACAAAGATTGAACCGCGTTCGAGTCGTTCGCTTCTCATTATCTCTGCGATTACCACGACGACACAGACGAATTGATTTGCCCGTTTTCGACCACGCTTCCCTGCCTCTTTCGCCGGACTCGTCGAATTCATCGGTTTTTGTGGATCGCTATTGTCACTACCGTTACATATCTCGCGTTACCTATCGCTTAACTAGTGTATCTCCATATAGGAAATCTCGCGTCGTTGTCCATTTGCTCCGATTTTCAGCGCGTAAAACGCGTATCCTCTTCATTTTTGTTCGAGGTAACGTTCGACGTTGACCGGGATGAAAGTGGCGTTTCTAGGGTACAGGGGACGTTAGACTATTCTATCGTAATTGTCGTTCGCTACGGATGGAAACGCGCCTTTCCGATGCGTTTCGAATCGGCGCGATCGCTTCGCGTCGTTCTCGATCGCTCGACGAGAATCGTTTGTCATCTTTTGCCCGACCGATCGACCGACCGATCCAACTTTGTCCGATATCACGTGCTTCGCTTGCGTTCGCGCGACCGATCGGCCCGTCTCGAATCCTCGGTCGACGACAGGTCACGATTCGTCGAGTCGAATGAAACTGGAACGTGCATGGATCGTGGTCGATTTTAGGAGGGGTAAGTTTTTAAGCCGGGTATATCGGATTCTTGATCTCTGGCGGAGCACTGATACATAGGCAAGTTTAACGGGCGTTGGTCGGTTAGCGAAATCCGAGATGTAACGGACGCGACGGACAAGGGTGGAACGCGAGTGTCGTAGATCGTGGAAGAAAGAGCGGAAAGGGTGCGACGATCGCAGAGGTAGCCTTAGAGGTCGAACCGCGAACGACTATTGCGCAATAACGAAAGACGAAGAACCTTGTTCGAGACGCGGTACCGCGAATGGGAGGTTCCCGAGCCGCTGTAATCGGCAGATTAATGTCCGTTGCTCCAACTTAATCTCGGGAAATCCACAGGACGGATTCGTCCGAGGCAGCGAATCGTGCGAACCGTTCGAACATCGTCCGTTGTCGAAATCGCCACGGAACACCACGGTCCATCGATTTACGCGTATCCGAACAAAGGAGAAACGTTCTGGCGGAGTTGGGCGAGTGAGCGTGCAGCAGGACGATCGTTTTCGAAGCCGTAGGAGCGGCGAATGGTGGAGGAGAGACGACGATCCGCCGTCGATCTTTCGATCGTTTCGATCGATCGCGTTCAGAGACAGACGCGACAAATTGACGATAATTCGCGACCGTTTGACATCGGTTGACATCAAAATCAATTCGTCGTAATAAAGCGATCGCCGACAATCACCGCGATTACGCCAATGAACGTCTAATGCGGAAGGCATTGCGTCGTGGCGTATCTCGGTCCATCGATGTTTCTATGAATCTCAATAAACAGCGCGGTAGTCGATGGTCGGGGCCAATCGCGTGGCCGTTAAATCGTCGCGCGATCGTCCCTCGACGCGTCGATATCTGGTTAATCGGCGGAATGGAATCGAGAGGAGACGAACAGTCGACGAAAACTTGAGAAAAACGAGCTTCGAACGTTCGTCGCTCTAACGGAACACTCGCGATTGAACGTCGAAACACGTCGCGCTACGCTGCGTAAGGTTCGAAGGCAATCCCGTTCTACCAAAGTTTTACGAAAGCTAGAAGCATGTAAAGTGAAAGCAGCGGCGGATCGCTAACGGTGCTCGTTGATATTACGATTGCTGCGCGATTTACGATTGCCGCTCGTAACGGTGCAGGTACACTCGGCAGCGTCCGCGCGAATCAAGCGCGAATCGAGCGCGAATCGAGCGCGACCTTGCGACCGTCCAAGTCCCGGGCAGGATCGTTCCGTGCGAGTTGCGATCGAGCGAAACGATCGGCGGACACCGTAATTAAACAGCGTGCGGTTGGCCCGTTACCGCAGTACCGGATGCGAGTTACGAGTTTGAGAGGCCCACGGCAAGGCCGCGGCTTGTTCGCGATCGCGACGAGGAAGGACCTTTGCGGGCGAATCGAGAGCGATTTAGCTGGCAGCGTTCGGTCCGATCGACTTTGCGACAGTTCGGGAACGAAGGAGGACGCAGGGGGCGAAGCATCGCGAAACGGCAAGGAAATCGCGAAAGGTTGGCCGCGAAATCGACGCCACGGGGAAAATCAGAGGGTGGTAGTGGGTAATTAAGATTACCGCGAATAGAAATTATCGCCGGATTAAGCGCGTTATCGCGCCCCCGCTAACAGCGGCCGGCACCGACCGAGTGCCTCGGCCTAACAATGGTAAATATCGTTAGCGCGACTGTAATTGGAACACCAGGCAGGGAGAGGACTCGCCGCTGTAACTCGACCGTTCAATTAACAGACGGACTCTTAACCCGCTCGAATCCTACGTTTCCACGCGTCGAATCTTCGCGCAGCTCGAGCCGGCACAAATTGTTGGAAATTAACGAGCGCGGACAGCCAAAGGGCAGGAGAAAGGGGATAGCTACCAGATGCGCGACAGCTAATCCCCATTAGAGCATTATTTTTAGTAGCGTTTTAAACGTTAAACGCGTCATCGGGCCCTCCTTTCGCGGCAACCGAGCGACCAACGCCGATCGCGCATGCCGAGCCAATTAACGAACCAGTCTCCGAGCCCGATTCGACGGTCGACGTGTGCGCGCCCTGCTTCCATCTCGTCTGGGCGCGATCGCCGAGGGATCGTCGCGCGCGCGCGCGCCCCTGTTAACGTCAACGTGCACGGCATTACGATATCCCGGAAGGCGAGAGCTCGTTCGACTCTTTAACCTCGCAATCGGTGGCCAATACGATGTTCGATAGTCGTGCCGAAGATCGGACAAACGTCTATAACGTTGACGCTTTACACCTGTCGCCGATAACTTTCCAACGATCCGATCGCTCGCAATGGCTCGACGTCGACGAAGAAGGCAAGAAGCCGCCGTGCCACCGGCTTTACGCGGAGCGACGTCGCGTGACTGCGCTTTTCGTACTCGTCGCACGCGAAACACGCGACCTTCGGCGTTGCTAGCGATCGGCTTCGGTCGTTGTCTCTTTGCGTCGATCCGTCGTATCGATCGTTGGACGATCGGGGTCGATGGGGCTGGTTCGATACGAGGAAACGATCTCGCGGAAAGATTATTTCCAAACTGGTTCTCGGTCATTCTCGGAACGATATTTTCCGAGAGACGGGCACCGCGTCACCGTAAAGAGACTCGTAAACGCGTCGTCGTGACTAATTTTTTCCTCGGTTTACGATGTAAATACGTTAAACTCGAACAGCTACACGATGTTTCGTTGGCGGCGAGCGAACGAGACGCGGCGCGACGTGGCATTGCTCGCCTTCCTAGAATACGAAAGCGCAAACTTGTATCCGTAGGAGCGTGAGGGACGAATGAATCGAGGGACGCGAATTTTAACGAGAGTTTGGTAGTCGGATCGACGCGATCTCGTAGATTTATCCTCGGTTCGTTCGTTTCCGCGTCCACGTTTACATGTATTTAAACGCAGGCCTTTCTCAGGTTCCGTGAACTTGGGCGCGATCCGTCGATCCTAAAACCCAACGAGGCGTGATAGTTTCGGTAACTGGTAAAAGGGGTACCTACGCTGGCACCCTAATCATCCCGAGCCCTCGTACCTCGCAACCAGGTGCCACGCACTTGTTCCCCGAGTGCGTTCAGGGAACAGAGACGTCCATCCTCGCGAATTTTCGACTCGTAGGAACGCGTTGAATCACTCGCACGAGTAAAAATTACCCCGATAGGTAGTAATAGACAGGAATAGAGGGGCGAACGAGGAAAATGCGACGCGATCCGACGAGACGAGACGAGATGGTCGGTCGGAGCTAAGCCCGTGGGGAGGAAGCGTAACTTCTGATTTCCGAGACAGTGCCATACATTACGATTAACCCTCGTCCATCGGTTCGGTCGATATTTCTCTTCGGCGGACCTTTCTGCGAACGAAACACCGACGCGGTCGAAATCCGACGGTCGTCCGAATAAACGGATAGCGCGACGAACGTCGTAATCGAAGAGCGCGAAACGCTGTCGTTCGGGAACCATGCCGCAAACGATCCTCGAAATACCGAGAAAGAACGAAACGAACCTTCCGCCTATGCCTCCGCTTCTTCTCTACCGTCGCAAGCTCTCGTTGCTTCTTCTCTCTCTCCCCCCTCCCCTCTCTGTCTCCTTCTCGTACTCCCTTGCGAGCCGAGGTCGGTTCCTCCTGCCGCGTTTCCTCAGCCCTATTACATCGTTATTAGGCTCGTAACATGCGCGTAAGCGTGTCCAGTGTCCAGGGAACACCCTACCGAGTTATTAATGGCGAGTCTTTGTTTTTTCGTGGTCGGTGGCTCGGGACACGGAACGGGCTGCGGGCCGCGCTCCACGACGCGAACCAACCACCCGCACGGACGCGATGGAAAAAGCCGAACGAAAGGCGAAGGACGAAAGACGGTGGCGGGCGTGGCGCGACGACTTACCTTCGCAGGTGAACTGGCCGTAGTGTTTGCCGCTGCTCTTGTCCCCGCAGACGACGCACTCGATGTTGGGCGATTTGTCGGTTTGCGAGCTGCCGGATTGCGAGCTGTTGGCTTGGCTTCCGGGGGTGGTGCTGGGCGGCAGGGGGTCCCTGGGCGTGAGAACCGCTCCGGCGGGCACGAGGCAGGTAATGTCCTCCGGCGTGGCGGAGGGCGTCAGGTGAGTCGGGGGCATCGGGGGCGGCGGAGCGATTTGTATCGGGCCTGGGCCCGCGGCGGACGCGGNTGCACCGGTCGCGGCCAAGCTGGCCCCGGGGTCCCGCGAGGGCCACGAGGGCGGCGCGGCTACCAACGCCATAGAGGCGGTGGTGCCGCGCGCCGGGAACCCCACCTCCAACGTGGTGGTGAACTCGGGGTGGTGGTGTCCAGCTGACACCCGGCCAGGGAACAACGTCGCTGTCGCGGCCGGGTAAACCACCCCGGCAGTCGCCAGGGCGTCAGCGCCTCCTGTCCCGCCTCGAACCACCCTGCCGGTTTCCTCTTCTTGGCCGCGACCACCGCCGACCACCCCTCGTCGCCGCCGTTTCCTACTCGCTCTCCTCGCTGCTGCTGTTGCTGCTGCTGCTGCTGCTGCTAATGCTGCTGTTGATGCTGATGCTGCTGCTGTTTCTTACTCTTCTTCTTCCTCTTCTTCTTCTTCTTCCTCTTCTTCTTATTCTCCGCCTTCGCTGCCTTCTCGTTACGTCCCTTCTTCCGCTCTGCTTTCCTCCGCCGATTTTCCTCGAACGAGAGTTTGACGAATGCGCGGGCACCACCTCGACCACGTATCACGGTCCAACAAACAACTCACGACAACGCACTTTTGCTCACTCACACACGCGCACTGGTCAGAGTTTGCTCGAGAAGGTCGGGAATCTGAATCCCGAGCGTGACATCCTCGCTGGTTCACCGTCGCGACTGCGGCGCGATCGTCGTTGGTTCCGACGCGGCGACGGAACGGCACGGCGACGAACCGTGCGATGCGCGCCGATCGAACGATCACTACCGTCGCGTTGGTCCGATCGACCGCGATTCGATTTCGCAGGATCTCGCGTCACCAGGTCGCGATCCACAGCCCGGCGATCGGCGAAATCTCGTGGCGATCCTGCGGACGCGCTCGCACTTGTCACTGTTTCTGGCGACGATCGCGGCAGCAACGGTATTCCGGAAGAAGAGAGAAAAACACGCAACTTGGACACCACCGAGCACCGACTCGTTCCGGGTGAGCGGGTCGCGCGTCTCAACGGCGCAGGGTCGAGTCGTGGAGACGAGGATCGGGGATCAGGGATCGAGATCGAGATCGCGATCGCGCGCACGCGGTAGATCAGCCGCGTATCCTCGCGTCGTTGTATCCGCGGTATCGTGGTATATCGACGCTGGGTGGATGCGCGGTGGCACGAGCCACCGAGTCACAGGGCGGAGAGGGTGTGTGCTCCACGCACGCCACAGGGTGGGTGCTGGATGCCCGGAGAGGTGGAGGAAACACGCGGAGAGAACGGAGGCAGAGAGGCCAAAGGATCGCGGTATCGAGCACCGCGGTAGGACGAAGATCGCGAACCGCGCGAACCAGGGTGGGAGGATGAGGCGAAAAAGGAGGAGGCTAAGGTGGAGGTGGCGGTGGCGGTTGCGACGGAGGGCAGCCACGAGGTAACGCGGAACCGCGAGAGAGCCACCGCGGTAGAGAGGAACGGAGAACGAGCGTGCTGGCGTGTAAAGTGGTGCGATGGGGAGAGAGAGAAGAGGAGGATAGAACGAGAAGGAGGTAAAGAGAGAAAGAGGAGAAGGAACGCGCTCGCGCGCGCGCAACCCAGTCGATAAGCTGCGCGTATGCCTGTAGGTCGACGAGTGCGCTCGTGCCGGCACAAGCAGGAGGAGGAGAAGAGAGGTGATACTCGACTACCGCCTCGATACGACTATTCTTGGGGCCGACCAGAGACCGACTGCCGACTAAGACGACCCCTGACACCGACCTGCCCCCCACCAGCGCGAACTCTCTCGCGGGTTTCTCGCGGGTTTCGCCGGTTGCCATGACTACCGAAGGTGGGGTCGAGTCCCGGGCGCGCCCCGATGCGCCTCTCATTGGCTGCGGACTTGCCCTACCCTCGCGCCCTCCGACCGCTCTCCTTCCCTCTTCACCCTGCCGGCGCGTCCTTCCGCGTACGCTCGCCGCCGAAGAGGCTACGCAACCTCCTCTTCTTCCTCTCCACCTCTCTCTCGTCGCTGCTTCCTCGAGGCTCGAACATACCGCGCGCGCGAGCGCCTTCCTTCCTTCTTCTTCCCTTTCACCGACCAGCTCGCTCTCTCTCCCTCTCTCTCGCTCTCTCGCTCTCTTCTCGCGACCTCGTTCTCGCTTTCTCCCTCGTCCGGCCAACCTCTGGTTCTCCTTCTTCCCTCTAACCGCGCTGTTCGCCGGTCATCGCGCGGTCCCGCGACTCTTTTCTCCGTCAGCCGGTACACCACCGGTCGAATCTGCACGCCGATCTCTTCGTACGCATCGCTGCAAATCGAGCGTCTTCTCCCTCTCGCCCTCGCGATCCCGATCGATGCGACGAATCCGTTCTAACCGAAATCGACTCTCGATCTCTTTACCTATCTGTTGGACGATCTCGATCGATTCGCGCGACGTCCCTCTCGTCTCGTCTCGCGATCCCTGTCAACTCGGACTTTGGTAAAAGTCGAATGTTCTAGGTCGTCGCGAAACCTTCTAACGTCGAATTTCATCCCCGGACGATTTCGACGGGGCGAGTCGCTCGAGGTTGAAAAACCAAGTGAAAGATCGGACGGAAGACGATCGGTTGGTTGGCTGGTCGGTAAGTGGGGAAACGCGCCAACGTCCTAGGACAAACGGAGCCATCGAGCGTCGCGTAACGCCGAGACGATAACCGAGCCGTTGGTCGTCTCTCGCCAATTTCCTTCGGTTTCCTTGGATACTTGTTTTACGGACGAGCATGTTGGATAGAAAGCGCGGTACGAGCCGGCAAACGACGACGACGAAGACGACGACGACAACGACGACGATGACGACGGCGACGACGGCGACGACGACGACGAGGACGACAGCGAGGGATGAGAGGTCACGGGACAAGAGGGCGGCGACCAATGGGGACGAGGAGTCAAGTGGGGCGCGAAAAATGGGCCGGCCCGCTTCAATCCACCCCCGAGGCTAGAGGTGAGGGTAAGGGTGACGGCAGAGTAGGGTAGACCGACAGCCTCGAAGACGACCGGGCCTTCGACGCAGGGTCAGTCGGGTCGCGGACCTGCACCTTTGCGTTTTCGCGTCTCTGTCTCCTCGTGTTTCCGCTCTTGCCGTTCTTCCGCTTTTTGCCCTCTGCTCCTCCCTGCCTGCCCTTCCGCCTTCTTCCTTTCGCGCAACGTTGCTTCTGGCCTAACGCACGTCGGTCATGACTCCTCTTCTTTCAACCCTTTTCGAACGAAAGTTCGTACGCCGGTTTCGTCCAATACCTTACGTACTTGCCTATCTACGATATTCTCGGATCGATTTAGCGATGCACCTTCGGTCGGGCCCATCGAACCAATGAAACTCGCCTTTGTCGTAGGTCAACGACGTCGCATTCTGCAGGCGCTGTTTCAAGGAGGTTCGTCCTCGTCGTTCTTCGGGCCCGGCGAATTTATTTCGTTGCATCTAAATTTTACCACGTCTTCGAATTTGCCGCTTCTTTCCACCTGCGAATCGAGAGGAAACCGAAGAGAACGGGAAAAATCGCGCAGATAGGTCGGCAACTATGCTTCTTCCGCGAGGAACGCGAGCGTTCTCTGATACCTATCGCGCAAACCGTTCGATTAAGCGCGTACATTTCCACGACAGTCGCCGAGCAAAGAGATTCGAAGGAAAAATCCGAACGGAGCGCACTGATACAGACGACCAGGTGTGCTTACGAGTTAGGCTAATGGTCGCGATTCGCGCGTCGGCGAATCTGTATCGCGTATATCGCGAGAAGGATTCGAGGGTGGTAAATCTGTGGTCGCACGGAATCGTGCTGCGGGGCGGGGGTGAGAGACGCAGGAGCGAACAGCGAGTAACGGGGAACGAGAGTCGCGCGAACAGAGAACAGAGAACGGGGAACGAGAACGTGAACGGGAACGGGGGACGGGAACGGGGAACGGGGTTGGATGGCTGGGTACTGGGAATAGGGGGCAGAGGAGGAGCGGGAGGGGGTGGGGGTTGGCGCCGCGTACAAGTGCATATCGGTGAAGGGGTGGCCGAACAATGCGCTCGTTCAATGCGCTCTAGATATGATTACCGGAAACCATCCCATAATTACTTTTTGTACGTCGAAAACGTACCGAGCCCCCTCGTTTCGTTTCTTCGCCCCTTTTCCCGTCGTCCCTGCTTCTCTCCACCGTTAAAACCACCAGTCTCCTCTCTCCGTTGTTCCTTCTGTTGCCCCCTGTCGGCTCGTCTCCCCTCCTCACGTCGCTGTCCTTAAAACAGTCGGAACGCGCGCGCGGCCTTCTCCGCGTTTCAACCTGACACGCGCGATGCTTTTAAAGTGCCAGCCAACGTTAACGCCGCCGCTCTCCGCATGATTTATCGAAATCGTTGCGTTGAACGCGACGCCGACCGACCACCGCGGCCTCCCTGCTACCCGAATCTCGCCAGCAAATTCTCGCGAACGCCGACCTTCTTCGAAAGTTGCGAACCGAACGCCGCACGAAACGCCGCTCGAAACATTCGTTTCGTTGATAATCGTAGATAACGGACGACGGAGGTAGTCGCTTAACGAAGAGAATCTACTTCCGTGTCTCGGTGTACGTTTTTGGGGATTCCAAGGTAACGGCGCGACCGCCTGATTTTCGTCGTTTCGTCGACAGTTTCGTGTTTCGCGGTAAACGACGAACAAGGTGATGGTAGGAACGGTCGAGGAGCAAGCAGCTCGCGAAACTAGCGATTGGCCGTCGTTGCCGCTGGCCGAGCTACGGGTCTCGGTCGCGGCGGGGGCGAACTAGCGGCAGTTTGAAAATCGGATTAAAAAACACGGGAGCGAGGGCTCGGGTACGATTACGAGGTAACGGGAATGGGAAGGCGAGAACGCGACAAAGGGGAGAATCCCTGTTCGCTCGGAGCGGTGGTTATGGTCGCGGTCGCGCCGCTCGAGCCGGCTGCATTATGAGTGTGTTCATATTTCCTGCGTTGCCTCCTTCCTTCCCTTATCTGTCTTCCCTACCCTCCCCGAGCCCTTTTGTTCGCACTCTTTCGACTGTTAATGCCGCGAAATTAACTCCGGCAGGAGCGAGTTTAAGAACCGCTACAAGGTATATACGCGCTCCCGTTTCCGTCCAAAGAGCGCCCGAAGGCGATCTTCATTGTCCCGTCGGCGTATTATTTTAACATTATCTGTTAGTCGACTGCCGCTTAATTAATTTATTTATGAGCCGACGCGAACGAACCAACCAGCCAAGGAACTCGGCACAACGAGCGGCAGAGCAATTCGTCCGGGAGAAACGAAGAATGCCGAGAGGAGGGTGGTCGAGGGTGTGCAACTGCCAGAGAAAACCGGAGAAAGAATAGAATCGTCCCGCTAGGAGATTCGTCTCCAGAGGTTCAACGATTCAACCCCTTGGCGGTCGAGTCGAGTCGAGTCGCGCGGAGTCGAGTCGAGTCGAGTCGAGTCGAGTCGAGTCGAGGCGAGGCGAGGCGAGGCGAGGCGAGGCGAGTCGACTCGGGTTGCTCGCGAACTGCTTCTTCCTCGACCAAAGGACAGGGCTCTAATAACGCTTCCTCCTTTATTGCCTCTTCGCTTTATCGTCGTCGTCGTCGTTGTCGTCGTTGTCGTCGTTGTCGGAGAAGGAGGAGGGAAACACCTCGCAAAGGGTGACACAGACCGAGAGGGTACGTTTTCTCACAGCGCGATCGCGATTACGCGTAATACGCGAAGCAACGTAAAAGGCGGGTTAAAGTCCGACGGAAGGAACGCCGGAAGACGAACATTTCGGGGATCTTGCGAAGTCGGAAATTCCGATTACGAGCGTAAGCGTGTACTGACGTACTTTTGGAAACGCGTCGTCTCGCTCGCACCGGCCGCACGGTGAGACGATCGAACGAAGGATATCGGAAGCCGAGGTAGAGCCAGGATGGTGAGAGTCTTTGGAAAAGCGCGGAAATTATCGTGGAAAATCGGCCGATCGTTTCTATCGGAGATCGAGCGATATATCAAACGATTCCCCCGAAGGGAGAAACCCCTCCGGAAAGGGAGTGAAGCATTTGCATAGGGGAAAGAGCGAAGCATCGCTTTGCAACTCGACCGGACACGCTGGTCAGTTGGCTGGTTCGGGATCACCTGTCCCACGATTATCCGGGGTCAAGATTGAGAGAGGGACTACCCCGGGAACGGCCCCCTGGCACCGATGTCTTCCGGACGTTCGAGTTTACGATAAATTAATGGTTTTTCGAGGGTCGACCTTCTTCGTAGCCGGTCTCACGCGAAAATTCAAATCGCCAACTGTCCTTTAATTATTTATGGTCGATCTCTCTTTTGTCGATCACTCTCGCTCGCACACGTTATTCGTCGCTCGGTCGATCGTCGAGTAAACTCGTTGCCCAGCCCGTAACCGATAACGAAGTGGATTGACGAGGGAGAAAGAGAAGTCTCGCGACACGATGAAAATTGAAAGTGGACGCGATCCGACGATCCTTCGAACGGACGGCGTGCAACGTCCAGTCGAAAAGACGACAAAATTCGTAGACCGTTGGATCGTTCGCAATTCACAGAGAGTCGCAGAGAATGTCTGAAATCGGTCGGCGACGATCATCCATTAAGCAGGCTGCAGCCTATTCTATTTTACCCGTAACCGTCGAACCAAGCCCGAGACGAACAACGTCCGTGGGATCGTTAACGATTCAAAGTCGGGCGGCGAGTTTCGTAATCCCGTCGGAAGAAAGAGAAGCGATACGCTGAACGTAACGCAGGTGGCACGCTAATGGTCTCGTGTCAAACATCGACTGACCGTTTAAAGGCTCGCCAAACTTTTCTGTCGTTTCATTAATCTCCCGTGAAATTTTCTCGTGTGTAAACAGCTTTATTGACAGCCTGCTCGATTTTCGGATCGTGCGAGCTCACCGAGTCGCAAAATTTCACGGAAAACCCGCTTTCGCGTATCGATCGACGACCGTGTCAGTCGCAGATGCCGTCTGCCCGACCGGCTCGCCTACTTCTCCCTTATTCCTTCCGATTTCCTCTTTTCGCCGGTTTCATCGCCGTACTCTTCCTTCTTTCCCGATCCGAGCAACAGCCAGGCGAAACGCGTTGCGGATTACGCGGTACGGCACGGCTTTGATCGCGCTCCGTGCCTCGCACCCGTTACGCGCTTTTATCTAATCTCGACGCGTATTTTCGCGAAAGAAATAGCATTCGAGCTGAGAGAGAAGCAGCGCTCTTCGTCTTCGCGAGTAGACCTGGCAAATTGGCAAATGCCGATTTAGCTAATCGATCGTACGTACGTTTTTTCCAACAGACCGATAGCGACGGTCGAAACTCGATTCTTTTGAAAGAAGCCGACTAGCAGGGAGGACGCGTTCCATCCGGCAATGGCATCGAACTATACAAAAGGAAACGAGCACCGTTTTCCCCTCGATCGCGCGTGCACACGCGCGTCAACCGCGTTACCCGCCTGACATATGGCCGATACCGATTGTTGGCGTTTTTACTCTCTCCACCGACGACATCGTTGTCGTGAATTCGTCTCTATGACGACCGTATTAACGCCCCGTGATTCGTATCCATTTTCAATCCGTGCTTTCTAGCCAGCGCAACGCGATGGGAATTCGAACGAGGCGGACCGCGGCTGCAAACGGAATAAGAATTCGAAATGCGTAATTCGACGTCGTGGAGGATTTGTCGAACGGAGAGTCTACAAGGATGTATAGGAAACGGTGGCCGGTGGAACGAGGTCGTCGTCGTCGTCGTCGTCGTCGTGCAACAGCGAAGCAACGTCGGATATCGCGAAATAGAAGACGCTTGGAAGGCGCGCGTTATAAAGCGCCGCTACGACGAATTAATTGCGCGGAAAGGAAATACCCGACACTAATGACATACGATGCGCTCGAGAATGAAAACGTATCCCGGAGGAAGGGTGATCGAAAGCACCTACGCGCAGCAACGGCAAAGAAAGGTACTACGAGGGTGGCGGGAGTCCCCTGGGGGACCTATTGTCCGGAATACCCTGATTAAAAACCCATTCCCTGGTTACGCGCTTTAGAAACTCGCTCGAACCTAAAATTTGAGTGTACCGCGCGATATCGTGTGTATACCGCGGTGCGATTCGTTTACGGACAATCGACCATCTATATATATATATATATATATATATAGATGATATATATATGTAGATATATATTCTTCTTTTCCCCGTTTTACACGCTTTTTCGACTTCGCTGCGGAATATTTCTATTTCTGCTTGTACGCGAAATGTGAGGTAGAGGGACGAGGTGGAAAAGACGGAAAACGGAAGAACGGGAAAGCGAAAGTTGAATTCGGTCGGACGACCGAGAAAGAGTTCGGTGGACGGTTGAAAGGCGCGGAGTTAAAAGCCACTCGACGCGGTAATTAGCAACGGCGGCGATAACAGGGCCGCGCGTTACCCTTTGTCCATGTTCGCTCCCCAAACGGGAGTCACGGCGCGAACCCGAAGACAGACTACAACCCGTACCTGTACCCGAACTCCGCTGTTTTTCTGGTCCATGAATCTTTTAACCGAGCACGGTTCGTTCGTCGAGGCGAGTCCCTCGCGTAGAAAACGGTAAGCGGATACGGTTGTTTGTCATCTACCTGTTCACCTGTACGTTTTCTCGAGCACGCGAGTCGACGTCGACACCGAAAGGGGACGCGAAAAAGACCGGTGTGGAAAAAGAAGGCAACTATTACCGCGACCCGACGCACCACCGCGTGTTCCAATAACGATCGAACGAGCGTAGCCGGAAAATTCGATCGGAAACGTGGAACGTTGAACGGTCGACGACGGTGTTTAGCACCGGTGTTCGTCCGTTATTTGGCTGATACGTTTGGCCGCGTTGCGTTGCTCAGAGAGTCGTTCGGGGGAGGTTCGCGGAGGCGGGCGAACCCATCGAATCGAGAGTCTGCGGATAGAATGTACACCGGTGCATCGAGTCAGACTCGATAATCATCGGAGAGACTGACGGTCAGCAGTTCGGGGGCCTATTCACGCGGCGTTACGCGGCCTTTCACGGATATCAGGTTGCCCATTAGCGACTAGAGAGGCTGTCCAGTAATTACGGCTTAATTAATCCTCCGAGGCTCGTCTCCGACTCGACTGATTAACGTGCGCCACGCTCAAAGGAAGAGCCGGCAATACGATGACCTTCCACGCCGAAAATCCGCTACCGTGACCCGTGCTCGCTTCTACGTTTCTACGTTTCTACGCTTCTACGCTTCTGCGATCCGCTCGTTCTCGCCGCCGCTCCTGCACCCGCCGCGTCTCGTCCTCGTCCATCTTCCTCTACCGATCAATTTCTCCGCTCTTCGCTCTTCCTTGCTCCGTGCCGCCGATCGCGGCAACGAACGACATGCTCGTTCGTAAGCCTTTGACGCGACGCGACGAGGCGATATTTTACGCCGCTACCGGTTAATTTTCGTGTTTCGACGCACGGATCGGACAGACTCGGAATTTACGGTCGCGCGCGCTCAACCCGGCAATGCCGAAGGGAAGAAAAGCGGATCGGCCGAAGAGGAGGTAGGTAGGGGAGCGGCGGGCAACGGTGTAGAATAAAGGATGCCCCGGTGGTTCGACCGACTGCGAGAATACCGAGGCACGGCGACGATGCGGAGTGCCGAGAACGACCGAGAAAAGATCCTGAAAGGTAATTACTCTGTGCTAGATGCAAACAATAGGTATCGTACCCTTTGGTTCGTGTGAGAAACAAAAACCGCCCCGTTAGCTGGAACGTCGCGTCGCGTCGCGTCGGGCCTCGCCGGGCCAGCCTGTTTCGTATACCTGTTCACGGTAACGGATGGAGAGCGAGGGTCACTGGAAACAGCGAGATCGTACCTTCAACGTCTTACCCAATGAATTACATAAGCATTAATCAACGGCGTTCCCCGAGGGTGCGTCGAAATCGGCCATAACCGTGACAGCTAGCTCGGCAGGAGAAGCTGTCTCGTCGAAAATCACCATACCGTAGCTTCGTTACGATCGTTCGACGAACCAGGCATTCGGAATTTAGCTGGCAATCGCGACTTCTGTCTCGGGAAACGGGCGCAACGAGCGTCATTAAATATTCACGGACCATCGGCGGCTTCCCATCCGACCAAGATTTTGTCCCGGCGATGAATGGGGACGGTGAAAACGGTTGCATACTAACCACCCACACGTTAATCGTCAATCCTGTTAGCGACACCGACAGGACGCCCTACCGCGGTAAAGGATCATCCCTTAATCTGTTCATTCGCATCCCTGCGGTTCTCTCGCGGTGCAACCGCGCGGAGAGAGGCGACGCGCTACGAACCAGCGATTTCGAAACTCGCACCCCGTGCCAAAACTCCCCCACCTGCTGTCCTCACCTCGTCCCTTCCTCTTCCGTGTCTCCTTCTTCGCTTCCTTCCATGTCTCCTGCCTACGCTCTGTCTCTGGCCTTCCTACGTTTCCAATCTCCTTACCATCCTCTTTCCATCCTGTTATATTTTCGTACCACGTGACGTTCTTCCTTCAGCGCGAGTCCGCGTTCGATGCGTGAAAGCGCGTAACTCGACGTGTCGTGTCGTGTCGTGTCGTATCGTATCGTATCGTATCGTATCGTCGACGATCGTCCAACGTCGCGGTGGCGTTCGTTTCTCCATCGTTCTCGTTTGTCGTTGGCGCTTGTCCTGTCACGTTCGACGCCGGAGCAAGGATCGACCTTCGACCCAGCGTGATGCCACCGATCCGGTGAAAATGAAAGGCGGCAGGCGATACGTTAATAGACGCGTTTTACAACACGGGCCGACTCCGAAAGCCGCACGAGCCAGCGCGTCGCGTCGGCCACGCGAGATGGGACGAGGTATACGTAGTTGGAAAGAAACGGGCAGGTAACGACGGAAAGGCAGGTAGGCCTCCGTTCTTACTGCCTGTTCGTCTCTCGATTCTTCTCTGCTACTTTCCGTTCTCGCGCCACGACTAACGCCCTGCGCACAATGGATAAATGAGATTTTTTGCGAGCGATTGAGATCCGAGTGCGGTGAGTAGGGTGGCGAGGTAGACGGAGAAGCAAGCTCCAGAGTGCCGAGGGAGTAGGGGAGGAAACGAACGGGCATCGTTGTCTCCCCCGGGAAGGACAGAGAGTGTACCGATGATAGGGTGCATCCCCCGAGAGACCAAGGGCTCGAAGAAAGGGTTGACAGAGGAGGCTTTTAATACTTGCGGTATCGTTCTTCTATTGTCGATAAAACGCATCGACGGGATTACCATAAATACGACGTGGCGCGTATCGTGCGGCGAAATTGTCTCGAGCATCGCCGCAGCGTCTTTCTAGACGCCGAAATACGCGTCCGTTTCTCTCTTGCTCGTCGGCGACAAGCGTTCGTCCTCGAATCCCCTCGAACACTCGCTCGATCGCGTTCCGCGTTAACTTCGTCAACTTTGGCCACCTCTAACGTCTTCGAGGACGCGACGAGCAACGGCGAGTCTCGCGCGCCACGAAATACGCTTTGAAACTGTACCGTTATAAATGCGAGAGTCGCTCGGTCGGTGGTTTCGCGTTAGCAAATTGGCGAGCAGCTGACACCGTCCCACGAAACGAGCGCGAGCGGACAAGAAGCGACGAAACCGGTGCAAGGTTTCGACTCTGGAACGCGCGAGACTAGCGGACACGCCTAATTAGGGGTAGCTAAGCTCTTGCGTCACAGCGGGGTAATTAATTGAACGTGGATTAATGCCGGTGGATTAATCTGCATACTCCCTCTCCCCTCCGCCATATTCCCGTTGAAGCGAGGCGCGGCGTCTCGCTCATTCGTCCCAGAAATGTCCTCGACCAACGCGTCTGTCGGTCGCTCGAATCGCGATTTCCAGAGATCCTTCTCGTAGGTACGTACTCGCTCGTCGTAGATGGAAATTCTTTCTCCGCGAGTCTCCGAAGAGAGTGTGCAGCGTGCGCGCTCGTCTGGAGGCAAGTGCCGTTGCCATAACAAGGGCCACGAACGCGATCCTTGACACCGCTACGTCGCGTCGGTGCTATCGATGATGCCTAGCAACGCGGAAGCCATTAACCATATGGCATATACACCGTGCCACGCTACATCGCGACCTGCACTCCTGTCTGTCCGTTCTCCTCCGTCCATCCGGCATCGCGGCAGCGGGCTCGCGCGATCCTGCCAGCAACGTTACGCCGCGCCACTCCGCCCCGCCGCTTCTCCGTCCGACCGATCGGCTATCCTCCTTTCGATTCCATCCGATACGACACGACGCGATGCACGCTATACTCGCCGCGGTATTAGACGAAGCATAATCGCAGCATCTGTCGCGTAATTTTGGCGTAACGGAGCGATAGCTATCGCGAAACATTGCGCCTCAGTATCGTTCGAAAAAATTTCACGAATCTTTGTACCGGCAACGTATCCTTCGACGATATCGCGTCGAATTCCGGAAGAACCGGAAGGCCATCGGATACATCGTCGTCGTTCGCGTACCTGTCTGCACCGAATCGACGTTGCACGCGCGATGCTCTCGTCGGAGAGATTCGACACCTGCCGAACGACTATGGTAGACGGGGAAACCGGTGAAATTGCAAAAAATAAAAGGCGACTAAGACCGTACCTAGCCGGAAAGATAGGAAGCCGCAGCGATCGTTTCCTCCGGCGTATAAATATGCAACGCGTCGCCCATGGGTCAGCCCGGATTCCTCGACGATGCGATGAGAGCGTTCGCGATCGGTCGGGCGCGCACATCCATATCGGCTCGACGTATGCGTACACGCGTGCATACGTTAATCCTCCACAATAGGATCCTCCACAATGGCCTTTGTCCGCCGTGCTCACGGAAAGAAATGAAAAACGAGGCCCTCCTTCTTTCCCCTCCCTCCCTCATTCCTCTCTTTTCCCCTCTTTTCCCCTCTTTTCCCCTCTTTCCTCCTCGATTCTCCGACGCTTACCATTTTTCTCGCTTTATCCACTCCGCTTCTCCCTTTTCTTCCGACTCCTCCGCTTACGTTAGTTTCTTTCAGCATCCCTCTCGGCTCCGCGTGCAACGGCGTCGCGTATCGCGCGACCACGATCGCTCGTCGAGAGTCCGATACCGGAAAACGTATCGCTGGACGAGTAGCGCGTCGCGTGTAATCTCGCCGAGTCTCTCTACGCTACGATCGGACGACGCGTTGAGAAGATGACAGGGAGATCGAAGATTTCGAAGGTTAGAATCGACGACGGAACTGAGTTCGTCGACCGACCGTTTTTCGTCGCGTCGAGGAGCGCAGTTCCGAGTAACAAAGTCGTTACGGATCGTTGAGGCATCGAGTGGAAAATTGAACGGGGCCGTGGTAGGACTCGACTCCGGTCTCGAGCGCGACAAAAACCAGCGTGGATCTCGTTTAGGTTCTGCAGTGTCACGCAACGAGACGCGCAGAGAAAAGCAAAAAAAAAGCGAATTTCCTCGTAGTTGCGAAGCGAAGAACGTCCGAGGGTTCTCCGGGCGATTTCACTGCCACGCAACTTGTCCAATCGCGAGCCGATCGATCGTCGACCGCTGTACAATTAGACGGTTCTCAAGCGCGACACTTTGCGCCGGAAATCCACCGCCGAGTCGTCGTTCGGCAAGTTGACGGGGGCTGAACGGCCGCGCGAAGAATCGGTCGACGTCGTTCGCGAGGCAACGGTCGTACAGCTCGACGATCGTATTAGCCGTTAACGGTGCCTAATTCGGTGCAAAGCCGCTAATCCGGCAGAATTAATCCAGCTCGGTCGGTTGCTTTCCATCAATGTGTCGTCGTTCACGAAGCGCCGGGAGTACGGTGGGACAGGGCCAGCTTCGGCCCTTGATTCTCCACGGCCCCTGATTCTCGACCAACCCCTCTAACCTCCCTCCACCTCGACACCGATCCTGTTTCGCTTCGTCCCGACTCCTGACTCGGTCTTCGTCTCCGTCCCCGACCCCGTCATCCCCTTCGCCGCCGCCGCCGCCGCGCCGTCTTCGTCTACGTTTCGTTCGCTCGCACGCTTGTCCCTTCGCTTCGTCCTCTCTTCGTTTCTCTCGGCTTCCCTGTCGCTCGTTCGCTCGCTCGCTCGCTCGCTCGTTCGCGTTCGCCATCTGCTCGTCTTCGTCCGGCGTACGAACGCAGCAACTGTCTCGGTTTCTCCGTCGAAACATCGGCTCTCGACGACTCGGCTCGTTTACAGCGGGGCGTCAAGTTCGAAGCGAGTTTGCCGGAGCTCGGTCGGTCGCCTCTCGACAAGGATGCGAGCCACTCGAAACGTAGCGTATTCTGCGCGGGATGCCGCGGGATCTGACATAATGCCTGCCTCTCCCACCCCCGTATCCCACTCTGCCAGCAACCTCAACCCCGGATAAATTCTCTCTCCCCCTTGGTCTCCCGCTCCCTCGGCCGGCCCGTGCTGCTCGAGAGTACGCGGTGGTTGCTACGGCGATGAGAGGGCCGACACCACGAAAACCATTCGGTTCCATTCTCCGGTGATCGGCTCTCGTTCGAGATCTCCCAGCGTGCACGGAAGTGCATTATTAAAAGCCGAACGAGTACTTTGTAACGAGTTACCCCCTACCACGAATCGGCTTCCCGCCGTTTCGCGTTGCCTCGTGTCTCGCCCGTCTCCGATCGTCCCCCAACCACCTATCGTCGCCGCTACGAACGCGAGTCGAAATCGCGACGCGAAGTCTTCCGAATCCGAGAATTTCTCCGTCTTTGAGCAGCGATCGGGTGTACTAGTCTCGCGTTCATCGTCAACGACGATCGAGTTCGACCAATCTAAACGCTTTCCACGGATTACGAAGAACAATGTCTCGTTCTTTCAAAGCATTGCCAATTTTTCTTTTTCTTTCTTTATTTGCGCTCGTTCAAATTTCCACGCGAAGCTTACGCAGCTGTGTATCGAATATATTGCTGTTATAAATCTATTTGAACAATAAAATTGTATCTCTGCGCGCGACTGATTTCCGTCATTGCGATGACGTTCGGAGCTATATATTCTATTTTATCTCTTTCATTTAACCAAATTACCGACACCCCTCGATACGGACATCGGTTTTTCTTTAAAAGCGTTTTCTCTGCTTTTCACCGATCTTTATCGACTTGTCTAATTACTTTTTGCCTGTCCGCTGCTCTCCTCCCTTTCTTCCGTTCTCAGCGGCAGCTGCCGAGAAACGAAGCTACGGACGACTTTCGTCTTTCCGATCGGATCGTTGCACAGGTACAGACGGTCTGATCTGCTGAAAAAAATCGGTCGACCGATTACGAACGCCTCGTTGTTCGTTGTCGACGTCAATTACTTCGATCGCTACCCCGTCCATCGTTGTCGATGGATTATGGTTGCGTTGCGGTCCATCTATCCGGATACGTATATCTGTCGCAACGGTTTAGATAAGAACGGAGAAGGTTCCGAAGCAAAGAGGGTTACGAGTTCCAGCGGATACAAAAAATTAAGTCGACGCGCGCTACGGTTTAATCGTTGGGTTTCTTCGCAACGGTGCAACGTGGAAACCTCGGTCGCGAGAGAATCGTTGTTCGAAAAGAAACGAATACGCGCATTAACGAAATAGCGCGAGAGAAGGAGAGAGACGCGACGGTGAGAGGGAAAATAATTCGATTTTTCGATTCGGCTGAATACCGCGATGATTGCCATTGCCAACGAAATGGAATTTAATCGAGCGACGAGCCACGAAAGATTTCTAGCGATTCGTCGAATTGATATTCCCGGTGCTTGTTCCGGAGACATGGCACGATAATGGCGTATTGTTTTACTAATTCTATCCGGAGGAGAGCAGACGTCTTAAACTGGCCGCCGAAAACCTACGATTTACTCGACGTCATATACCTCGAACGATAGCACGATGCAACGACGAAACGACGAGATCCAAGGATATTTTCTTGTGCGAAATAAATCGTAGGGAAGGTTTCGAACGACGAACCCCTAGAAACGTTCGCGATATATTTCTAAGAGAAAATTACGCGGACAACGATCGGAGCGGGACGTTCGATTCCAAATTTTATACGAGTTTCGCTTCGTTTCGTCTCGCATCGATGAACGTCCGTATAAAGTGTATTCGATAGAATAGGGTCGACCGCGGTCACCGAGCTTGGAATTAAAATCGGTGACTACCCCCGGTTGGTTCCGGTGGCGCGATGCCGGTGCCGATGCCAGTGGATAACCGCAGGTTGCCTCTGTTCGTAAGCTGACCGCGATTTCTTTTCCCCCTCTGTCTTTCGTTCTTCGATTCCACGAGACCCTCTTTCGTCGAATTTAAATTTTCCCGAATTTCGTTTAAAACGTTTATGATGCGTGTCCGAGGGTCGGTCGCTCGATCCCACGAGAGAGCGAGAGGTGTCCGAGCCCCAAGTTTGCGCAGCCGGACAACGAGTTCCAGCGCAAGACCGACGAGCCGGTGACCAGGCCGACTGGACACTCGATCGACCTTCCCATATCCGACCGCGCGTACCTAATAAATTTATTTCCGATGCAAATAAAATTCCTTCCCTAGTACGAAGGAACGTCGCGTGACAGTGAACGCCTCCTTCCAACCGTTCTCTCCTTCCTTTGCTTCTTTCGTGCTCGAGTCGAACGTCGAACGCGCGCTGAACCAAATTCCTCGTTCAACCGAGAGATATCGTTATCGCTAAAAAGAAGCCAGCAGACGTATCCACGGCTTAAAGAATCTACGAGAGAAAGTTTGCACGAACGAAAGCGCGGAGTCGCGGATGATCGTATCCGCCTTTGTCGTCGATATCGCGCGATTGGGAATTCCCACTGCGTAATCGAAATCGATTAATACTCGATACATAAGCTCCGACGCAAAGGGAAGTGGCGCGGAAAGCCATCAATATCAAATACGCAGAAGCGCGTATGCCGATGTTTATGGTGTAAATGTTAAAAGTAAGTAGGTTATGCTACTTACTTATGATTCTTACGAATGTATCGTGAATCGTGTAACAGGTGAAAACGAATGGGAGATACGTCGCGAAAAGAGGAAGATTTCCCACGAAGGGAACGCGATCGATCGACCGATCGAAGAAAAAGCGGTGCGTGGTTAATCGATCGAACGACAGCACCTTTTGTGCCGTAGGAATCGTAGCACGGGCCGTGCGACCACAAAGCTCACAGATAGCTGGATCGCGTCCAGCAGGGATCCGCAGGTAATAGTATATATAATGGGCAGTTAGCACCCTACTGTGGTCTGTAGTGGGTGTGTTGTGACACCGAGACCGGAACAAACAAACATCGTGTCCATTTTAGAAGGGTCCAGGACAAACTGGCGTTGACCAGCGGCGAGACAACCGCAAGTTTGCGGGTCGCGCGAACCTCTTCCAAACATCCCCCGCCTATTCTAGTTGCGTTTCGTTCTCGAAAACTCGGGCCGTCGTCGTGCCGATGATGTTGCTGGCCGAATGCTGTACGTATAGAGAGCGAGTGAGAGAGAGAGAGAGAGAGAGAGAGAGAGAAATGGGAAGAGGCGGAGGGAGAGGGAGAGAGTAAAACGAATCCGAGGGCGCTACCCTCGAGAACTCGACCACGACGCTAAATAGGAGAACGATACACTCCCACGATCGACTCGATTCCATTTTTCTCCTCCTTTGCCGCACTCCGCTCGACTTTCTTCCGCGACATTACCTCTGACTCGTCCGTTATGTTACCTCTTAACGGATCGAGAGTAAACGTAAATTCAAAGTCGTCCATCTTGCCAATCGGGAATCGCGATTTTCGAGCTTCGCCGTTACTTTTATGCCGTTTAAATCGTCTCGCCGGTTCCTCTACCGTCTCCGAGATAACGAAACGCGCGGAAATTCTCCGGACGAGT
The DNA here is from genome assembly GCF_014825855.1 of Bombus pyrosoma. Classification (NCBI taxonomy): domain Eukaryota; kingdom Metazoa; phylum Arthropoda; class Insecta; order Hymenoptera; family Apidae; genus Bombus; species Bombus pyrosoma. Next base: position 4,401,759 of record NC_057775.1, read on the forward strand.
TTCGGGCTTTGACCGGGGCCAACTCCAAGCTCCGAAACTATCTTGACGTGATAGTAAGCTTAATAGCCGCGCCGGCCAGGACGAGCGTACGAGTTTGCCAACGCTTTTCTCGAACCAGTGGCGATCGAATCGCGTGGTTGCGTCGCTGCGTGTTCTCAGCCGGAAATCGAATCTGGATGGGAATACGAGTTTTGCTCGGGGAACTGGCCACGAAATCAAGTTTGTTCGTAGCGCGCATAATCCCACGAAACGCGAAACGTCGGCAAACGAGTTGCCGCGTCCGGGACATCCCGACTCGAAGGCTAGAAGAACTCGTTCTCGTCTAGTCTTTCGACCGTCGTTGACAAAAAGTTTGATATTCCAGTTTGTGCGTCTCGTTTCGTTGCCCCCGATGCGATGGAACGAGTTGTTTCGAGTACATGCGCGCGCGCGCGCGCGATCGCTTTCCCTTTCGAGATTCACGCAGCGCTGGATGGACGAGTCGATCGCACGCGAAGAATCGCGAGCACAGCGGAAGGTAAACTAACAGGAGGAAGTAATCGTACACCTTGCGGTGGCGATAGCGGTGGCAGTGGTGGTGGCGATGCGTAGGAGGACAAGCTCGTGGTTAAGAGCGAACTAGCCGGCTGTAGACGACGCGCACTTGGAGCACCGAAACCCTGGCGGTGTCGATGGGTCCGAGTGCCACTTTACGAACCAGCATGTGTTCCTGTCTCGGGTTTCGGATTCCATCCCTCTCTTTTTCCCTTTCGGGGAAGTCGATAGGCTTTTTGCTTCAATTTCGAATCGAATTCACCGTGAGCGGCTCGAATTAAAAACTCGCGATTTCATCCTTTGGACGTATTTTAATCGCATTCGCAAAAAAGTGAAAACATGGATGGATCGTTATTATTTCGACCAGCCGAGGAGACAGCGAAAGGCGTCCGAAACTGAACAAATCGACGGGTGTGTGTTGCGCGCGAAGAATATTTACAAGCGTCGAAAGACGCGGTCTCACGGGTATTTCGGTTCTCCCCTCTTTCGGAGTCGTCTCGAATTCGGAAGAACGAGAATATAAATCATGAGACTACGTTAAACGAATAGCTGGTGGACAACGAGTCGGCTGCGCAGATGGGAAACCTACGAATTATAAACAAATGTTTCACGATTTCATCGGGGCGAGAACGTCGCAGAAGGTCTCGCGGATTACGATTCGCTCGGCCTCAAAACGATCGAAGAAACGACGACTATAGTCCGAATCGTACTATAACTTGCGATCAGCGTGGTAATTATTTAACTCCTAGCGTATAATTATAATTTGACTTTCCTCGTCCATCTTTTTCCTTATACGCATATTCGTGTTTCCTCGTTCTCTTACATATCTGCATTTTGTTCTTCTTATTTTTACTTTTACGTGCAACTTTCTTTACTCTTCGTGCCATAGAGCGTGTGTCGGTGGTTGGCTAAATGAATGAATAGATGAATAAAATACACATCGAGGAGTAGAAGGAAGCAAAGGCTCGATTGCTACGTTAGCTTCCACGCGCACGCATATACATACGCCGTAATAAATAATCATAAGCATAAACACAGAGAATAGGTAGAGCGAAAGAAGGAACGGTCTCACCCCCGTGGAAGCTTCCTCCGATTTAGAGTTTATACTTTAGAGGGACGGAGGAGTCTATGGTCACGCAGCTGTCCCATGCCCAGATGTCCGGTTTTCGGCCACGGGACGACGACTCACTGTGAGAAAACCAATCCTTAGGGTCCCTTCTTTCGTTGCCTTTCTCCTCTTTGTCTTCCTTCCTTCTGGCTCGTCCCGTTTTCCTCGTCGAATACCCGATGCACATTAATTACCTCGCTCCAAGACTATCCTTCTGGATTATCCGAAATTTAATACACACGTCCGTACACCCGGTTACGTTCGTTCGCACACTATTGTACGTACGTGCGTACATATATATACATATTGTAATTGCAAAGAACGTAACGACCTTTTCATCTTCCTTTTCAACTTTCCTCCTTCGTTGGACTTCGTTTCACAGCGATTCGTAATCACATGGAGAATTTATTAGGCGATCGATCGTCGGCCGATGACGAGCATCCCGATGAAGGAAATAATGGTAATCGTAGGAAATGTGCGTTAGCTGGCGCGGCTATGCTAATTGAGTAAATGCGATCAAAGAGAATTCGTCGCGAGCAACGTGACCATTACCTCGTCTATCTTTCGTTTCCTTTATTTATTTCCAACTGCATATCGAACGCATTGGCGAAACATCTTTCGCTGGCAAACCACATGCGGCGCGTCGTTTGGCGACAAACTCGGTCCATCGAACCGATCTCCATGGTATTTTCAGTCGTCTTAACTTGAGCGAAGAAAAGGGCGCGCTCTTACTGTTCCTTGCTTTCTAATTATCATCCATCTACGATCGGACTGTAGTCTTGAAAACGGTGAAGCCGGATTACCGGTTTACGAGCGTGTGCGATATCGATTTTTATCGATGTCGTAATTTACTTTCTTATCTCGTCAGAGTCGTTCCACGACGAACGCCACCGAACAGGGAGCGTCGATAAAATCCCGGCTAGCGAGATACGAAACGCGTATGTAAAGTAGAAACCAAACTACCAATCGGCTAGAAGATTATCTCTTTCTCTTAGCAAATGAGCGCGATATACGTGTAGTATCCAGTTTGGAAGATTTTGGATTTTCGATAAAAATTCGACGTTCCCGTCGACCTATCCGCTTCACGACTTTTTTCTTTAACCCCTTAAGTTTTACGAACGAGGCCATTCCGTCTCGAGTGCTCCGTCCTATTTCCATTAATCGCTTATCGCTTATTCTCAAATGTCTATCTCTCCCGTTCTTCGCGTTATGAAATCTAAAATCGAGAAGGTTTCCACAAGATACGTATTTTTGTTTATTTATTTTATCCCGATTAGAGCTCGTAACATTCGTATTTCATCCGTCGTTTATTATCACGAAATTAGCCCAACTACGAAGCGTAGCACGTTTCGATTCGCCGGGTCAGCGAACGAGTATCCAAATAAATTCCGATGACGTCTTTGCCAATGCCAAACGTAATTTTCCTTATTTTCTGACGAAATGGTTAGCAATAACGAATGGGAGAGTAGAAATTTAATAAACACATCTATCGTTTCACCATGTTCCTGGAAATAATCTACAGCTCGAGGGATTGAATTAAAGCGTCGATGTGAAGCGAAACAGTAGTTTCGTAGTCGGATTTCTCGTGTAAAACCGTAACGCGTAACCTTCTTCCTTGGCGTTGCGTCGATAGCCGAACCCTCGGTGACTCGGAAAGCAAGACGTTCTCGCCATAGTCGACTATTAATTACGGTCCGTAACTCGGCGTAATTAGCCGACGCGTAATCAGATCAGCAAACGGAATTGATGCACGTCTAGTTACGCCTAACGATCCCCTTGGCAACAATACATTAAGATGTCACGAAACTGCTCTCGTATCTTTGCTCGTTTCCTGTGCCACGTTCCCGAGAAACGCAACTCTCGAATCGATAGCCTGTCGAATCGACACCTGGTACACCGTTCTCGTTTTTGCCGCGTTCGTCGGGTTATCGTTGCAAAGTAACGGAGGGACGCCGTGGAAAGATCACGCGAGAGGAAGAAACGAAGCGAATGCACCTGAAGCGAAAATTCGGCCGTGCCGATCTGCAGTGCAGCGAACGTTCCGACTAGCACCGTGAATTGGCAATCCGAAGGGCACTTATCCGCCCGGGCCAATTCTCGCGCTGATTAGTAATATTGTGGCCTGATGAACCGAGGGCTCGAGTCGTCGTCGGTCGAGTAGGAGATGAGTCCGTAACCTCGTTACCAACCCGCGGGCGATGCGACTACCCTAACTATAACGCGAGGATACGCTCTTCCTCTTCTCTCCCTCTCTGTCGACGCCGAATAGCGTAAGACGAAGACTCGAGAACCGAAGGAGATCAACGAACTAGATCGAGACGAAGGGAGAAAGAGAGAACGAAAGGACGGCCAGCCGTCCGAGTGGATAAATGGATGGACGAACGACTGGATGGACAATGGACAAATAGAGAGGAGAGTACGAGAGAGGAAGAAGAAATGGGGGGGGGGGGAAGAACGCTTCGAGGAAATGGGTATATACCGTTCGATGAATAATTAGTCGAAAGTACGCAGTCCTTTAGGACTTTCGCCAACGATTTTTGGTAAACGTCGGTCGATTTCAACCTACTCCGTAGGTATTACGTGGGAAGGCGATTCGCGTTGGCAATGGGAGAGCGATTGGCTGCACCCTAGCTGCAGGGTATCGCGTCGATGCGGTATGGCGTGACAGGATACGTTAGAAAGGGGTAGCGAACGGTAGCAGTGGGCGGTGCGTGATTTCGAGGCGAAAGGTTACGATGAAAATCTTCACGATCGGTGAATCGGAAAATAATAACCGGTGGTGGTCTATTGAATGAGCGAGAAGCGGAAGCCGATACAAGGGTCGCGATTGCGGTACGCCACCGCACGCTACCATGCCGCTCTGTCGCGCACCATGCCACTACTGCACCATCGGTTACAAAAGAGGTAGAAATCGACGGGAGTAACCGTGGGGTGAGTCGCGACAATGCTCTAATCAAATGTCACGAATCAGCGCCATTATGCGCATCTGCGGTATGAATTCGTAAATACGCCTGGAGGCGCTCGCCTTTGCTCCCCGATGAATATCCATCGAAAGTGAGAGGTTTCCGAGCGGTCGCGGTCGCCGAGAACCATTTCGGTTTCGCCGGTGTTAGCCCCGTTCGAAACCTAACGCCTACAGCCTCGGACGGATATCGAGGAACGCGTGATCGCGATACGCCACGTAACCGACTTTTCCTCGTTCCTCGTTCTTCCATCTTTCTCAACGTCCTTACGAAACAATTATCTCCAGCTCGATGTAACGCGGTATTCGTTCGCATTATCGTTCGTGTTCGACGAACGCCACAGACTCGGGGGAAACGAAGAGCGCGATTATACGGTGGTTTTCCAAGTACGGCGACGTTATTCTTTAGCGATTACGGCGAAGAATCGATAGAATCTCGGCGTATTCGTCGATCGTCCGACACCGGAGTTTATCGGCGTTTTTGGACGCGAGCGCGTAAATCCCGACGACAAAAGCTGCGAAGCCACCACGTTCCGGCACAACGGAATCGAAAAGAAGAAAAGAACGCCCGAAAATACGGTCGTGAAACTTTTCGTCCTCGCAGAGACCAGTGGACTGTAAATAAAATAATACCACGTTCTAATCCGAAAACTGAAAATCCTATTCGCCAGCGAAACCGAGTTTTAGACGGCAAACGGCCGCCTTCGCGCGGCTCTCCCTTTTTCCTAGAGAGCTTGGCAAAAAAATTCGCAGGGATTAAGAGCCCGTGAGCGACGCTAGAGCTAGCTTCTAAACGGAACGTGCCGGCTTCGTTCGGCTTCCACCCTACTTTCGTTCTCTCGTATTTCTCTTTACTTCGATCGCATCTATCGATCGTTGGATTAGAAATTTACGCGATCGCCGAACGTGCTTCGAGTACGATCTTTGCCGATAAACTATCTGCCGCGATCGCAGCGTTATTTTCGTCGACGATGGCGTACGAGGATGCCGACAATGGGTATTACCTGTCGACAAAAGCCAAGTATCGAACGTACATACTTGGAGGGAACACGGTTGACACGATCGTGTACGCGTGCGGAGAAGCGGAGAGCAGAAAATATGTACATCGCGCGCTACGTAAATAAGCTTAATGCGCACAGACTAAAAGTGTTGTTTCCGATTTTTCGTTCCACTCTTCTAACCTATCGGTAGACCTTTCGACCTCTTTCGGCGATAACCTAAAAGTCAAGGGTACTCGCTCGCGCCAAAGTCCCGAGGATTCGATAATCTTTGGTAAAGGGGAGGGCGAAGGAAGAAGAGGAAGCGGCAGCGGGGAGAGAAAGGAAGAGAGAGAGAGAGAACGAAAAACTCGAGCTGCTCGACGAGCTCGAAGAGGATTCCAGACGATGTAGATATTTTTTCTCGCGGTAAATCGCGGTCGGCGTTTTAACCAGCCGTACACCAAATGCTTTCGGCCGGGGCGTTTAAACGCGAACGAACGCGCCCGCCCGAAAACGAACCACCCGTTCCATTACCCGCTTTGTGGTCGCCATGCTCTTTTGATCTACCCCATAATTAATCCGCGGAGGTAACCGGAGACGCGTATGGGCGCACCGGGATCCACCGGGCGGACCGACGGCTCATTCATCGTCAAAACTCTGGACCGAGTCATTGAAAGGGTATCGGATCAGAGAGGGGAGCACCGAGAAAGAGACGCAAAGTTTGAGAGAGAAAGAGAGAGAGAGAGAGGGAGAGAGCGTAACGGAACAAAGGGGGGAACCGATGATTAACATTTTCATCAAGCCGAGTCACGTGCCGCGCGTTTCGTATCTTTTAAACGTAATGATCGCCACGACAATGCGGCAACTCGAACGACCAAATATCTGATCATCGTCAAAAATCGCTGTCTACCTTTAAGCTTGCTAAATCCGTCCACGGAAAGCTTCGAATCGAAATCGATGTAATCGATGTGCGAGTACTCGGATGACATCTGGATTACGATCAGTTGGAAATAGATCAAAATGGAGCAAATTCATGCGGATGTGAAATAAAATCCAAGTAAATAAATTGTATCGAAAGGAAAAAGAAGAAAGAAACGCGGCGGATTTCCGCCATGGATCGGTGATCGCAATCGATTCGACGTTAATTTCGCGTTTGGCGAGCAACGTCGTTAACGCACAGCTGCGTGGCATCTCGTTTACCCTCGCGGTTCCTTTCTCTTCTTCCAACGCGTCCGGCCGCGTTCTTTCCAAATTGGCGAAAGAAATTTCCAAGCGATGCTCATTTCGATGCCATCTGCCGAGCCAAAGCTCTATACGTATCGGGATATTAACAAATCGGCCGTGTATCGCGTCGCGCGTCGCGTGTCGTCTCCCGACAACGATATCCATCGCTGAATCGCATCCAACGTGTTCTCATCGAGATATTTGCATCGGTCGCAGCTGCAACCGGTCGGTAACTCGAACGTTTTTACGAGGCAGGTCAAAGTGCGACGAGCGTTGCCTCTCGTCCGATTCCGCTTACTCGGACCTGTCGCGTCGGCTGGTCCCCTTCGTTTCTCTTTCCTTCGTTAGGAAACTCGCGATATTAAAAACTCGCGTTCGGATATCCGGCGAAGAAAGCATCGCCTCGAGAACGAAGGAAATGGAACGCGCGACGACATAGTATAATCGTGGCGGACGAGAGAAACAGAGTAGCGCAGCGATTTGAAATCTCGCATAGAGACCACGCGGCTGGTTGCGCAATCGAGGAGAAAAGGTCGCGGACGCGTTTGCCACGACGTCGCGACACGACGCGACGTGTGTCGAAGTAGCGCGAGATTAACGCAAAAACATCCATTTATGCGGTACTCGTTCGGATCACGCTCGCGACCTCGTAACGCTTATCGACTTGACCTGTACGCGTCTTTTTCTTTTCGACTTTACTTACCATCCTCCGACACTTCGGAAACCAAAACTCGGCTTCGTCGTATGACGTAAGAATCGTGCTACATATAACAACGTTTATCTCGTCTCTATTCCCGTCCATTTCTTAGTTTCCATCGTTATTTTTCCAACATATCCCGATAGAAACATACGTATCTTCGAAATATACGTAAGTACGTTCGACGTAGATGGTTTACAAAGACCGATCGATAAAGCGCGATTATACAAAATTTTATTCTTTCTTACGTAACCGATGTTTCTACGATGCGAAGCATTTCTGTAATCATTTCTACCACACGTACGACGATGAACGCGAATTAATTTCGTAAATCGGTGGAATTCTTTGGCTTCGATTCCCCTCGTACGAACACACGAGGCACGCAATATAGGTATACAACGACTGCTTGTAACTGCGCTGATATATAATAAAATACACAAAGACAAATTATACATTCGTTTTTTTATTTATTTATTTATTTATTATTAATTTACGATCAATTCTCGCATTGAGAATTTTCAGTAATTTTCTCTGGCGTGGCTCAGTGACACGGTTGATTATTTATAATAAGTTAATACTTATTATAGACAAGTATAATCATAGATAAGCATTATAAATAAGTAATTGTTACTTGATATAAATATCTAATTAAATCTTATGCTTAGGTCTAACGGGTAGTATTTTTTTAGTCTGCGGAACTGGTCCGTCGTGTTAAGTAATTTAGTTATTGGGGAGTTCCGATGTTTGTTGACACTTTTGCTATATCTGTTGCTATATTTAGTTATTTCTTCTTTGACTGTGGGTATATCGAGGTCACGATGTATTACTTCGTCGGTGACAAACCAGGGTGCATTTGTTAGGGATCTTAGCGTTTTCCATTGGAAGCGTTCAAGTATTTCAAGGTTGGAATTTATACACCCGTAAATAAAGAAATAGGCGAAGGCGACGTAAAGTTTGTCGTATATTTGTCGAACCGTGTATCGGTCGTGAATGGAAAACCGAGTTCCATTCTTCTACGTACGTACGCACGTACGTGCAAAGTTTAGATACAACGAAAAAGGTAACGGAAGAAAGGAAAAAAGAAGAGGAAAAAGAAATCGATAGGAGGAACTTTTAGTTTCCAATTCGGGAGTACTGGTATCGGATGGTGCACGTGTTTCTAGCGTTATCATTGGCTAGTAAATCTCGGCGAGACAGCTTAGAATCCCCTTGACCTGCGCTGCACGATGAAAAACATCTGTCGTTCGTGGCATACAGCAAAGGCAGGCCTTCGATTTCGTTCGGTCTTTTGCATGCTCCGTTAAGTCGAAACACGAACGCGTACAAAGGTTCGCGTATAAACGAAACGAGTTTTCCAACGAGATTGCAGGAGTAGAGGTGGAAGGAAACCGCGCAAGGTGGAATGAACGAGAACGGAAGGGAACGGAACGGAACGGAGTAGACGAGTAGGAAAAGGAGTGTCTAGGAGGCAAAAAGTGGTAAGCAGATCGCGGAAGGAAGGCGAGCCGCGAACGAAGAGGAAAGACGCTGAAACGGCGCGAGAGTACGGCTGGCAGAGGAACGAGAGAAGCGGAAGGGAGGGGAAAGAGAAAGGGAGAGAGTACGCCTAAAATAGGGAGCAATAAATTGTCCACTATCTTCGCTGGGTTAAACACATTAAAGCGTCTTGAGATAAGGCTGGCTGGCGGCCCGTTTGTTCACGGGGTTCCTGCCGACCGGCATGAAGGACTGCAACGTGTTATCCGCGCCAGGAAAAGAGAGAAGAACAGGGTGCAAGAGCGACGCCACTCCTCGCGAAGGGGACAACCCGGTTCTCTCGTCGGGAGGTGGGAGCGAAGAAGCTGGCTGATGGAATTTTTCGTATTCGCGATCCACGAAAACATTGGCACACGTAGATCGCCTTGTCGTCGTATAGATTTCTCGCGATGCAAACGGCGAAACGCCGACGAGCGAAAGCCGCTTCGATTCGACGAATCGGCGTACGCGTACGTAAAAACCGTTCGCTTCGAGCGTGGATCGTGAGAGTTTTTACAGGTGGCGAGCAAAGCGAGGCGAAGTGAGACAGGAGGAGCGAGAGATCGTCGTAGGACGCGGGAGCGAGGAACGGCGCGTCGAAGGTAGTTTTTCCAACGTTCGAGAGGTTAAGCGTCCAAGTTCGTGAGAATAATGGAAGCGACAGACGGCGACAGTTTAAGAGAGCTTCGTGGAGAGGAAGGAGCGCGTTGGCTTCCCTCTCGAATTTGCAATTACTCTGCAATTAAGAAACGATTATTTTGCATAGACGAGAGCCTGCTCGAGGCTGGAAGCGCGAATCGTGCCGCGTGTCACCAAGAACTTACGCCTGACTAATATTTTAACGAGCCTCGTAAACCGATTCCAAGACCGAGCCGAGATCTCTCTCGCTTGCCGCTGCTCGCCCCTCCACCCCCGTCGCGCTTCTTCCCTCCGACTCTCCGAGAAAGCTGTTCCAGGAAAAACGTACTTTGCATATTCACCCCGTTGCCTCGCCTAATATCTTCGGAACGATCGAGCCTTCGTCGTAGTCGCTACCCGGCCGATCGTCCAACGATCCTACCAGTTTTCAACGTTCGCGAATTTCGCTGCCGTAACGCGACTCGCTCAGGCCTCCGAGCTTTCGCGTATCTTTCGCTCCGTAAACGGCTTTTCGCCGAAGGGACGAGGCTTCCGAGTTTCCTCGCAACTTTCCTCGTCCGGATATTAACGTCAGATTTTTTACTGCTTCCGCGAAAAGAGGGTGCTCGCGTCTCGTCGCGATCCGCTACGACGCGTTCCGTCGAGATACGCCGCGAGTCGCGAGAATATGACAAGGTCCACGAATCGGCGTCAAACTCTCGCGCGACGACGATCCCGCCTCCCGGCGTTTCCGCTACGACTTTTAACGGCCGTGCTCGATTCGTCGACGCGGACAAACCGAAAGTGGAAGAGTCGGCCGACGTTCGACGAATCGAGTTTGACGGGACGACGAGTTCGCCGGTCGACAGAGTCGGAGAGAGTATCATCGTTATTCTCGGAGAGCTCGCCGAGACCCAGAGGTTGCACCAAGACGAATCAATTACGCGGTGGGCACGTACAACCGTTACGACTGGCGGCCGTAAACGTGACTCGCGCAAAGCGCTCGTGACAGATATGGAGCAACTGGCACGTTCGAACGCGGATCCGGTGCGCGCCACGCTGCTTCGCCTTCTCTCCTACGCCAACCACCCCTAGCACCACCGTCCACTCCATTAATTAGCCGTAATAAACCGTGCAAACTGCGCGACCGACTCGCAAACTGCCTCGACCCGACCCCTCTGTCGCACCACGGCCTTCGTTTTTACCTTTTCCCGTGTTATCCGTGCGTTCTCCGTTCCGATCTCGTTGAGACAATTTCGGAGCAATTTGACAAAAGGTCGATAACCGTGACGACGGATCGGAAAAGGGGAAAGAGAGGAAGGAGGTGAGCGAGAGGCGTAGGTGGGCGAAAGGATGAAAAGAAAGGAAGAAAAGAGAGCAGGGAAAGAAAGAAGCACTCGACAGAACGCGACGCGACGACGCGACGACGGTTCGTTGAAAACGCGGTCGGTCGGTACCGGGAGGCAGAGTCGGCCGGAGGGTTACCGCTAAACAGGCAATTACGGGACTCCTCGGTAGAAGATGCTCGTAAAAGTTAAAGCGAACGGACGAACGAGAAGAGAGGTCTTTGAGGAGAGAAAAGGGACGAGATGAGAATAAAACGGAAGAGCAGAGAGGAAAGTCGAGAGCGAGAAAAGGGAAAAAGGAGGTGAGGAGAGGAGGAGAGAAGAGATAGAGAATAGAGAGGCAGAGCGAGCAAAGACGAGGCCGGCCGATCGAGCCTCTCGGAAATCTTCGCCCGAGGCGGCGTGTCATCGGTTCGCTCTTCTCTCGTTCTCCCTCGATCGAACCGTGTCGAATTCATGGACGCGCCTCCCCCCCTCCCACCCGCTCGCCGTGTATCGAACGAATCGAGATCGCCTGTCAGCCGTTCGCATTCCCCGAACCTCCGACTTTCAAATTCTACGATACCGCGCTCTCCTTCGACGTTCAGCCGACGCGATTCGATACCAACTTCCGAAACGTTTCGGTGTCTCTCGATTCCAGTGGCGCTCTCCGAGATTCTCAGTTCCGTTCTAGACGAACGCGTTCCCGGATCTGCGTTTAAACCGTGGTCGAAGAAGGTTGCCAGCGGGAGGGGGAGGGGGGAGTGACGCACGCTCGATATTCCACCACGAAGTCGATAGCTACGTATAGATAATCTCGCAACGTACACCGACTTTTCGAGACGCGAGCCTCCTCCGTGGTTCTCGGAGAGAGACGAAGAAGGAGAGAAGTGGAAAGGGGAGAAGGGGGTGTCACAGAAGATACCGAGCTCGGACCGAGGGTAGTGGACGACCAAGGGTGGATTGATCCGTGGTCATCGTGCGACTCTCTCGATACATCCCCTCTCTCGCTCTTGCCGTCTCTCTTCCGCTCCCTCTTTCCCCTTTGCTCATTTTCCTTCCGTACCCTCGGTTTTCACGACCCTCTTGCCCGAACCTTGCTCGTTTCGCTTCCTTCGTCTCCGAGGCCAACGTCTCCGAAACCACGCACATATACATACATTACATATATAGGTATGTCGGTTAGAAGCACTCGGGGTTCTTCGGTTCGTGTTATACCAGCCAGTCACCGGTCCACCCACTTCATTACAACCACCCGAGGAGAACGACAATGACAACGAGGATGCTACCGCTACGTCTCTTATACGACCAACCGCTATCCGTCGAAACTTTCCCTTCGACTGCGCCCTTAAGTGAAATCCTGGCATCAATCTTGCTAACGACCTAGGATTAGCGCTAATTTGTCGACCGCGCGATATTGCCGAATCGCCGAGATATCTCTGTCGGCTCTCCCTCGGCTTCTCTTTTCCATCTTCGTTCCATTCCGTTCCTTTCTTCTCGCTCTCCGTGTATTCGCCGTCTCTTACCTTTTAACGTTTTAACGCGCGATTCCCGATTTCCAGCCTAAGCTGGAAACCTAAGACCGCGACCGACGATCAGGAAAGAACGCCGAGGAATTCGCGATTCTCTCGTTCGTCGTCGTCGCGGCGGGAATACACGAGGCTCGTTCTCGAAGGTCGGAGAAACAGCGTTTCCTCTCGTATCTCGAAAAGAGCACGTCCGAGCGAGGAGTTTGCGGTCGACGAGAATGTGGCCCGCATGCTCGATATCGTTGAAGATGGTACGTTCGGTTACGGTGACACGTACCCCCGAGAAGAGCACCACTCGAACCCTGCTGATGGCGCGGATTACCACAACGAGCCATCGATGCTGCTCACCTGGCTCTTGCCACGAAAGCGTCGAACGTCGATCGTGACATCGGGTTCCCCTTTCTGAAAATCGTGCCAAAAAGCCAGCAAGCGGCAGGCGGACGTTGATCTTGTCGACGAGTCGACTATTTTGAGGCCGCGAAGTAACCACGATAGTAGCGATGTAACCGACAGATTTCACGGGGAAGTTGGATAGAATCGATTCGACGAAAGCCTCGCCACGTAACCGCGCTCGAAATCCTATATCGGTGCTCACGATGTTAATGGAATCGCGCTCTTACGCCGGCCCCGCTTCGCCTCTCGACGTTTTCGCGCGCTCGCTTCCCATCCACGCGAGCGAAGATGAAATTTCTCCACTCGTTCCCGACCAGCGACAGACAACAGAAACGGTATGCTTCGATTCCGATATACCTGTAAGAGCGATGAATAGTCAAGATCCGTTAGGCATTTCTACGCAAGAGATATCATTGATCGCGTATCGGTTTGACGCGTGACACAGATAGCAGCCAGTAATATCGTACCGCGCGTCCACTCGGTCCGCTATCGTCCATGCGATTTCGTTCGGTTCGGTTTGGCTTGCTTCGGTTCGATCCGATTCGATTTCAATTCGACTCGACTTGGCTCCACTCGGCTCCGCTCGATACGGTGCGATACGATGCGCCGAGAGATTCCAGGTCCTTTCTCTTTCGGTCGTATCGGTGCTCCATCGAGAAACGAACGTTTCCACCGAATGCACCGACGCGCTACGCACCGCCGAGGTTCGTTGTCGCGTAACAAGAGACAAGCGACCCTATTCTTTGAGCGATGCGACGCGACTGTCTCATTTTCGATTTCCTAGCCCTTCGATCCACTCGACAACGCGTTCCTACGGTCGCGTTAAATTTTTAGCTCTCCGGAACGAGACGCTCTGTTCCACGGACAGGGGATGCATCGATACGCGTAAATCGATCCTGTCCGCGTAAATACGCGCCTTCTTGCGCCAAACGACAAATTATCGTCGCGCGACAAATAAGGTGAAATAACGCTAACGGCGGTTACACCGCCGATGACATTGCCCCTCGCAACTCCGTCGTTTCGATCGTATTGCGCTACATAAGTTACGGCAACGATCTCTCTGTCGGTGTCCGAGAGACGGATGAAAAGGAGGATGAAAAACCGTCGGTGGAAGAAGAGCTGTACGGCGCCGTGCGACGGTTATTTCTGTATCTTTAGTCGGTTTACAAGTAGCGGGGTCACGGGCCGGCCCATAAAGAAGCATGACTTACATTGCCGCTATGTGGGCGCGTACCGCGAAACTCTGCCATCTATCTCCGGAGCTTGGCCAACCCCGCTGCACATCCAGACACTACGCGCCACTCCGAACCTTGCCAACCGACCACCACGCTAGAATCAACGAACGAGAACACCGTCCAAAGAAACGATCGAGCCGGCGCAACGGGAGAAACGCACGAAACAAAGAAACAACGAAAGGGGAAATAAGGGTAAGGCCCGCCGTCCGCGAAGCATCGTAGAAGCTTCGTAGGAGCGACGCTTCGTCGACGGTGGAGCCGAAGAAACCCATTGACTTCGTTGCCACTTCCGTTCGACGATCGTCGAGTTGAGGCGTTGGTATCGCCAAGAGTTTCCGATAAAAGACGGGATCAATGTCGGTATCGACAACCGTTCGACTCGACAAGATGAAAGACGGATCAAGTCGCGGTTGCAGCAGCCGAAATAGCGTCTGGACGAAACTGTCCTTGAAGCTAGCTGACGATACAAATTTTATTCGATAGGTGCATATACTTATTTGTTCGTTATTGTTATTACTTCTATTATAAAAATTTTAACTTTAACATTTTCCATCTTGGAATCGTTCGATGGGAGTAAAAAACGGCGACGAATAAGGCGAGAGATCGCGTTAGAGAGACGAATGCGATAAAGGGGTTAGAGTAAGGGGAAAAAGGAGAGGCACGGAAGCCGAGGTCGGTGGTTTCCTATCTCGAGTTTCGCAGCCACGCCGTCTACGGAGTAAAACTCGGAGGAGGAAACGAAGGAGAGAAAGAGGGAAGGAAAAAGAAGAGACGAAGCGAATCTCTTCTGGTTACGCGAACGGTACGACTATAAGGAAGAACCTCTTAATCGGGGACCCGGACCTCTACAGGGCACGGAGGTCTAACCCCCGGTGGCCCTCGGTCGAGCCGCGACGCAGTGGTCGTCGGTGTATCTCGAACGGGCTGACCTCGACACCCCACCATGCGTCGCGTCATCGACGATCGGTAGTCTGGCGAGAGAATCTCTCGAGCACCGCGCGCCGCCACCGCTCCGCGGCAACGCTTTTCCCCGATCGGGTTCGTCGCGCGTTCGCCTAGCCTAATCGACCTTCCTTCTTGCCAAAACGAAACGCAGCTGCGAGTCGCAAATTATTGGAAGAAAGAGACGGAATCGGCGATCGCCGCGTTTCGACGACGAAAAGGCTGGCTACGCTAGAATCGGAAAGATGGTTGACCGACCAGCTGTGGGAACATAACATGCAGGCTCGCGCGAATGCGAGAGGCGATAGGCGAGAGGCGAGAGACGAGAGGCGAGAGGCGAGAGACGAGTAGCGCGAGACGAGGGCCGATGGACGACGGCAGCGCAGGGTTGAGTAGCTGGCGGAGGTGGATGGAGGTTGCCGGGCAGCCATACGTATCGCGGTAAGCCAGAAAGGGGGTGCTGGTCGGGGTAGTCCGGGCCACCAGGGGCCGGGACCACAATTACACAGAGTGCGGTGCCGCAAAGCCCTTTCAGCCTCTACTCCTAGAGAGATGATGGATTCGCGTTGTCTTTCCGGGCTCCCCGGCACATTGTGCGTTCACCGGCCCGTGTCGTCCTCTGTTTACCGCCGCGTCTACGCGTGTACGCTTTTCGAGAATTGCTCGTTTCAATGGAAAGGAAGAGACGCGAATTCCTACCCGTACGCGGATAGATGAACGCGTCCTAACCGCTGCGGTAACGCGAACGAGAACGCACGTTTATAGCCTTTATTCTTCGCTGTTCACCGGCCGCCCTCCGATCCATTCAAAAGCAAGTTAAGACGCGCGTTTGTTCTCTATCTTGGAATCGGCGTGTACTTGCTACTTATTAGATACGGTATCGCGTTGATCGAGAGAAACGCGTCTAAAGAGGACGCGATTAGCACGCGAATTCGAACCGTGTCGCGACGTTTCGTTGTTCGTTTGCCACGCGTACGCGACGATCGCTCCCTTCTTCTTCGTCGCCGATCGCACCGCTCGCGTCGATCTTTCTCCACCGCACCGCACCGTCCTTGCTCGACAATCGGCGCGCGTGACGAAACGCGCATTCGCACGATCGCCAGCGGGCTTAATTCGCTGCTTTCAGTTTCCTCGCAGTTTTCTTTCAGCTTTCTTCGAGTCGCGGAAACGCCAAGTACGAAACGACGAGCCGTTACGAGGTGCAACCTGTCTTGACGAAATACGTTTAGGCAATTCGAAAGACGGTGTCGAAGACATTCGCTGCTCGTACAAGGCAACGGTGTGTTACTCGTCGATGGATACACATCGCTGCGCCGTACTGTTCCGAAACAGAAAAGGCAAAGAAAAAAGGAAAGGGAGAGGAGAAGGCGCGCGTGCGCGTATTCGTGCTTTCTCTTTCAGGATGAACAAACGCGGATGCAAAAGAAGTCTCTGAATGAGCGATGCCTACGGACAGTATGGAGCTTCTCCGTTATTAGCATCTACTCGGTTTCCTTGTGTCTGTATCCATGTGACGCACACTCCGACCGAAAGGGAACAGAGCGGTCATTATGGAGATTGAAACACCGTTCGGTAACACGTTCGCTTCGTTCTTTCTTTCGCTTCGTTTCGTTTCCTTTCCTCTCCTCTCCTTTCCTCTCCTTTCCTCTCCTTTCCTTCCCCTCTCCGCCCTTCTCGTCCCTCCCTTACCCCACCTCCCACCCCCCTCTCGCATTCCCCTGCTCACCGATTCGTTTCGTTTCGTTTCGTTTCGCGTGCTCGTTCATTCGCGCTCCGCGTAATCATCTCGCGAATAAAGAGAAACGACATTGGAGGTAGCGTGCACCTACAGCGACAACCGCACGATTTTCCCTGTTTTTTTACTCCGATTCAAAGAGAATCGTCGGGAACGAATCGCGTTCTGCCGTTTATCGACCGACCAATTGCCGGACGTCTGTCGCCGATTAAACAGGACGTGGAATCGCGTCGCGCGAATTCAGAGCAGAGTCGAGGTACGCGAACGATCGGAAAAGAAGGGAAACGCAGGGAAAAGAGAAACGCTCTGCCTATAAATTCGAAAATGACAACGGCGATCGGTTCGAGTTACGGGTTGCGGGTTGCCAGTTGCGTGTTGCGGGTTGCGGGTTGCGGGTTGCGGGTTATGGGTTACGGGTTATGGGTTATAGTGACCGGCAAAGAAGCCAAAGTGCACGGCATCCAATATGCAATAAACATACGAAGCTTTGACGTATTTAATAGTAACGTGGTCGTATAACGCTTGACACGCATGGAAGCTTTTATGGGGGATGGGTGGTATCTCTCGACCCGTCAGGCTCGGCCGTGTCTCTCCTTTCTTACGGATCGCACTGTTGATCCTTTGCCGAGCAGGAATCGGACATGCTCCGCTCGGCCGGCCTGAGAATCGCTGCCCTTTTGGCCTGACCGTACTCGCGCCCGTCTCTTTTTCTCTCCCTCTCTTCGTATCCTTCTCTTCTTCGCCGAAGGAATATAGCCTGTAGTTAATTGCGTGTCTGCGCCCAAAGAAGGATCCTCGGGCTGTGTGACGGCCGTTCGATGCTCGCTAGGAGCTTGACCGGCTTCTCGGTGCATCGAGCTGTTTCGAGCGTCGTGCCGCGTCGCTCCGTTTTCCCGCATTTCCCGCCTCGATTCCGTTTCACTCCATCGTTGCTTCCCCTTACGAGAAAGAACCTTTTGATGACTAGATTTCTACTTGGAACTGGATAGGCCGAACGCGAGCCTTCGCACGCGGTTAGACTCGTAAACGTATCGTAATCTCCCGCCGATGAAGATAGCCCGCATCGATACCAGATCCCGATGAAATTGACACGTCCATCTATCATTCGACATATGCATGGTATGCATGGGAACGGACGACACGAGAACAACGGTGCGTCCCAGACCTGACCATGCATAATTCACGATATCTCGGCGGACCAGCTCGAAATCTCGAATAATAACCAGAACTCTCTTTCCTACCAAACTTTTTCTCCTTTCTACTGCTTCCGAGACATTAGTTTCCCGCTTTTCTTCCGTTTAACGCGATATACATATGTATGTACGTCTGCTCGTATCGTGCCGCGTTACACACCTATCTTTCTTTTACCGTGTTCTTTAATTGGAAAGATCCAGGCGAAAATTCTTCCTTTAAAAATAATTTCATCTTTTCGTCGTCGCGTCGTAGATACACATAATCGTGCATCGCGCGTCGTTAACATCGTGACCCTGCATAGCGTTTTAAACACGTTCGATTCTTTTAACATACCGTCATGCATATTTATGCCGGAAATACTCGTATTTGGTAAACGATCGCCGCGTCCTGACTCGATCGCCGACACACTCGTAAACTACAATGTTTATCATTCGCACGAAATTATATCTTTTTCCTTCGAGAATCCTTTCCTTCGAAAATCCTACGAACCACCGGTTCCCCAACGGTTCCCGTTCGACCAACCGACTCGCTCTTTCAAACTCGACCAACAGAAACCAACGTTACGCGTGATACGTGTATATTAACCGTTGATACGGCTATCGTAACGCGAAGTATCCACTTGAGAGTAAAACTATCGCGAGTTATTCTCGAGAGCATTTTTCATTGCGTCGACAGTGACTGTCCGAGAGCATCGCTGAATCGTTTGCGAGTGATGCTCGCGCGATTTACTCTCCAATGGATACGAAGTCGTATTACTATCGGACAGTTACTTTCGGAACTCGCAACTGAACTTGCGAGCTGTCGCTCGAACCGCAAACCTCCCTCGATCTCGAGGAAAGCAACGAAAATAGGGTGGCTCTTATTTTCGTCTGTTGAATATTTCTTTTCCTACCACTACCGAGCAGCGAACGTTAAAATAATTGTTTAAACGCACATAATATCGTCGATTGTATTCGATTATACTCTAAATTATCAAGTGTGCTTTGATCGCTCTTTATTAATAAAGGACTGAAAAACATACGTATTTTTTATTTTCCATCCCAAAGGACTATTTCTTTAGAACGTAAACTTGAAACTTGATTTTTATAATTCGTTGTAACGACGGCTGATGAGGTTTGATGGAAAATAAATTGTTTATTCGTCTTTAACTTTCTTTTTCTCGGGAAACTTAGCACGCGTTCTCGACGGTAGTTGTTTACAATTTAAAGAACATGCTCTTTGTCGCTCCACATTTTTCGCGAATGATTTACCGCAGTCTTGCGTTAATTTAACATCTCTGCCATTGACAGGCCTTGTCGGCCCTTTAATAAAATATCTATTTTCAGGCCAAGTATATCTCGCTCGTATTCTCGACGTTACTCTCGAGTGGACACACGAGTCGACGGTTCTCTCCCGAGAAACTATCGGAAGAAACTCTCGAATGAACACTTTGTTTAAGCACCTCGAATAATCGAGGACGCTTATCTTTGCCTGTTTTCGTAATTCGGCGGCGACAACGAACGATCGAGCTTTCGACGATTCGATTCGACCGATGATTTCATTCGTGTTCGAAGTATCGTCGAGGCATCGTCCTTTTCAAACTCGGTCGAAAATTCAATCCGAAAGGCCCTTCCCTTCCTCCTCGACCCTTGGCCCAATTTCTTTTCTCGTCGAATCGTCGAATATTCCGCACGGTGAACGCTTTGTATCGGAAAGTTCTCCGCAGCGGTGGTGCGACCCGACGATCGAGGACGAGACTAACCCGACCTCCTCGCGCGATGTCCCAGCCAACTTGTCCCTTTATTTTGGGCGTGACGAGTCACCGAACAACGCAACCAAATAAACAGAATAAATAAAAGAAACCTCTGCCTTACTCGTTCGAATTAACTCGCGACTTTAAACTGTTCAAGAGCGAGAAAGATGGTTTAACGCGTTCTCGAACATCAGTCTTTTTCCATCCTTTTTTCGGCTAGTGGAACAGCGACGGTACGCGAAACCGAAAGAAATATGTGTACGTCATTGGTGACCGATCGTGCAAGCGTTCGATGAGTGGATAAATTCCGATAGGTATAGCAGGATTGTTACATAGGCGAGCGACTAAGAGCGAACGAAGAGAGGAGAAAGCATAGACTCGGACAGATATTTTACCGTCGCTCTAGGGTAGAGAATCGAGCCACACTTGCATACGTAATAATGGCATAAAGCTGAGGGGTGTCCTGTCCTTTAGCCAGCCGGCCCTTTATGCAGGAATTTTGGTATAAAGCTGACGAAATCACAGGCTGCGTGTTTCCCTTCTCTTGCGGACCCCTCCCTACCGTGCGGAGAGAAAATCCAAATGGTCATCGTAAATAGAAAATCCGTTTTTTCCTCTGGTGCGCCTGCGAAATGCGACCGAGTTTATTCGTACGGAGTCTCTCTCGTTCTTTCTGCGCCACGCGTAAAGCTCTCCGGACTATAGTTAGGGTGACCGCGCGACCCCTGAGAACGCGAACGAATACGTTACCGTTCAAAAGTCGAGCCGCCTTTATGTTCGTATTATAGATTCTCGATATGTTCAAGCGTTACGAATCGACGCGTCGTTCAACCTCGCGCTGACCGCCTTCTCAGTACCGATTACCACACGTATTTCGATTATTTTCCCCACGATCGCTGCTACTCCGTTGCATTAATTACACGTTCGCACGTTCTTGTCTCTGACAATCGCATTTTTATATACCGAGCGTCGGACAAAACAAAGGAGCACGACGATTCGCCGGATTCGCAACTAGATATCGTCTACGCAAAATGTCTTTTCGTTCGACAAATCGTCTGTTTGTACGTTCTGGCGTAGAACGAGCAACTCGTAAATGCGATCCTTCGATGTTAGACTAAAAAAGGAAAAACAGTCGAGTCGATTGCAAAATCGCGTATAGGCTCGCGATACGCGCATATTTTTATGCTGTTCTAGTAGCTCGGCGTTTCGTCGATCGATTAACGCAACGACGCCTGTTCGTCACCGCGCGAGCAAACTCGTGATCGGCCGCGACGACGTCGCAACATCGAGGTTACTCGATCCTCGTCTTAAGTTCACGGGTTCAGACAGATGCGAGTGGAGCGTTAACGAGAACAATTAGGAGTTCCACTTTACGCTAGCTCGGCTCCCTCTAAAAATAAACACGACCACTTAATGGCTCGGTCTGTCATAACTGGCGCAGATGCGAGCCGTTCTTAAATTATTCCCACGAACGACCGCTTGTTTCTCGGAATGCGTCGAACGTTTCGAAACAGGCTTCCAACCGCTACGCGACCACCTTACCCACCCGATGCATCCTTCGTACGCAATTCTTCCTTTCGCTCTGCCTTCCTTCCTTCCTTCCTTCCTTTCTTCCTTCCTTCCTTCCTTTCTTTCTTTCTGTCCTCTGGAACGACCTCAAAACATTTTCTGTGTCACTCCTCCGTCCTTAATATCGCTACTTGATCGTCAAATCTTGATCTAATATCTAATATCTAATAGCTTCTTTTCCTGTTCTCCTTGTTCTTTAATCGATCGCTTTGA
Source organism: Bombus pyrosoma (assembly GCF_014825855.1). Lineage (NCBI taxonomy): Eukaryota > Metazoa > Arthropoda > Insecta > Hymenoptera > Apidae > Bombus > Bombus pyrosoma. Next base: position 4,423,264 of record NC_057775.1, read on the forward strand.
ATCGCCAACGTAATCATCGCCTTAGAATTCGCACTACGATCGAGTGGTTTGCGAGAGTCGATGTGCTATCTCGTTGGGAGACATTTACGCGTGTCCCACGTACTTAAATACAAGCGTAAAGTAACGAGATCAAGGTAGAGAAGATATTGGGAGAGAAAGAGAGGAGAGGAAGAAGAAACTTACGGAAGGGTGTAGGTTTCGAACGGTGGCAAGAGGGAGGCTCGATTCGACACGCGTGCCTTCGCGAACACTTCGCTATGCGCGGAATGTGTATTTAACTGTTCGTTTAATTGAGGCTAATCGAGCGATATTAAGCGTATATACACGTACGAGTGTTAGATACGCGACGCGGCGCGACGCAACGCGTTGATCAGACGCACGACCGAGTGTTCCGATCTTACAGCTTCCGTCAGTCGTTTCGGTCGTGCTTCACCCTCTCGTTACGCGCTATTCTTCGCGTCATTTTGGATGACGCGAAACGCGAACTTTAAGAAAACTTCGATTCGAAATGCTGCCTGCTCGAAGATCAGGGAGGGAAAAGGGAAAAGGATTAAGGGGAAGACTCGCGAGGAAAAAGGAAAAAGGTCCCAACGCGGGAGGACCGTGTGGAACGAAGCGAGGCAAGCCCATAGGAAGAAGAAGTAAAAAAGAAGCGGAAGACGCGCGGGTGCGAAGAGAGTTATGGTTATCGTCGGATGCGAGGGTGCTTCGACGCGGTCGCGGTACCGAGCAGAGGAGTCGAGAATGCGACCGAGACAGGATACTCGACTGGTTAAAACGAAGAAAGATGAAGCAGACGCAAACAGAGGACAGACATTTACTTGGAAACGAATGTAACTTTATTGTGAACTTATCGCTGTCAGAAAGCAAACAATGGTACGATCTTTGCACCATCTGCCCTTGCAATCTTCTTTCGCCTCCACCCCGCCGCTCCCCTTCTCCTTCTTCTTCCTCTCTTTTTTTTTTCTTCCTCCTCATCTTCCTCATCTTCCTCGTCTTCTTTCCCTCTTGTTCGCCTCCTCCTCTTCCACGTCCTTGTCCATTTCTGGCTGGCTTCTGTGGTTCGTCGGTCCAGCGTCTCTCCGTTTTTCTCCGCTGCTCTCCTCCGGTTTCTCGGCGCGCGGACGTTTTAGGAAAGAAGGATGCGGGTGCGATACGTGAACGGTGGTGGTTGGCGCCGCGATATCGCCACATCGCATCTATCGCGAGCGTATAGCTCGCCGATATGTAAAAGAGGGGCTGCCGCGAACCTCTCGACTCGCTCGATCGCCGACAGGTATCTGGACCGCTACGTGCATTCCTTCCATTCTTTGTTCCACGTTTGCATACGTTTTTTCTTCCGCGCCATTCGATACACCGTGCCACGCCGCGCTAACGATCCTCTACAAACTTTCATTCTACGCGATTTTTCTTCTTAAGAGGCGCTGGTCGATTTCACCAACCACCCTGCGCTTTCCCAACTATGACTCGAAACGAACGAGCGTTCTTGTTACGTCCTGGAACCCGTATCGTCGGTTGTTTTTTCTCGAAAACGATCTAACGCGGCTTTTTTCATCTCCGATCGATTAATTTACAAAAACTGCAAGGTCAACGAAAATACGAAGCACACGACCCTGTATCTTTTTTCTATCGTAAAAGAGATAGCCCGGACGCTCAATGTCGACGACAAGCGAACGCGCAAGAAACTACTAATCATTGCTAATAGTCGCTTGCATGGAACGCAATTTATATATATATATATATTTTTTTTCTTTTTTTTTTTTTTTTGAAAACACGACACGCAATGATAACGATAATGACAACTATCGATTTCGGAATACTGCAAGAACAAGTTTCGAAATATCATCGCGATATCGTCGTCCGATAATCATCAGCACGAGAAAAGAAAGGACCGATTTCTAGATATCGAGCGAATCGATGCGATCGACGCGTGACGGCGAACCCATGGCACAGCGTTTAGAAGGTGGTGCGAGTGCGCGCTACCGAGTCATTCGGCTCGATTCGTTTCATCGTTGAAGGCAAGCTGCTCTCAACTCCGTGCTCGGCTCTAATAACGATAATTACGCGATTGCATGATTCTCCCCAGCTATACCGACAGTCACCTTTCGTTCGTAGTTTTATACGTAGATTCCGCGATCGTTGCAATTTCCTCGCTTGTCCACCGTTTCGTACTGCCGTAGCGGTTCCAACTCGGTGTCGTTACTCGCCTTTTCGTCGGCTAATCGACGTCGTGATTCGGCTGGCTGATCGTCCTCGCGATTATTCGCGCGTTCGTTTTCGGATTAGATTTCACGCGAATTGCAAAGTAAATTCGTTGCGATCAAAGTGCGTGATCGTCGTCGTATTTTACACGAAGCGTATTTTACCTCGAATCGTTAAGTAGAGAAGGATAAGAAGGAAGATGGATGGAAACGAAGACGAAAACGGAGACGGACAGGAGAGCGGCGTAGAAGAACCGAGGAAGGAGAAGCAAAGGGGAAGAAATGAAAGGGACGCGGCATGTGCGTTCTCGTTCAGCCGGTCGTTCGTTTCCTCATTACGTATGCGCGTTACGTAGAGAGTCGAGCCGAGAGATGCGATGTGATATCATTTTCTAGCGGCTGGCTTTTCTTCCGTCTATACGATCACCGAGGCAACCTCGTTGGGTACGCGTTTACACGACCGCAACGATCCGCAACTTTCTCGGTCGAATTTTACGTCGATTCTTGATCAAAACGCTAGGAATCTCCGGAACGAGAGATATATTAAAATTTTGTTCGACGGTACGATAATGATACACGAGAAAGGTACGACGATGCGGCCGCTGGTGCAAACGGTTGTCGCAAACTGAAGCCGAATTCGAGCGCCCAACTGGACGAATCCCACGCGTTTGACAAAGCACGTGTCGTTAGGAAACAATTTCCAGCGAGTTAGAGTATCGTAGAGATACGTAGTTTCTCAAAATCTCGTGTAACGCTACGTTCATGTCCTTTCTGTCTCGTTCTCTGAGTACGAAACGGAAATTCGTGGACGATTTTCGCGATCGTCGATGATAAAGACAACCGTTTGAATGCATGGAGTACTTAAACGCGCGTTAAATTTCTCCCGGATAACGCGCGACGTTCTTTTCGAATATAAAACGTTGGAAAACTCTGATTGTCCGTGCAGGCGAATTCAACGTCCATGGTAACCAAATACGTATATACCGGAACAACGTTCGTTTGTCAGACAGCGCGCGACGAAGAAACGAAAGAAACAGATATACAGATAAAGAAACAGATAACAAGATATATGCGTTGTCACGAAGATCGATGCTGTGTACGCTGAAAGTATCGCGAAATAATTTTATCCCTCTCTCTCTCTCTCTCTCTCTCTCGCTCTCTATCTATCTATCTCTTTGCTCACCCTATTCCATTTCCTTCTGGTCTCCCTACACAAATTAGTCAGAAGGTTCGAAGGATGTTTTCCCATGCGCGATAATTAGTCTACCCTTCGAAACGAGCTGGTAAATTAGCGTAACGACACCTGCGCATTGCGAGCTCGATTTCGTTCGTCGCGCACGACGGTCGAGTTAGTTCGCGGTATTCGAACGCGTCGATCATCGATTTTGATTTCTCGTACGCGCGCATCCTCGCGACGACGGAACACCGATCGACTGTAAACTTCGTTTAAGCGGCTATGTCCTACGGTGACACGACGCAGTTAGAGCGACCAGCGAAGGTTAACGAGCGAATATCTTTCGTTTCACGCATCCGAGAAAAGACGAGGATAACGGAGGTTGGTATCACCGGTACGATACCACTTTTCCAAGGAAACGTCGCACGATCTCGCCACGATCGCGAGCAACACGGTCATTGTACTCGAAAAAATGCGAAGCACACTCTGTCTGTTGCTCGTTTTCGTCCACCTAACCATCTCCAGATCTTTATAGCGTCATTAAACCTCACCTCGAAAGATGACCCGTCCTTCTCCTGGATACTTTTCACCGGGTAACTCGCGTTGCCCCGATTATTTCTCGCGCGACCAGATCTCGCGTGAGAACTAGAACGTAGTTGATCTTCGTTCCGTCTTACCGTTACCACGAATTTACCTTAATTACGAGCTGCGACTTTAACGTTCCCTGGTCAAACGAGGATAACGAAACGTGCGAAGAAACGTCCCCCGCCTCGTTGCAAAATCGAACGGAAAATCCCCTTTAACAGACGCATAAAATATGCTAATCGTAGGCGACAGCTGCGTCGGCTGTTTGGTAATGAGATTTTAGTTCTAACAATTTTGTCAAAACACGTACACCGAGAGATATCGAAAAAGGAGAGAGAAAGCTAGAGACGCGGAGACGATCGAGCTTTCTCTCTGTTCGATCGTACGCTAGAGAAGCGAATATCGTAAATAGGTATCTATATATATATGTAGAAACGATCGTTGATTCTGGTTTGCGAGCACAGGTAGAAAGGAGAGTGGAGATTCGCCGGTGGTAGGTCGAGAATCGTCCGGTGGTTCGGTGCCGCGATGCATCGTGTTCGTCGTCCCTCGAGTCCGAGTTCGGAGGTAGGAGACAGTGGATCGAGCGGCTCGGTGGTACCGGCGGGGCCAGGCCGGAGCACAGACCGGACAAAGGTCATCGGGGTCGTTGCACCCGTAGGCAGGGCATATCTCGACGATGCCCTGGCTCGGTTCTCGTCGACCGGCGTACCCGTGCCCCGTACCCGTGCCCCGTGCCCCGTACCCCGTACCCAGTGCCCCGTGCCCCGTGCCCGTGCCTGTACCCGTACCCGTACCCGTACCCGTACCCGTACTCGTACTCGTACCCGCACTCGCGTCCATACCGAACCCCAGCCCTGCGCTACGTTGCAGTTCCGTTCCGTCCCGTCCGTTCTATCGCATGCGGCGTATCCTGTGCCGTTCCACGACTCGTCTGGCCTTGCCTAGTGCCTGCTCTCTCGCCCTCTGTCTCCTTTCGTCTCGCCTTGCCTCGCGTTACTTACCCTTTCTGCGCATCCCACTCTGTCTTACCTTTCCTCGCTACGCCCTGTTTCCATTCTCCGTTCTTTGCTCGACGCGGTCTAACCCTACTCCGCGTTGCTCCACGACGCTGACGTTTTTCCGCTAAAATCTGCTTAAAAGAAAAAAAAAACCAGGCTCTGGTAACGTTATCTTCGGACCGATTATATTATCGAGTGGAACTGTGTCGTTGCATCGAAACCATGTCGCATCGGTTACGTAACATCGACGATCACGTTCGATTCCTTAAATTCTTCGATTTGTAACGAAAAGACGTCCTTTCCGACCAAATTTTCCTCCTACCTAGTCGCGTATTTCTGTAATTTTACTACGATCGGAAAAACGTTTAAAACGACTGTTTGCCCCCGCTTCGATATCGACGAGCCAATAACCAATCAAAGAACGGAGATAACCTTTGACTCGTGATTACATAAGTACGTTAAAACGGAAAACATTGAAATTTTATGCAAAACAAGCGTGGTATCTTTGATTATTTAAATCGCATGTATAAACGCTAGATACATTATTCTTTGTTGGTTTCTGCGAATCCTAAATGCGTAACAACGTTGACATCAAATTGTCGTTTAATTTAACCCGATAACCGACAATGGCGAATTAATTTGCCACAGAGAAACGTACTCCGATTCGATTCTTCTCGAACGTTCAACGAGACGACGCATCGGTCGCGTTTCGTTCTCGTTAAACGGATATTTCCATACTTTTTCGCTTCGTTTCTCCGCGTCGATTGCCTCCGTATTACGTCGTCGTTTGTTCAAAGAGCAACATCGAAACCGACGTAATCGTTCCGATAGGAATCGACGATCACGCGCGTATAGCTCGTTGCCGATGAAAAGTCGGAAAAAATTATCCAGACAGATGCAGAACCGAGTGAAAAGTATTCGGCGAAACGAAAGAAAAGTGGTTTGACCGAAGCAACGTGCAACGCGACGAAAGTTTACGATGGTGCGCGATCTGAAAGTATTATGCTGCACCACGGGAGGTGCACGATTCGACAGAATCTAGCATGGTACCGAAGAAGAGGGTACGAAGGGAGAAGAAAGTAAGTAAGAGGGAGAAGAAAGGTACGAGCGACCACGACGAAGGAGGAAAAGAGAAACAAGTGGACACCGAAAAAAGAAAGATCGTAGGTAAAAAGCCGCGGTGGTGGTTCCTGGGTCTCGAAGACACGAGTCGTGGTAACAAAGGGCAACCTTATCTCGCGCACGCATCAAAACCGGAACACGAGTCGACATAGCAAGCATATTCAACATACCACGAACCACATAACGTACACATGCATATCTCTACGAGTTCCCCTTCCTTTTTCCCTAGGTTCCAATACGTTAAGTTAAGGCATAAACCCATTGTACCTTTGACTCTGCGCTGCGCGCATTATCCGCGTGTTCATCGGTCTCCGAAGAAGAGTTTTTTCATAGTATTTGGCGAAAGTAGAACGCTCCGTCGTGCTCGAATAAAGAGACAGATAATAAATAGACATTGTCCGAAGGTTTTCAGAAGATTGGTAAAACGTAGGTACGTTTTTTTTTGTCAGTAGGCTAAGGATAGAGGTGCTGTAGAGGACGAGAGTTACGGCAAATTAGCGGAAAGCACTGGGTCACAGCTGGCCGAGCGCGCCCCAATCTACGTCCTGTGATTTAGTGGCGCGCGCTCGAACGACGCACAGACTTCATTACTAAATTACACAATAGCCCAGCCGTCGGTGGATCAATTTTTTCGTGGTTTCACCGAAGCCTCGTTCAATTACCGTGATCCGTGGTTAATCGCAGGGATGCACGTTCCAGCCGAACTCCCGATCGATTCGAAACCATCCGAATACGCCAACTTTCTTCGCTCAAATTATCGTTGGAAACGTTCAACGATCGCGTGTAACGTTAAAAAACGGACATTCACGTACACGCACACGTAGGCATGCGCTGCGATTAACATTTTTGTTACGCACGACGGCAGACGTTTGAAAATTTCGAGCAATTTGTCGTTGTCCATCGCATCGTTATATTCGGCCCACTTTTTTTTTCCTTCCTACCATTATTCGTTCCTTCGGCTATACATCGACGCAGTGAGTAGAACAGAAACGAATAGGACAAGATAGAGAAGGCGCAACGTTGCGGTATTCGTTATTTCGATAAAACGGATGGAACAACTCGAGTTGTTGTCGACTACGATTTAATACCGTTCTTAGAGAAGCTGTTAACCGTTAATTGAAGCAAACGAGCGATAATTGCCGCGTTACTGGCCACTTTATATCTCGTACGTACGTAGGTACGCGTAAATCGTTGTAACGACGCGTCACGCGCAATCACCCCGATTAATCACGGTCCGAACGATTCCAACGATTCGACTGCTGGTAACTCGCGAATCGCCATGGACGTCGCCACTTGGATTCGCGCGATTTTGCATCGTATTGTTAGCACGGAACCGTGTAACTTGGTCGCTTCGAGTAATCTATAGGCGCGTGACGAGAGAAGAAGCAACGAGGCGACGTAAGATGAGAAAAAGCGATAGCTAGACGTAGAGAGGGAGGCAGAGTATTGGGAATTAGCGTGATCGAGAAACGAGCTCGTAAATGAGACAGTCCATACTCGTGTTTGCCGATCCGTTCCGGTTTAGGGGTTGGTTGTGGTGGACTGAAAACGCGGGAGTCGATGGTCGGGGATAGCAGAGAGAAGCGGAGAGTAGGGACGACAAGGTTGAGAGCTAGCGCTTCGGGGTGTACGGGGTTGAAGCAGAGGGAGCCACACGGGTATTAGCATATTAATTTCGCAGAGACTGCGACGCGCAGATAAAGCATCTTAGGTAGGCGAACTTCGGTGATGAATCAAGCTCATACCGCTGGTAATTATTCAGAAAGTTCATCGCCAACGGGCGATCCGCACGGGACGGAACGAAATAAAAATATTTTTCTTTCCAGGACCTCCAGGTAACATCGCTCATCGTTATCCTTCTTTTTCTTCGTCCCCGACGTTTCTTTCCTTCTTTCGTGAAAAATCTGCCGCAGCAAGGACGAAAAAAAAAAAACGAAGAAAAATGGCGAAGACGGGAAAGGTAGTTACACGCATTCGACGCGTTTACATCCCGAGAGGATGAGCGGGCTGGCGTGGATCGATCGGAAGGTTGATAAACATCGCGATACGATACGACTATATATATATATATATATACGTATGTACCTACTTACGCGGTTCTTTTTCGTCTTAGCGAGGACGTAGGTACGCGGCGTATTTACCACGCGGCGTAAACTTAGTTGTACGTTCCGTGGAACGACGTTAATCTATTTACCAGCTGACATACCCTTCTTTTCCCCACCTTCCAAAAACTCTGGTTTCAACCGTCTTTATCAAGCTCGTATTTCATCAGGGGCGTCCGATTATGAGCGAACAAGAAATTAACTTTTTCGCTAATTAACTCCCCAGAGTCACTAACGAACCACAATCAAAGTCAAGTATTGTCTCTTCCTTCCTTTTCGTTATCCCGACAACAGGCGCTCTTCTTTTCTCGACGCAGAAAATGCAGACAGTAAGGAAGAGCGACGAATTTTTCGAAAAACACCGATTCCTATCGTCTTTCGATTCGTTACACGTATGGTTACGCGTGTATAACGTACGCTTGTACGCGTCCAAATAGAAACGCGGCAGGCGCGACTAAACGACTTGGATTTTTCCAACAGCGAATAGCGCTCGGTAATTCGAACGTTTCGAATTCGAGCAAGCTGAAATCTGTCGGCTGTGAATATTCGAATGTTCCGCGGAACCGTCCGCCTCATAAATATAAATCGACTTTTTCTAATTAACCGCAACGTAACGCGTAAAAAATGCAAAACGAAAATTGTATAAAATCGGTCTAGCCGTAGCAAATGAAAGGATTTATACGCGCAACAAAAAGGTATCATCTTCGTTAACTCTGATTTAGCAAGATTTAGTAGGATATTGCCTAATTTCCTACCCTATTAAGAATCGCCGCAGTTTTGCATCTGTTACGTATCGTCGTGCGGGGGGAAAATCGCATGGAGAAAACCCATGCAAGATATCGTACGTACGTACGTACGTACGTACGTATGTATGTATGTATGTATATATATTGGTTTCGATAGCTGGCTGCTGCATCTTTTTGGTTTTCCCTTCGAACGAACAACTAGGGTTAGATTTGGGTTAGGTTTGCTAGAATCGTAACACGAAACGTGCAAGAATCGAGAGGCAATCGATAGCGAGCACCCACATTGACAGCGTCTACCCTTCTTTCATGCATATGCTGATGTCACCCATATATTTGCCAGGACATCGACGCTAGTGGTTAGACCACCGGTCGATCGGTCGGCCGGTCGATCGAACCGATCGATTCCAGAGAGAAACATTCGAATACTTGATCTTTTTATCGATCGATTTGGACAGCGTTCCGTTTTACGATCGCGTTGGTCGTTCGATGCGTCGGCTTCGGCAAAAGTTATACGGTGAACGGGCTGTGACGGAACGCGAAAACACAGGACCGGCTTTTCATACAGCGATTCGAAAGCGAATCAAAGAGCGGTGCGGCACGTTCGAACGTGGACACGGAGTTCTTCTTTTCTGGTAGTACGCTAAGCGATAAACGGCGACGCTGACTCGAGTGGCAGTAAAAAAGGCAGAGATGTCACGAGAAGGAACAATAGGCCACGAAGAGATGCATTGTCGTGGTTGACTTCCAGAAGTCTGTCGCAAAGGAAAGGCTCGCCGCGAGGGAACAGCCAGCTCGTATGAATGCAGCTTTTAATTACGTTCTGAATAGACCAGTCTCGCGTATACGCCTTTATACGAGTCACGATGAACGAGAGTTTGCGATACGGCACACACCCGTAATAATGCGACTCCGCCGCGCCGGTGAACGCAAAAAAAGTTGCGTCTCCGAGCGAGACAAGCCGGTAGCCACTACTACCCCGTAGTCCGTAGCCGGTGGTCGTACGCTCGTTGCTCCTATCTATAGCGCGAATATGCCCGGCTCTATTGCCTTCTGTCTCCTCTCTCCTCTTCATCTTCCACCTTTTCGTGGCGTCGAACGCTCCGTTTTTCTATCCGCCTTTCGACTTTCCCCTTTCGATCGTCAACATTGTGCCCGTCCGCGTAAATCCAATAATTACATTATTACGTCGGGTGTTAAACAATCGTATTTCCCTTCTGTTTCCTGCGATGCTTTCTGCCATCACACTGATGTTCTGCGAACGTCTTTTCTCAGTTCGCAGACGGGCTTCCACTTTCTACCGATTTATCGTACCGCGAAATTTTACGTTTTCAGGAGTCCAAGTTGACGAAAATTCCGCAAGGTTTTTGTCCCAAGTTACGCCGTAACACCGAGCTCTCGTCCGTTCGTCTGCTTGAATGGTCACGTACATCGTATCCGTTCCACCTTATTTTCTTTCGCGGCAGAAAAGAGAAACTGGCTGCAAAACCGACGAAACGAAGGGCGGAGCTCGATGATTGGCAGTCGCAACCGTAGATGCGGCTAAATGCTCGCGTTGACCTCGCGAGTCGAGGATGACGCGGAGATTGAACGATCGAGATGAAAATCCGGGGCAAAGCGGCAACGATGCGACGCTGCACAGCAACCAAGTTGGTTGCGTCGCGTCGCGATGTTGATCACGGGTCGGATTGAACGAGAATCGGAGTGTCCTAGAACGGCAATTGAACGCGTTTAGCAATAACGTTTCGTGTCGTCTCTTTATATAACCGTGTCATCGATGGGACTCGCTCGTCTCTCGATTTACGAGACTCGCGACCGCGGCCGTACCGCTCCTGCGATCAGAGTAGAAAAAGGCGATGGAAGAGAGATAGGGGCAGAGCGCGAGAGAACGAAGATCGAAGAAACGCGGAGAGAAGGTTTACGAGGCGACCGAGAGCAGCCGACCAGGAAAGTATGGAGGACAACGTTGCGTCGAGATCCGAGCTAATGTTTCATTAAGACGAGCAGCTGCGCCGTCGTCGCTTAACTTATTAAACGACACGCTCTTCTGGAAGGCTGGAAGCACCGGCTATGGAAAGCATCGCGCGTCCCAGCTACAATGCCGTTACAGACCACCAAAGGTCTTTCGCATCGCGGTAACGCTCGCGATGCCGATGCCGCACTATGCTCGTTGCATCTGTACGCGGCTATCTCGCTATTTAAACGCGTTTTCCAACGAGGTGATCGCGAACGGCACGCCCGCCAAGCAAATTCGTCCGTTGCGCTTTAACGAGATTACTCTCGTCCCGAGGAAACGCCAGCATTTCTCGCGATCTTCCTCGATCGTTCGACCACCACCGATTCAGCTTCGTTTTGGTCACGGAGCTAGTAGAAGGCGGAAAATCCTTCTACGATTCCCGGAAGCATCTCGACTATTGACACACCCTCCTTTACTTTCTTTCAGCAACGCGACGCTATTAAAAGGCCGACAATTTCGCGCAACGATTTTCACGCATTGTTCGTTACCTCGAACGAACTTAAAGGCGTCGATCGCCGGCACGTATCGACGCCGAGTCGTAAAAGCCTGCAGATTTTTTGAAGCAGGGTAAAAGTGAAACATCGTCAACGTCCCGTATCGTAACGCGTATATGGATGTGCCGCGAACAGCTAGGTAAAACGGTAACTTGGTAACGCAGTAACGCAGGCCCACCTGACTTTCGTAAGCGGATCACGCTCCCTGCTGAGTGCTTTACGGCATCGCTTTTTTCCTGCGCCCACTCCTCCTCCTCTTTCTCCGACTGCTCCGACTCATTCCCTCGACCTCATCCTGCGACTCTTCCACCGTACCGCAACTACCGACGCATGCTAGGTATACCTTGCCGCCTTCCGCTTTTTCCTCGCAAAATACCCTCCGTTTTTTTCCCTCCCGTTCCATCGGTCGTCGGCGTACGTTCGACCTAACGACTAAATCACCGTTACACGATCCAAAGCTAACTCGAAAGGCAAAATCACGATTTCTTCTAAGCAGAGGTCAAAGACCAGGGACCGACCGATACGCGAACGAATGTCGTTCGGTGAGAAGAAGGAGCGTAAGGGTAAGGGTAAGAAAAAACGACGCCGATTGCGAAGACTAGCGTATAATAAAGCGTGGTAGCGCGTGGCCGCGCCACTTGCTTATGCGCCGTGTGTCGTCCGACTCCGAAGTCTGTCCCCTGCGAACAAAACCGCCGATATCCACCTACCCTCCTACCTACTCTCTGCTCTCGTCATCCAGCGAGAGCTGTCGCGTAACAACTCGATTCCATATTCCCGCGGCGGTTGTCGCCCCGAAGAAGAATTGAATGAAATAAAATAAAGCTGCGGATTCTCCGTGTTTTATGGTGAGGATCGCTTCTTCCACGAACCGACGCTCCGCTATCTGCTGGACCGTGTGTGTGCGAGCACACGCACGCGCTCGTCTATCCGTTTACAGCTTATCCCATAGGCGTTCCCATAATGCGTGTTTTTCTATATCGTTGTGCAAACGATACCATCGACTTCGAGGTATTCTCCTACCGTGCTATTCTCTCGACCCGAATTTTGTTCGCGCGACGACAAAGTCGCCCAAGACACGCAAAGGCATTGTTGCGCCGAAAGGAACGATTAAACGGTTCGTTGCAACGAGGCGTGACCCGCACAAAGTGAGACGTTTGCCGGCTTTTGAAAGTGACGCGTGGGGTCAATGCGACCGCGTGCCGTCCGAAACCGAAGATTTTTCTACCGATTTCCACACGTTCTATATGCCTCGACCTTTCATTGTCGCCAGTAGCGGAACAATCGGCCGGACAGCCGATGTTCCGCTATATTTGGCAGACGTTCGAAGCTCGTTACGCGATACTCGCCCACTTTGCCGGTCGAACGTACACGCCCACGAAACAATTATGCCGATCCACACCACACGGCGCTTATATCCAGCTGCTGACTGTCTCCTTCTCCTTTTTCCACCTTTCCCCGTCATTCAAAAACGGTCCCTTCTTCCGTCCGTCCATCGCCATTTAACACACTTTATCGCAAATTGCTCGACCGCAGCCCGTGCCGATTTAGAGCGTCTTCGTGAAACCCTCGGAAACGCGCGTTTCGTCATTCGCTCTTCCTTACGGTCGTTTTATGGCATCGGTAGGGACCGTCACACCTATCGTTCACCGTTTAAAAGCGAGTCTGCTCGTCGATTCGCTTTCGATCTGTGTACGATTCGCCTCTTCTTTTCATCGAGATCGAACGATCGAGCGTGTTTCGGTGGCGCGGAATAACAGACATGAAAAATAGAAGCTAGTCGCCCGAAGAAAACACGAGGGCGGAACACGAGGACGATCTCTGGCTTGCCGTAACGTCGAAACGGACAGAATCGTAGGACAGGATTTCCGCTGCGAGGTCGATAGTCGTCGACAGACTAAACAGCGTTTACTTTCGCAAGAAACGAAAATGTTGGCAGCCAGTACGGATCGAGGCGAATCGGAGCGACGAAAACGCGAACGCGAACACGGCCGACACTTGGAGCTGCTAAGGCGAGGCAAGGCTGACGACCCGAGGGGTGAACGTGAGGAATCCTTGGGGAATTTAGCGAGAGCGTTAGATCGGACGGCAGTGGCGCGGATAGGGACAGCAACGGACAAAAGGACAGATATAGATAAGTAGTAGGCGAAAGGAGAGCAACGGAAACGCGTCGTTTTTGGAGGAGAGAGGAAGGTGGGCAGGGTACGCAGGCATAGCGGTAGGCGCGTACGTATACACGGGACGACGCTGGCGTGTGCGATGTGCGCCACAGGAAATGTCAAGATCACGAGGAACCAACTCGGGCTACGACGGCAATATCGCATCTGTCCGATCGCATCTAGCCGACGCGCGCGTTCACCCCTCGCGCGTTGCCTACACTCTACACCACGTCGTCCATATACGTATCTACCTATTTCTCGCTCCCGATTGCTCTCCACCTAACCCATTCCGAATCTCTTCTTCTGCTCTCTCTCTCTCTCTCTGTTTCTCTCTGTTTCTCTCTGTTTCTCTCTCCCCTTCTTCTAGATTAACTACGTATGGTAGCGCGTGCTTTTGCCCGTTTAACGTCCAATCCAACTTCCAAGGCACGATCGTTTATCGTATCGTCGAAAGAACGATAGTCGCTTGCACTGTGGTCATTTTCTTAAATCGTTGACGCGTAAAGTTTCTTCGAATCGATCGGCTCTATGCGACAGCATCTCGCGCGTGTCAATCCACGTTGTTCGGATAATTAAAATTATCGCGGACGATAAGGGAAAACGTAAGAATGGAGATTCTCGGGCAGCGACAAAAAAATTATCGCCTAAAATAGAAGAAGGAAAGGGGAAACTTGACGGACTATCGATTAGCTGTCGTTTTATCTGGGAAAAGTAAAAGAAGAACAGGCTCTAGGGAACGGGCAAAGTTGAGATGGATCGGAACCGTGGCAGGTTACACGAGAATACTCCTAAAATTGTCTTCGATTCCGTTCGCTTCGTACATAGTTCGAAAACGGTTTATCGCTACAAGCTCGTGAAAGCTTGCTCGTACGTGGTGTATACACCCACGTGGCCGAACGGTGCGCTGTTGAAAGCGACGAACGATAACATGCCCAATTCGTAACGTAGCTCTATAAACCTTAATTCGGAAGAGAAAGGATTCGTCGGCTCGTTGTCCCGTCGTTCGAAAACACTCGATCGTTTTTGGGTCGATCCCGCATGCGCCACTATTTAATTAAGCGAAATATCGTCATCGTGAGTGGAGGTTTATCGACCTCGTGAGAAGAATTCAACTGGAACGAACGCGTTAAACACCCAGATCGTGCGGTGCCGGTTGCTCCTGTCGCATCGTTTTCTTACCAGCATATCCATAGCGCATCGTGCGTGCCATATTCGCCTGCTTTACTCTCGACCCTTCTCGAATAGCCACGGATGTTCGAGATTTCCGCGAAAGAAATGCGATTCGTTGCTGGTTCACGCCACTCTTCGTTACAAAATATCTAAATACCCGTACATCGGGACGTCCGATTTCTACCATCGATGCGCGAACGTAGTATCGTTAAGAGCGAGAAGTTTTGAATCTCGCGTCGCTCTTTGTGTCTCGTATGGTATGGAAGAGAGATAGTAAAAAGAGAAAGAACGGGAGATCTCGATTCGAGTCGCGACGAGGACTCGCATTCTGGAACGGTCGGTCAATAGGACCGGGATACGAATCGTCTCGAGACGAAAGGAACAGTTTGGGTGGTCCTCAATTGGACGGGACCGTTTGCATGTTAGCAAGCAGTCGGCTTAAGCCCGTTGTCCGTTAATTTGCCTTTGAATTGAGGCAATCGTTTAATAACGCGAGCGTTTACGTTCGAACATGCAGACCGTTGTTACTCGTTGAAAAATAACGCGACGGAACGACCGTGCGATCACGCGTCGCCGATCGGTTAACACGGTAAAATAATTCTCAACTGGCCCTCCATGTATCGCCAGGATGTACCGATTTTCGTCCATTTACATTCGAGCACGGTTCGCATCGTTCAGACGCACCGTCATCATAGAACGATTCCTAATCTTGAAATTCCTGTATACGTCTCTATAGGTAACAACTGGAAAGCCACGGATTTTGGATTGAAACGGGACTCTGCTCGTTCGGAGCAAAGGGAGAGGTTGACTATTTGGAGAAACAGCGGCTACCAGCCACTCGACTAACGAGATAATTAAGAGTACCGTAGGAGTAGGAGAACCCGGACTTGGGTTTTTTGTTGGTCGCGTGCTGGTGTCGACTCGTGTCGGACGAGATCTGGCTCATCTTGTTCCTTTCTCTCTCAATATTTTTTCTCTCCCGTTCTCTTTCTCCTCCCGCGCTTGTCTATCGTTTGTCGGAATCGTCGTAATCGACGAATACCGTTCCACGTGGAAAAATCAAAATTCTCAGTAGAAACTTTAACGAAAACTTTTATCGTATTCTCGTGTAAATGGATACAGCGGAAAACGGATCATCGTTTCGCAAAGACGAGAAAGTCGGATCGAGATCTACGTCGTACGAACGAAATCAAGTTCGACGACGCCGCGGAGAAATCTCTCGATGATACGAACGACGTATCCTTCCGCGTCAAATAGGTACACTCCTTTTAATATTTTCTTCTCCTGTATTTCCTGCCTTCACTTTGTTCCACTTCTTTTACTCCGTTTTAGCATCTTTTCAAATCGGTCTTTTCATCTCTTTGCTATCGGCCACGTATTAATACGAAAGCCAAAGAGGGACGGAGGAGGAACAAAAAAAAAAAAAGAAGAGAAAGAAAGGGAGAGAGCTTGATTCAATGCCCCGTCCTTCTCCCTCTGATCTTTCGCGATCCTCTTTGCGGGTAGGTCCCGACTGCTTTGTCTCGAGACACGCGGAAAACTTTAGCCGGAGAAAGAGCTCGGTTTCTTGCCGTGCCTACGTTCCTAGACAATGCACGAACTTCTGTAATTAAAGTTATGTTCCCGTGTCGACGTAAAGTTACGCCAACTTCTACTTGGCTGCTCTGCTGTTCCCCTTTGAGAAGCAACGCGTCCGAGGACCGGTTGTCACTTATAAACTGTCAAGTTCGTTTCAAATCTTATCTGAGCCGGTGGAAACAGTTTTACGAAGAAATCGTGCTCGCCGTTTCCGCGCGAGTATCGCGTCGATGTTCCGATAGAAAGCTCAAATTATCCCGACAAATTTCATTCTCGCCGTTCTGCTCCGATTGCGAGAGGAACGGAAGATGAAAAGTAAGAGACGAAGAGAACGCGATCGTTCGCATCTTCGCTCGCCATTTTATCTATATACACACAGTTTGCTGGAGCCATTATCTCCTTTCTTCGAAGATCGAAGGATCGGCGAGCAGGTGTACGGCGAGTTTCAAGGTCAATGATAATAAGCATCGCTTGGAAAAGCCGACTCGTGGTTCGTTCGAAGCAGAGAGTCGTTGGAACTGAAAAAAAAAGAAAAGGAAACCCTAGCAACTACGTAGTACATGTATGTACGTACATATGTAACCAAGTACGAGTACATAGCTATGCGAGAAAGCGGGAAACAGAGAGAGAGAGAGAGAGACAGAGGAAAGTGAGAAAGCAAAAAAGGAAGGCGAGAGAGCAAAGCGCGGAGATGGTCCGGGTATTTGCGAGATAGCGACGCCGTGTGAGATAAGGGTGCTCGGCTTGGAGTCCCGAAGGAAACGTCTTTTGCCTTTTCGCGAACATTCGCCGAAAACGAGCAAACCCGTCTGTCGGAGAATATGATTTCTTCTGTACATTCGGAATGGCAATAGCGTCGCTTATGCTCCGCTCTGTCTATCTGCTGTTTTAATAGATTATTATCGCGCGGCTTTTCACGTAACCGCTAACACCGTTTACCTCTATGGTTTTCCTCACTCAACGCCATTTTCGTAGCTTTCCGTTGCTCCTTCAGAGTCATTCTCGCAACCTCCGTTCCCCTTTACTTCCACCTTTCAGTTTCTCCTTAAAACGGTTACTGCTCCTATGCCAAGTTACCTACGTGTACGTAGGTGCACGCGTTCAGGTGACGCGATGCCTCGCGCGGATATCATCGATCGTAAAAGTTTATTCGTTCTCGAAGCTCGCACGTCGTTTCGGGAATAATTTCGCAGAGAAATGAAATATATATACATATATATATATATATATATACATCGAAGAAAAGGAATAACGAGATTGTGACCAAGAGAGCGGAAGAGCGAGAGTGAGAAAGGGGGAAGAAGGAAAGGTGAAAGAAGGCGAAGAAAAGGTTGGGGTTGGCGCGGCAAGGCGGAGCGTGGAGGTGGCGAAGGCGGGGCGAGCCAAGTTTCAGAGGCGTGATGTATCGACGGAATTTCAAAGTACATAAAAAGATAGGGTACACAGGAGGTACTGCCGTTCCCGAGAAATTGCACTTCGGGTACGCGCGCTTCGGTCTCGTCGCGTGTCCTAGCTCCTCGAGCTCTCTCCCAGCTGTTCGTTTTCATTCGGGATTTCAAACGGTTCGTCGTCGTTGTCGTCGTTACTCGAACGATTTTTGTCGTCGACGGTCTGTCGTTTAGAAAGCAACGCGGCTCTTTTCGCCGTGAAAAAGCAGGTTGCACGTGTCGCGAACCGATTTTCGATCGAGATCGATCCGTATCGAGTGAAAGCCGCAGGAGTGCTGGTCGCGCAGGAAGAACAGAGATAAGAACGCGATGCATAATCCATCGGAAGGGATGAGAGGTCGAAAGCGTTGGTGGTGGAGGAGGTGGTGGAGGGTGCGATGGTTGGGAGCAAGTGGCAAGGAGGGCAGGAGAAGCTAGGACGCGGGAAAGGAGGCAGTGGGCAAGAGGGTGGCCGGCAGAACAAGGGAGAACGAGGTAGGAGAACGAAGAAGGAAGGAGAGCGAGGAAGGGAACGAGAACCGCGATCCATCAAGAAGACAGAAGGGTTTGGGGTGATGTATCCGAGGATAGGTTGACCTCTGCGCCGGACACTATAAAATCACTCTTAAACATTCCTTCCTAAAACGATCGCGAGCTTCGAACGAAACGCTTGTCTTGGCGATCGATTTCCAACTTTCGAGTTTCGCGGAATCTCGACCGCGTTTCGATTCGGCTTCGTTTCGCGAATCATTCGCATCGCGTAAACATCTCGGTGTATCGGCATGATTCCATCGAAACGTGGAAAAGTCTGGTGGAAGAGAATCGCGATGACGAGACGCGAGCCCCCCACGAACAGAAGTAAATGCTGGATCTCGTATGCGACGAACGCAACGAAATATCGGATGACGTTTCGCTGTATAGTTGGCGTTTCATTGTAAAGCACCGCTGCTACCAGCCAGCCTCCCGGCGAAATGTCACGAAACGTCGGAAATTGGAAAGCTTATTCATATTTTTTCGATAGACGATAATGCGGTCTGCCGCGACGGATCGGGCACTTTCATTCCGCATACGTAATGCGAGAACCGAGCGAGGGATGGGGAAACCAGCCGCTCACCGATGGATACGAGCTCCTCGACGCGCAACCCCAACCAAGGTACCAGTTTCCAGCGCATCCCGACGATTCCACGACTCCACCACGGCCGCAACTTCCCCCGCCCTTTTTCTCGCTCGCGGGCAAAGACCAACGTGCGTAGATACACCTACAAACTCCGTGAGTACGCCAACTGCGTCGTCGGTCTCGTCGCGTCGATCGAAAATGAAACCGAGCGAGGATCGTGGTCTACCGGTAGTCTCCGGACCATTTGTCGTTTATTTCACCCTCGGCGATCGACCCTCTTCGGCAACGGAAACCTTGAGCGAGAACTCGTACCGGACGACGCAGCGCGTCGCGGACCAAAACGAAGTCTCGCAGTCTGGTCTCGCGGAACGACTAACTATCGCGTTCTTTTCGAGCGTAACCGATGATAAGATGACTGAATTTCGATGACGCAGCCCGTTGGATGATTGGGTCGCGCAGTTTGGCCGATTCGGAAAAAGGGCCGAGGGAAGGGAGATCGAACGCAAATGCAAATGCAACGCAAACGCGAACGCGATCACATACCCGCCGAGAACCAGCATTGGAAATTAGACACACGTTTCATTTCCTGAAGCGACTGCGATTTCCGCAATAGCTTCAAATATTGGAAATATCTTGCGCTGTTCAATTTACCGCGAGATCAGCGATTCGAACGTGTTTTATAATGAAATTGAAAAAATCGGTTCGTCGACGTTTCTATTACCGACTCGCGCGAAACTCGATTCGACCCGGCACGACCCGGTTCGATTCTCCTAGAGAGGAAAGCTATCGGCGAACGACCGACCGGTCCGACTATCGCCAACTATCGCCAGCCGCATCCAAATACGTGATATTACGATGCTGTAACGATAACGTTGCACACACGGTCGACAAAGATCGCGATCGGTGGACGTAAAAGCACGCTCGTGATTCGTGCTCGATCCGCGAGAATGCGTTTATGGCTTCGTCGAAGGATTGCCGTCTGGATGATCGGATAAAAAAATCGCAGGTCGATGGGAAAAGGTCAGAGGTGGGGATGAGATGTCAAATTCAGACACTCGGCTAAAAGAGGCGGTCGATTGGGTAGAGGGGCGCGCGCGAGAAGGGTCGAGTCGCGGAAAGTAGAGGAATCGACGGTGCACTTTATCGATGCCATAAAGACTAATATAATCCCGAGAAGGAAAAAGAGCGAGCGAAACGCGATAGACCAAACGACGGCGGGTGTCGACACGCACACGGTATCGAGGGAACGCGCACCAACGCACCACGGCAGGCTGTTTTTTACACGAAGTGGCTTTTTGCGGACGACAGGGCATTTAAGGGAATTGCTCCCTAGCGCCTTAGCTCGGTCGCAACGCTCCTCGCCTCGCCCTGCTCCGTCCTGCTTCTCTGTGCCACGCCACTCCAGAAAAACTACTCGTCCCCGTTGTCGGTGGCGTCGTACTTTCACGTTTAGCGCAATAACCAAGCAAGTACCTTCGTTCGGCCATCTTTCTCTCGATGCCCGATTACACCGATCGTCTTCCGAACAGCAAAACGTCGCTTTTTTTTTTTTTTTTGACGCGAGCAATTGGAAAAATAAGATTATTCGCGAAATTAACAGCACCGACGGACGAACCAACGACCGTGTCCCAAATCCTCCGATTCTTTTCGAAAGGCATCGCATCGGTCATGACGTTCCTATTCAGTTTCGCTCTCGTAGCCGATATCGCGCTCCATTGCAACTCCTTTGTCGTTCTTCTCCGACTTTGAGGCGTTTTCTCTTTTCGTTCCTTCTTCTTTATTCTTGCGGCGTTGTTCTCATTCCGTCTATGGATAGGCAGCGCGATTGCAACGACAAGCGCAACCGCAACCGCAACCGCAACCGCCATCGCTACCGCAACGACATTCGTTTTTGCCAGTAATTTTCACCCTCGTTTCGCCCTGTTTCTCCCTCTCGAGTTTCATCGTCTCTCCAACTACATCCACTTTCACGTTCGCGACAATGACGACGGCGACGAAAGAAAGTGACGATGGTTCGCGTGTCTCTCGCGCATCGCAGGAACCAGCCCTTATCGCAAATGACTGCTTCCGCCGAGTACGGAGCCATTTGGAAGGCGTAACGGCGTGACGTTTTGGTTCTCGCGGCGATCGCAACCCAAGTGCCTAATCCAGACGGTAACGACCCAACACTACCGGTAAGCAACACCGCGGACAAAGACGAGGCGCGTTTTTCCTTTGAAAACGCGTCAAGGAGCGTTATCCTCGATAACGCGGCGTCGATAGGTCACCGCGTATGCCTACGTTTACCAGCACCTTGCCTATTACGGTGCGTCCATGCCAGCCGAGCGAACGCTCGCTCTTCTCCCACTCTGGTAAAGTTTGATAAAATGAAAGTGCAAACGAGCGTTTGTTCGCCGTTCGATTATGCCTTCGTGGCCAACGAAAGTGTCGCTTAAACGAAACGGCGAGTGAAACCACAGGGATATAAAAAACGAAGCTGCCGTTCGAACATGGGCAAATACGTCGAATTCTTGTTTACACCTTGGTTTTTTAATTTTACTACAGCGGAGGATTGGTAGGGTTTCTGCTCCTTTTGCGACGAGGAAAGCCAGAAACTTTTCTCTTCTCGTTTCCAAATCCAACAGCTATTCGATCGCGTAGAACGAGTACTCTTCGACGAGATTCTCGTTACTCGTCGATCTCGATTCGACGTCTTACTATCGAGTTTAGAGAGTTGGCGAGTATAACGAGTGGCGTAGCATGTTCGTCACGCGTTACACGATCGATCATACTCGAGGCTGCGGCCGCTAAGCAAATTACTCCGATTCGCAGATATACGATAGGTTGCGACTACAACGCGATCTAAAGTCGTCGATTCGTAAGCGACGCGACGCTTCGGATAAGTTGACAGCGCGGCGATCACGCGCGATCGCGCGTTAACAAAATCATAAATCAAGGAGCGATCGCATTCGATTGGCGATAGTTGGCCGCGCGACTAGCTGTTCGCGTGAATGGCAAGCGTAGTTTTAATTGAAACAGATAGAGCGATCAGCGAGTAGCGGTTAAACGCCTGGTGGGACGAGTAGCGTGCGCGACCCTTCGACGAAAGGGCGCTTGCTGGACGTGGAGCGTGGGGGATGTCTCGAGCGCGGTATACCCTTTCGTGGGATTATTCGGTGGGTAATGTATGGCAAACATAAATCACGGAATACGGGACGACCGGACGGCCGTACCTACGTGAAACTCACTGTCGACGATGATCCGCTCGACGCGCGGTTCGGTTAAACTAATTGCCGAACACTCTGTTCGCCACGCCACCGATTCGTTTTCTCGACCGCTGGTCCTCCTTTTTCCTCTCTTCCTCTTTCTCTTCCTTTTTCTCTCTTAGCTTCGGCCCCTACCGACGATCGAGCAACGATACGAGATCTTGGCCCTCGTGGAACGCGTACGACTGCAAAACGTTCGAGTTTAAGGAAGGTCGGTCGGCCGTTCGATAAGAAGCAAGGATATTTAAAAGAAAAGGAAAGCGTGATAGCACGTGGCAGTCGGTAGTCGAGGGTGTAATTCTAATTACGCGGAGTATCCCGTTGCAGATTTACGAGGTCAGCCGTACACGTGTACGAATCACTCGCGCACCCTTTCCACGTAGCCCTGTGACTTTTCTCCCGTGCTTCGCCACTCCATTTACATATGAATTAAACTATTACGCCCCATACGGCAACCGCGTTAAACCGCTTCGCTACCGGCTCTCTTCCGCTGCTGCTGCCAACCTGTTCTCCGCTCCGGACTGCAGCCCGTTGCCTATTGCCCACCACTTGCTTCCCATTACCCGTTACCCGTTACCCATTACCTATTACTCGCGCGCGATCTATCACCGCCAAACTCATTTCGTTTCGCGCTTCTTTCTTCCGTTTTCACACCGCTTGGTCTACGATTCGACCCGATCCACCCTTCCTCTTTCTCTCTCTCTCTCTCTCTCTCTCTCTCGCTTTTTTTATTTCCTATCTCTGGCCGCAGAAAAGGCCAAAACAGCCACCCTTTATTTTCTACTCGAACCGTGACTCGCCGAATCACCCCTTTCGCTTTATCCTTGATAAGTATAAACCGGTCCGTTAATGGAAACCACTTGAATATTTCATCTTCTTCTGCCGTGATGAGCCGAGCCCGCGTACAGGCTGTCCAATACAGTACGGCTTCCTAAGCGGCTGAAAATTCGCTAAATGTACCTACCGAAAGAGAGAGCGCGAAGAGAACGAGAAGAGAGGTTTACCTCGGATAAGAATTACGTCCTCTCGCTGACTGACTCGCAAGGAGCCGCGAACGAAGGACAGCGAGTACGATTTTATCGTTAGATAAGATAAAATGTATCGCTTGTAGATAAGAGTAGATGTTTAAGTCGCGGTGATTTCGTAATTTGTCCGAGGTTAATTATCAACTCGATTGGAACGCCGTGCTCGTCGGTGAAACGGAAGAGATGAAAAATGAGACGAACGGAGGAAGAGAAAAGGAAGAGCGACATGGCTGGCGTGTTTTTTCGCGGGTGCTACGATCAATTGGAAGAAACGAAAAGCTCGTGTTGATTCGTCGAACAACGGTCGCGATACCGAACGAAACGAGAGATACCGAAACGACCGCGCCGATGACCTCGCCTGTTCTACGGGTTAAAATCGATAGCTCGTACGGTCGAGCCCAAGTTCGGTACAAAACACTCGTGTTCTGTTTAATATTGCAGGATGCGAGCTAATGCGCACCGGTCTCGTTAATGCCAACCCTTGCCTCGCCTCTACCACAGACTCGACTTTGTTGTCGCGATAAAATCATCCGTTTTCCGCGTTTTCCACTCGCCGACTTGTAACGACGCTCGCGTAAAATCGTAAGTCTATGTTTCGAGCGCATTCTTTTCGCGCGTTGCGCGCAACGTTGTTTCTCGAATAATCGGAAAAGAGAGGAAAGCCGAAGAAAGAGAAGAAAGCGAGCGAGACTGGTCACGTTTGGACGTGTGCGTGCCACGTTAAAACGCAGTTATCCGTTCGTTAATTCCGACGATCAGAACGTTGCTAGCCAGAATGCCGGGGTTTGGCGACCCCTTTTGACGGCAGTGTCGGTAACCACTCCATGCGGTAGCGTACTAATTGCAGCCACGGATGCCGGTTACTGCTCTTCGGGGTTAATCCTCAGCGGCGTAAGAACGAGAAACGGAGATGTTGAAGCGACGCGTAAACTCCTACTTTTCCACGATCGCTACGCCTTTGCGGTCAAAGAGTTGCGGTAAACTCGTCCGAGGAAACGCTTACGAACCAGCCGTTAGCGCGGTTACAAGATTCTTGGTAATTACGTGTGATTAATGCCACCAATTAAAGAAACGCGGTAGAAACGTTTGTACCGTGTGTCGCGAGTTCTTTTTCCATCTACCTTTACTTACTCGCCCGATTCTCGTCTTGGTTCGTTAATTACTCGTTTTCTTCCTTCCTTCCTTCCTTCCTTCCTTCTTTCCTTCTTCTCCTGGTTCGCTTCGTTTCATAACGGTAGAAAATCTTGCCAACTTACTCGTCGCATCCTCGTTTAATCGCTAAGCGATCGTACAACGCACGTATGTATGAAATTTTTGACGCGTCATTCGCTAAAAATTTGTCACGACCGATAGGATGGGAAACACTTGTTGGTTGACTCGCTGCAACAATCCGAGCATAATACGATACTTTCTAAAGCAATTCCGTCGGTTCCCGAGAGAATTTTCCTTCGGATTCGAGTTTCGTTCCGTCGCTGAGAATTTATGCGCGTTTTCGAGGGAGACGAGAACGCGGAAGAGTAGGGGAGCGACCGCACGCGAGTCAACCTATCGCTTACCCGTTATTTATTTCCCAAAATTTGAAAATTATACCGCATTTAATTCACCATCCTTCCCTCCTTCGCCTCCCTCCTTAGTGCCCGTTTACTACCTCCGTGTTTTATTCATGTCGCAATAAATAAGGAACAAAAGAGTAGTTTGTGAAAAACGCGAGCGCGAATCTGCGATTTTTCCTCTCCCGCTCTTTCGTTCTCCCATAAGCTCCGTACCGAGCGCCACTCGATACTCAGCCTCGCAACTTACGTGCTATAATATTCTTCGTTACTCGCGTTTCTTCTAATTTCGTGCCGCTTTCGTGGCCATCCTTTACCGAGGTTAGCTTCACCTTCGATTTCGTCAGATCTAGCGAAATCAGCCTGAACAACCGATGTCGTTACAACATCCTAACGTATCGCAAATATGCGTCAACGCGTGCGATTCGACGCGTGCTTTCGTCAAATCGAAAAATGTTTCAAACTCGGGACGCTGTCAAACGTGAGATGGAAAGCAAGGGAAAAGCGAGACGATTGACGGATTTCGCGTGGCGTTTCGAGTCTCTAAAGCATTTCGTAGAACGACTACCGCGAATCGAAAGGCGACCGTTCGATGCAAGATAGCGTCGTGTAGGAAAAGAAGACGCGGAGAAGCGCGGGAGGTGGTAGGGAGCCAAAGCCAGGGATTATTAATTTTTGGAGAGTACGGTCTTTCGCAGCGAAACGAGGACGCGATGCGACGGTGGAATAGTGGATCGAAAGGGGGTAGAAGATAGAAGGAACGGGCCTTGGCAGATGGCACCCGAGGGGATATCCTTGTCCAGGATATCAAGGGTTACCCATCACCATCGCGCGGGGACGGCAAACGCGCGCAAGTAAAGGGTAACTGATTCTAATCGCGCGCCCTCCGCGCTGTAACCTACTACGTTACTATGATGAATGGGCGAAGCGCCTCGTGACTACCGAATGCTCGGTCAATGTGGCCCGAGATATTAAAATCCGCGTGATCGATCTACGTCGTACGTCGTACGTAAGTATGTACGTCGTATGTACGTGGTACGTACCGCGATACACGCATCAGCCGCAAGTACTTTAACCTGATCTTTCGCTTTACGTTCGTGTTCCACTATACGCGTAAATACACGCGTCAATGAGAATCGACATCTAAATAGACGGAGCTATCGATATTTGGACGAATCGTAGACAAAGAGGGAGGAAGGCCGATGAAATTTTCTCGAATCGTCGCTACGCCAACACCAATGTCCGCTCGTGGAACGTTTCACCGACCAACGCAAAGTTTCCACGATAATTATCGCCGACGTGATAATTCGGGACTGCTACTTTCGCTGGTATCATGTACCTATTGCCCTACGGCTGAATCGGGAAAACCGATGAAAAAATTAACCCGGGTCGAGAAAAACGAGCCGGTTATAGGTATATAGCGTCTACCAAACGCAGAATCAGATACGGAATTGCGAACCATTTTAATACGACGCGTCGTAATTCATGCGACGGGAGGACCGCGCATTTTTATTGGTACGCGCCGATCGAGATAACGATCTAAATTGAATCGGATACGAGTACGTTTTGGCGTACCGTTTTCATAAACACGGTGCGCAACACGAAGCCCAGCCAACGGCCAGCCAATATTTTTACGTCGTTCTCCACTGGCCACTGCCAGAATCAACTTCGAAAAGTCCCGATATCAGCGCGTCAACGCGTTTCCGACAAGTCACCGAACGATCGGTGGGACTTTGAAACTTGGAGGGGACTCGTCCGCGCTCACCAACACCGATCGAAATTCTACGTTCCATCTTCTCTCGATGACGTACACGCGCTCGTTTACGATCGACGATCATCGACTACGAGTGTACGCGAGGTTTCTTAAACCGACAACCGGAAAGATAACCGTCGGATACCATCTGCTAACGACGCGTTCGCTACCGATCGCAACCAAGAGCGGATCTCCGAAAGAGAGGAACCGACCGCTGCCGACCGAAACGATCTCTTTCCCTTCTTCCTTCTCCGAACGCGACAGACAATTCTACTTGGGATAAAATCGGTCGAAATCCTCCAAGGGCCACCATCGACGCGGCCTGAGAGAAGGGGAGATGATTCAGAGATATCGCTCGACATAAAACCCTTAAGGTTCAAATTTGCATGTTACAACCTACGTACCCCACCTTACGGATTTTCCCCCGCGGTAGACTTTCGACTTGGACCGCTTCGACACTCCTGCCACTGTCCGCCTTCGTCACATCCCCGAGCTTAGTCTTATCCCTGCTATTTTGAATGTAAGATACGCTCGCCTATCTTTTTTCTTCCTTCCTTCCTTCCTTCCTACCTTTCTACCTTCCTTCCTTCCTTCCTCCCTCCCTCCCTCCCTACCTTTCAGCTTTCCTTCCAGCCTTCCTTCCTTCCGACCTCCCTCTCTCCCTCCTTTCTTCTTCTCCTCCATTTGTTCCCCCGTCCTCCCTCTATATTCCTTATTCCTTTTATTCTCTTTCTCTTTCTCTGCATCTCATCGTAGTTTTATTCCACCTCGTACATCGGCTTACCGTTTCGTCGCCGTTTGAACAGTGCCATTTTTAATCGTCATCTTCGCATCGACAATTCGTCGACGGATTTCCCTGGTTAATCGTCGCGTTCCCGAGTGAGTTTCTCCGACACCCGACACCGCGATATAAACTTCGATCGGAACAAATTCGTTCGTCTCGAATTTCTGTAACTTCGGAAACAAGTATGACAAGGCGCTATACTACGAACGATAAGAAGAGGAAAGACGATAAGGAAGAAACGGAAAAGAAAGGAAGAGGAGATAAATACCGTTTTAATCGGGATGAGATATAGGTCGTCCCCGTAATCTACGAGTATACGAGTGCGTTGGAGTAGGCTCGCCGTGGATCCAACGGCGCACCAAACGATAACTATTTGTCGAAGGGCACCCCTTTCGTTTGCACAGACTGCGCGAAATCGTGAGTCGAAGCACGGTCGAAGGCGGTGGCGAACGGTTACGATTAGGTTGTTGCGCATATTCAGATACCGAGCCGCAGCGATCTTCGCAACGAGCACCGATCCCAAGTGCCGTGTGCGTACACGGACCGTGGTAACGTAAATTAAAGGACGTCGCGTAGTTGCCTCCACGGCCAAACAAACTTGCCGGATCTCCCTTGTTTACCTACATCTCGTCAAATTGAACCGTGCTGCCTCTCTTTCGACTACTCGGTCTACCTTCGTGTCTCTATCTGCGTCGTCTCCGTCTTCGTCTCTGTATTTCCGTCGTCGGTCGTCGCACAAACGCGCCGCGATACGTCTTCCGTATTTTCTACCTCCCTTTCCTTTGCCCCAAACGTACCGTACTCCGTTCAGAGTCGTCACCGTCGCAGCGCAAGGATCGTTATCGCGCGTGCCAAACCGATCGCTTCTTTCCAAACAAACGCAATTTCATCTGCTTTTTTTCTTTTCTGTCGCTGCACGCACTTCTTTTCTGTTGCCGTACGAAACAACTACGAGCTCGACGCCCTACGCTCTTTAGAGAACGGCTAAACTAGAAACGCAAGAAAGAGAGCGGAAGCAGGAAGGAAAAAAGACGCGTGTATATTCTTTCGCAGGCTATCGATTCCAGCACGGTGGAACGACTCTCGGGAATGACGAACGACCGTGCGTGCCACTCGAGGACAAAAGTTTCGTATTCCCGCGGTATTCGTCGGCCGTTATTTATTTCGACAGCGTATTATTGTTGTTTATTATCTAAAGTTCGGTACATTTAACTCGCCATCGTTTCACCGGCGGGAACAACACGGGAGGAACGATTTCCAAGTAGAAGAATCTTTCTGCCGCGCCGTACCGACTGAGAAGTCGCAGCAAGGGATAAAATAAAGTTCGATGCTCCTCTTTCGCACGTTCTTCCGTATTTTCCTTGAAAACTGACAACGCGGTATCCTAGTTGCCTAGCACGCGCATCGCGACGCTCCAACGTCCGCCTGTATTACGCGAGCGACCAGCGACTCGAGTGCGCCGAAAGATATTTCGACAGGAAATCCGATAAGCGATCGACCGATGCTCGATTATTCGAGATATGTCGAAACGAAGCACAAAACCCGATTCGGTTTGCATCCGTGCGGTAACGTTCATCGTCGGGTTGTCAAGCGAAACGTGTGACCGAAACGATCGCGTAGCGATCCATCGCCGGTCGTACAGACCGATAATTATCACCAGACGCAGATGTTCGCTGGAAAATCGGAACGCGTTCACACGCGACCGTTCGGACACGACTACCGGCTACGCGTAAATCGTGCTGCGCCACCTGTTTGCGCGACAGTCACCATCTGCATCGACGGCGCAGCGATTCCATCGCAAATCGTTCTTGACGTTCTTGACTCAAATTTTCAAAGAAAGTTCCGAACAACGAGCTGAGATACCAGACTGGACGAGAATTGAAATCGAATCACTCGAATTACGCTAATGAAGCGAACGTATCGTAATATCATTGTGCGTGACGCGAAGCGACGCGATGCGACGGTGGTCCTAGCAAGGCTCATGTACGATCGTACGGCCGACCGACCAACAACCGTACAATCAGAGGAGGAAGGGGGCGAACAGTGAGATTTACCCTAGAGCCCCGGGCAACCGCAACCCCCGAGCGATTTCGATTATCGATAGCACTCGTTTTAAAACACCCTGTGTGTCGATTCGTCGGGCTCTCCGCGCTGGCCCTCGTCCCCTTCCATCCAACGAAACCCTCCCTATTCTTTTTATTCCCTCCTCGTTGACGGACGCAACGCGACGCGACGCGATTGTCACATCGGAGAATCGTAGTCCCCCCCTCCCCCCAGATGCCATTCTAGATCCGTTTGATCGGCTTGGCGATTCGCGGTTTCCGATTCTCGGTTACTCGTTCGTAAACACCTGCAGCTACACCCTGTACTCGTAAGCCCACCAACCGACGCGTCTCTCTTTCTCTGCCTCTCTCTTCGTTTCGTTAGTCGGCCTGTCTACCGATTATTGGCGTTTCTACCATCTATCCGTCGCATTCTTTGCATTCGCGTTCTCTTACGTACAAGCGTATATGTACGTGCACGTATACTACTTTTATCAACGGTCGGAAAATATCATTCACCTTTTTCTAGTACGGGCAAAAGATGAATTCTCTATAAAGTTTCGTTTTCTCCTCTCTTCGTTTTCGTTGCTTATTCGACAGAACGATTCGGAGGAACGGATTCTATGCTTTTCTAAGCTGAGATCGTAGAGATCGCGATACTCTAGCCTCGCGAAACTACCGAAACCGACGTTTGCTGGGTATCGTTCCATTAGAGGCTGGGTCGACAATAGACCCTTAGCAGACGATAAGGCGAGCGACTTTCGACAGGGTGCCGAAGCGTTCGCGTCTCGTTCCATCTCGTCTTTTCCCGTTTAGTCTCGTTTGCTCTCGGGGGAACGATCGCTCATCTCGAAATACCGTTTGTTCACAGTGCGCCCGATGCGGTCGTACCATCCACACGCTCAACCGAGACCCTCCTCCATCCCCGACACCTAATCTTCGCCATTCCGTGTCAACTATCTTACATCGATCATCCGACCGATACTATTAAATTTTTTCCTGCCGTAAAAGTTGAACAGTCTCGTTTGCCGCGGTATGTTTCTCGTTGTACTTTGTGATTCCATTTTAAGGAGAGAATGGTAACGCCGGGACGATCTTTACCCTGTCGAGAGTGTCCGCGAAGGAAAGCAACCGAACAGCCTTTTATGAAAATGACCACTTAAGGAAAGAAAAAGCGAAACGAAATAAAAACTAATGTATGCGAATGGTGGTGGATGGGATATCGGCTCGATTTACATAGTCCGCGCGAACCGACGCGGCCCGACTCGATTTGCCGCGGGACGAACAACGGGGAACACCGCTGTTTAAGAATATATCGATGCGCCGTTACGTAGACTAACATAAAATTGCTTTTACCTCCTATTAACAATTCATATTTCTTGCGCGAAAATCGTCCGCGATAAAAAGTTAGCGACAGGGAGATTTTTCTTCTCGTGATATTTCATGTTGAGGAAACGACGAAATAGGGAAGCAACGAGCAAAGGAAAGGGGAAAGGAGAGCGTCAAAGACACCAAGCTGCTTCGAAGGAGGGGAAAATTTTTGGAAAATTTCCCTTTCGTAAATTTGATAGGTAGGTTTCGAGCGAATGAAAGAATTCGTCGACAAAAGCACGATAAAACTCGTCGATTCGACGCCCCCATCGCTGCTCGATGATTCGTCGTTAGGTTCTTGACTATTGCCTCCGAAAATCTGTTCGATATAGAAATCGACCCTTCCCGGAGAAGCATTGTATGCGGATCTAATTACTTCCGGTCGGTCGTCCGCACCGCTCGATACACGCATATCCGGGATATTACGAGTCGTAGCTCGAATCTGCGCGAGAACGCTCTAAACTCTAAACCGTTGGCCGACAGCTGCTGGCTGAAAAATATTATTCGATTTTATTCGCTAAATCGTTGAACTTGGCGCAACGACGACATTCAACTTTCATAAAAGTCGTTCGATTTCGCCGACACATTCCTTACATGGTTGTTTCGTATAACGTTTGAAATCGCTACTCGTTTCGAGGCTCGTCAAATTGGACGATCGGTAAAAGCTCGACGAAACGAGATTCGAGATGGGTGGTTCGACGATGAAACGTTCGACGATGGGAGAAGAACGGTGCTAAAGTAATGCTCGTGAGTAAAGCAGTAGTACCGAGTTAGGAATGCTTTGAACTTGCCGCAGCTTTGTCGCGATTCTCTTACGCCCTACGTTCCACGTTCGACACACCAACGCGCCGCTCCTGCCTCAGCTACCGTTTAATATTTCCAAAGTGCTTCCACCGTAGTAACAGTAAATCCACTGATTTACGGATTACGTGCTATCGAACGTGACTACGTTTTTTGATCGACGGAATCGACTTGCTCGATTATACTTACGAGTACGTAATTATATCGATCGTAATCGGTCGATTAGTTTCTCTCCTCTTCTCTTCTTTTCCCGTTTCTCTCGTTTCTTTTTTTTTTCTTTTACAATTTTACGAGGAAAAGTGGAGATTGCGATTAAAACCCCGAGATAAAAAAAAAAACCGGGGAAAAAAGAAAAGAGAAGAAGGAAGAACGAAGACGACATAGAGGGTAGTAATGTCGTTGAAGAATCCCTGCGTTGCTTTGACGCTCGTCACTCTTCGGGATTACGGTTAAGACCAAGGTGGTGGTCGTTCAACTTTCTATCTCTCGTCACTTTCTAAGCGCAGTCGTCTGTAAAAAACGCGAAGCTCGCTTTTTATTCAGTCAAAGCCAAAGTAGAACGCGCTCGCGCACCGCACGCTTTGATCTTTGAGAACGTCTTTTCGAATCTATTAAGTACTTTTTCCGAATCGAACGACTAAATAAGAGAAATCCACTATGCGTATATGTATATGTCGTTCATATACGTACGAGCAAACGATTATTTCAATTACAGCGAGATAAATTTCACGTAAATTTCGTACGTAGTAAAACAATATTACGACGATGAAAATAGCTTTCGTTCGGAATCGTTATTCGTTTACCGTGAAAGAGACTCGACCCGGTTCTCGTATTCCTGACGCGTTTCTAGATATAGCAACCAACAATGTTCTTTTATGTTCGTGAAGCGAGATAAGCGGTCATTTTTCACGGATATATAAATGCAGGTTATTAATACGTTCGTATTACGGGGCACATAGAGGAGGTAATTAGCTGACGGTTCATCAGTCACTCCGGCACGTACATAACAGCCATATCCCTGACGCATCGTTGCCGTTCCGAAGCAAAAAAGTGTTGATCCTTCCCGAGCGCAACAACGACCTGCAGGATACCGGACGCATTAAGAAGCTAATGAAACGTCGGATCGTACCTCCAGAGAACCTTCTGGACGCGACGTTCTCTATCGATTCTTAATCGCCTTGTACGCAGATAAATCCTTCCAATTCATCCTCCTCTGCTCGATTTACCTTCCTACCAATGAAAGCGACAAGTTATTTCAACGAGATGCGACAAAGTATCTGGTACGGAGAAAAATAAAAACGCTGGAAAGGAGACGATTCGTTCCGTTCGGAAGTCGAGCTACTCGATTCGCCGAGGCTCGATACGATACGATGATACGAAAGTACGGTGAACGCGATAGACATCAGATGATAGGCATTGTACGCTCGCGTTCTTTTATTCTCTGATCCAAGATCATCGGTAGTTAAATACCAAGAATGACAAAGATAGAACGACAAGTCGATTTGCCAGTCCTCGTTTGGCCCTTTCCTATCATTTTTCTTTCTTTTTCAACTGTTTCTTGTAAAAATATAAAAGATGCGCGTAATTCGAATGGCCGCGAAATATCGGAAATCGATCGAATCGTATTTTAAGTAGCGAAGAAAAGAGAAAGAAGCGATCCGACGAGGGAATTTCGGCCGATTCGATCGGTTCTGTCGAAGAGAGCACGTTGTCTCGCGCGTGCGACCGTAGAAAGGTGAGCTTCCACCTTTCAACTTCATGGGGGTGGTTTCTCGGTGATAAAGTGCAAGGAGAATCGCGCACGAGGTCACCCCGACAGCGTCCCCATTGGCAGCCCAGTTTCAAGCTAGAATCGTGATTGGTCGAAGGTCGTGGGTCGCCTCACCTACCCTCTATCCAACGTGACCTCCCACGCGAACTCGCGAGATAACTACCACCCTTCCACCTTTTCCGGGTTTCGCTCGCCGTTCACAGCATCTATATCCCTACCCTACTCGTCCTTTACCAGTTCCATACCACACACACCGTTCTTCCTACCATACTCGCCTCTACGGTGGCCGTAGCCGTAGTCATAACCGCTCTCCTATACGGTTTTCTTTGGAATTTCCTTTGAAAGACCCTTGCTCGATAACTTGTCGTCGCATGACCATGATCGTAACCAGTATCCGTACAACGGATTCTTTATCTTGATTACCAGCTCGCGGAACGTTCGCACAATGCAAATACACGGTTAATTATTCTTAGCTATGAACGATTCGTCTGAAAAAACCGTTTACGAGACGCATTTATGATCAGTTTACCGTTCAGAAGCGTACTCGACCGATTTCATTTCCGCGTCAACGAATTACGAGCTTTAAAAGAAAATCTTTAAAAATGTTTTGCAATTCTAAGGCTAATCGTCGCGCTGACTGTTCCTGTTAACAGCGTAAGCAGGCTGTATGCGAGATACCATTTGCTATTATTATTTGGAAAAGTGCTATTCGCGCATCTGTAACATACGTAATTACTCTAACGCAATTACGAGCACGCCGCCACAGCCTGCTTCTTGTCTTGGGAAAATGGATTACTTTCCAACTGATTCCATTAACGCGATCCCGATACATCGCCTGACGATCGAACGGTCTATCGATTGTTTTCACGTTTAGCTTTAAACACCAAAATGAATCGTACAAAGCTCTGATCGACTCGCACCGATTGAACCCTAAATATGATTCCTTTCCATCGATATTTACCGATTTCACCGTCGCCGATCTTTATTTTGCATCTTTATTTATTTTTGATCGTGTCAACGATCAACTTGTATCTCCCTTCATACCTTGAAATATTACGCGAAATGCGATGCAATAACGGCAAGACGATAATAAAATAAAATCGACGCGCAATGTATGTACATCTACTTAACTGCGGATCCATAGTCGACTCAGTTATCGCGATAACATAGAAGGAAACGGCGATACATATCGTGTAGATACAACTAGATACGAACTCTATTTATTTTAATCAAATGAAACAGTATTCGTGTGCAGTATTTTTACGCAGATGTTACCATTACGATACGAATCAAGGTCGCTGTATTTTTCTCAGATACATCACGACTTATGATCGAATTTTTGGAATCCCGATCTTTACAGAGTTCAGCTTCTTATAGAGGCACGAACGATACGGTTATTTGCATACGCTTATACATACATACATATGTATGTAATACCTTTACATATTAATGGCGCTAATCGAATCTAGCGATGATCGGCAACATATTCTTGCAAAATGTTCTGATGTAATCATCTACCATCAAATATATATGTATGTATATTTATTGTTAGATAGAAACTTATGCTGGCGCGCATACGAAAATGGCCAACCATATATAAACAGACAAAAGATCGGACGACCGCAATTGGTACGATTGCTTCAACAGAGAGCGGCAACTTCTGGCTGACGGAGATGCTTCGCTTTTCGTGGCTTAGGAGAAGCACTATTCGCACGTCCATTTCGTCGCCATTCAACACTATGTCGACATGGACGTGACGTTGGCGCCGATTCTCAAGGGAAACGCATCGACGTCGATTATGTTTGCCCCAAAGACCAAACCGAATACATACAGCGAAATCTTCCAACCGGCCGAATCAAATCTACCGCTTCGCCTCGTCCGACTGAATATCTCTGTTTACATTCCCGACTGCCACTCTAATTAATTATCAAACCGTCCCCAATAATGCACCGCCCGATGCTTCTTCAAACGCGCTACTTTCTCCCAGTCGTAGTCCCCCCCTCTCTCTCCTCCCCCCCCCCCCCCCTTTTTTTAATCGGAAATCTTCTTTCAAACGGTTGCGTCGATAATCGTTGCTTCGTTATTCTCTCCACATCACTGGAACCTTCCTACATACGATAAGAGTCAAGTATGTATCTGTTTAGAAGATATCGGCATAAAATCGTACGTATATACTTTATATCAAATTCGCAAGAAAAATTATCTTCGATAATTGAAACGTTCGAAGGCAAAATTCGAAGAAATTGAAAAGGTCGTTTAATGGATTACACTGTGTATAAATTGGTAAAATTAAAATAGAGCAGCGACGCATATCTGCAAGTACGTACGTGTTGCATATTTCGACGAAAGAGGAAACTCAAATACGAGAGTAAGTCGAAAACAGACTGTACGTTTTAAGTACCACTCGGGTAACGTAGAAGGCTAATAGAAGAAGTCATGCAGTGTCATTGTTAGCAGACAATATCACAGATGGTTAAGTTTCTCCTCGCTAATACTTCTGATTCATTGAAACCGTTGAAAAGCAGCGCTCAATATACCTTTCATCTTGCGTCTCTACATTCCATTTTGACGATACTTTGGCCAGCATATTCATTTTTTCGATTTATAAGTATTATTTTTATTTGCTTTTGCCTACCAAAGTCGATCAACGCTTGTACAATTTCGACGAGCGTACGTGAATTTCATTTATTCAATACGATATAAAACACGAAAGAGCATAAAATAGTCGATATCGTCGAAAATAAACGATTGTTAGGAGACACAGTGTAATGGAATGTTGTTCTTTTTCAACTATTTACGAAAATGTTTGCGCGTATACTACGCTATATCAGGCATATAGACGTATTCCGAAAACTTTATTTGCGATACATTTAGATTTACAATAAAATGTTCATCACATATAGATACGTTTGATTCGAACGAAACAAACGATCGTATGATTGATTTTAAGCATAAAAATTGCAATTTTTGTCAATGGCTACATGTACAGCTAGTATTTTAATAACAATAGCAAAAATACTAATAAGCAGACATTTAAATGATGATAATTCTAATAAAAATAACGATAATTTTCTATCATATAGATACATCGATCGTCAAATGTTAAAATACTTAAAATACGTCGATGAGGAAGGAATATTCGTGTCTACGCGTGTCAGCCGCGTACAACGTAATACCCCTTTAGCATAACGTATATGATTATATATATATATATATGTACATATGTCATTTAATTAAAAAATGTACCTACATACATGTATATACAGAGCGTAACTAAAGACGAACAATTAGCGAAAACTAATTATCATTAGCTTCGAAAATTCAAAAAGCATACATTTCATTTATGTTTTGTCAATAATCCCATCGTAACCGATAACAGTGCCGTATAAAAGACTTACTACTGCCTTAATATTAATAATATCGCCTATTTTTCAATTTCTTACGCGCATGTTTTACGGTTATTGCAGCTTGTGGTGTTAAAAAATAATTCCCTTTGGTTCGTCATTTACTTTCCTAGTTACAGTGTATCATAACTTTAACGACGTTATCTTGTCCGGATTTGGAAGTTTCAAAAGCTTGAACGGTTTCCTCTATCTTATAATTATGAGTTATGAGTGGTTTCACATCAATTTTTTTAGAAGTCAAGAGATCCAGCGCATCGCCATAACTAAAAAACAGAACGAAAAACATCGTCTTTTAAAATGCTGCTGTTAACACGCTGCTATTAACACATGAACATTAACATTATACGTATATATACTAGCATACATATACATTTAACGATACATGTGTATATAAATATGTTAAATATCGTGGAATCAAGGTTAACGCCATTCGCAGAAGTAAGCAAAATATTTACGTTGATATGACACACTATACTCGATTTGATAGAAAGATACGCGTAACTTATAACATGTCGAACAAATTTTAATTCATTTCATTCTCCGTTTCAATGTAGAACCCAATTAGTACAAAGAAAAAGTCAATCAAGCTATGATCAACACCAAGGAGATTACACAGTTTAATTCCTTACTTCATACACTTACGTGTTTTTCTTTTTTTAGCGGAAATATCATTATATGGTAGAATTTTGTCATTTCTTTATTCATCCAATGACAGTAATAATAAGTTATTGTTTATTTTGCAAATTTAAGTTTAATTACGCTCGTTTATAGAAACTAAAAACTCATCGGCAATCGATATGTAACATGTGCGTGTATCAACAGCTGCAATAGCGAGTACGCTATTATCGGCAAAAAAATGAAAAATATTTGTACGTACTCGTTTGCGTATCGAAATACACCTCTGATGTCAACTTCTCTTACAAGTGCGTTCATCAACGGAATTTGAACCTCCGGTGCTCCCATTCCTACTAAAACTGCCACTCCACCCGATTTGGTCACCTAAAAATCCACGGCATGTACGCTTAATTTGCACGTGCTATATTTCTCTACGTGTTGTATATATTTATTCGATTAATTGATGTCACTATTACATCTAATTGATCATATCAACAGTGATTCGTATTGAAAAATCAGTCGATAAGAAAGAAAAGATGCGCGTATGGACAGAAAGTGGAAGACTTACGAGAATCGCCAATCGAATCATAGACTGTGCCCCACACGCATCAATCGTCGCGTCAGGTTCTTCACCCAAGAGCTCGACGATTTTCTCTGCAGTTTTTGACTCTTTATCCTCCTTTGTCGTTAATAATATTGCGTCAGCACCAAGTTTCTTTGCAAGATCTAATCGATTTTGTGAGAGATCTAAAGCACATCGTTCCGTAACTATCGTAAATTGTAAATTACAAACGTTTATTTTTTACGTATATTTATGTATGTAAATAAAAACCCTTCATTCTCAATTGATCGTACGATAGAAAAGAAGCATACCCATAATAACGACTTTACTAGCTCCCATAGCTTTCGCTACCAATAACGATACTAAACCGATCGGTCCGGCACCTAAAATCAAAACTTTCGAACCGATACCAATGTTCGCGCGCTTACAAG
Source organism: Bombus pyrosoma (assembly GCF_014825855.1). Taxonomy (NCBI): domain Eukaryota; kingdom Metazoa; phylum Arthropoda; class Insecta; order Hymenoptera; family Apidae; genus Bombus; species Bombus pyrosoma. The sequence continues at coordinate 4,461,508 of NC_057775.1, forward strand.
CATGTACACCGACTGATAAAGGCTCCAGTAGTGCTCCTTCCGCTAACGTCACATTGTCTGGTAATCTGTAATGTAACCGGACAATTTCAACTATTACTGGTCAAATATCATTTAAAAATATTTAAATCATATATATATATATACAATTAAATATAAAAATCTATACATCCTTATAGGATGATAAAGGTATAAAAATGTATTCACGTATACTTACTTGAAACAAAAATCAGCAGCGTGCTTGTAGAAACGTCTTAAACTGCCATGTACCGGAGGAGTAGCGCAAAATACCATCTCCTTGCATAAATTGTAACGTCCTCCTTTACAAAATTTGCACATTCTACAGGATACTCCGGGTTCGATGGCAACTCGATCACCGACCTAATGTTAGATATTTAGATAGACCCTAAGTTAGATATTTATTAAAACCATCGATCGGTATAGAAGAATGATATTTAACCGAATTTCGTTAAAATACAAACTGCAATAGACAATTCTTCGATTTTTTTATCCTTTTACCTACTATGTATACACATACCTACGTACATGCGTATAGAGTATATGTATCTTGACGACTGAATGACACACATTTAAATGACACCAAACTATCTGTTTTCTTTTTTTTTAACTATTATTCTAAAAAAACTATTTTAATAGCTAGAATAACATTCGTTGTTCGTTCTCACGTACCTTCAAATTTTTTACATCCTTTCCAAGTTTGACAACCACTCCAGAAGATTCGTGACCTATTATCATGGGTTTCCGCACCACAAAATCACCTATTCTACCATTTACCAAATAATGAACATCAGAACCACAAATTCCAACGCAACCCATTTGCAAGAGTACCTCTAAAGGAGAGAAAATGATCGAAAGAAGCATGATAAACATTCGCTTTTCTTGTACCATATCTTGCTGTACTTTCATTTGATAAAACGAAAAAGCTCTTACCATTTTGGTCAGGTTCCTCGATCGGAGTTTGTTCCTATGATGGAAAAAGATAAGAACTATCGCTATCAATCGTATACAACAGTAGCATTTATGGTTTGTAACATTGAAATTTGGTTACGGAATTTGGAAATATGGTTCAACTTTGAAATTTCATTGAACATAATTTTCTAAAACTTTTTAAATTATTCTTATAACGTAACCAGAAACAAAACGATAAATAGGAATAAAGGAGTAACGAGTGTATTCAATTTTAGATAGACGTTATCTAAAATTAACGATATAACGTTAGAACAGCAATGCGCTAGCTTTTAGCGAGCGCATTCTGTGCGCACGTAACGTGAAATAGATTGACCCCGCGTGCAATCGCAAATAACGAAGGAATAATGACGAAAATAGCGAAGTTTGTCCTTGTACGTGCACAGGCGATTTGTCTCGTCCCTATTCGTTGTCCATTCCATATGTTAATTGTATTAGCGGTAGTAACCGTTTCAAGTAATAACGGAGGAGGCAAAGAAACAAGTTAAATCGACATAATCGTTTGCTCCAAATATACACGTTAACGAAATCGAGATAAACTACGATGCGCGGCTGAGCTATTTTACGTATTATTACATATTTAGGGTAACATGAAAGGTATTAAAACGTTTCTATAATCGTGCCATTACGCGTTCGCGTAAATAAATCGCGATTATTCACGAGAAAATGATCACAACTGAATATTTCATATTTAGGACATTTATCTCGTATTAGGAACTTAGGTATGCATAAATGTATGAGGTATTTGTATAATTTATTACTAAATTTGTAATACTGACCAGTCTTATATCGTTGATACCATAGAGAATAGCTGTGAGGTTGTCTTTGGCCATGATAAAAACGCAGAAATCGTTACAGCAATCGACGAACACGATTTGTACTAAAATAGATTCCGCGAAGAGCACTAGAATGACACTCAAACTAGAAGAGAAGAGCGTGCGCGGCTTATATATGAGCAGTCTAGCTGCCGCGATCATCACAACAAGCAACCTTATCATTCGTACCCTGTGGAATCGCTTTACTCTTCTAAAAAATGCCGATGTGCTCGACGAACTTCCTCGATAAACTACTTTTGTCTTGTTCGCATCTTCGTACAAATATTCTTTCCGTTTCTGTCACTCTCCAAGATTTTTGTAAAATATTCAGGTCTGTTCGAAACATTTCTTCTCGAATCAAACGACCCTTGGAGCGAAACCTCCAATCAGTCTCCGTCGATTCGGTTCAAAGTTCAAGATCGTTGATCCATTGCAAAATAATACATTTGTAGTAAATATAAAATTCAAAGGTTGAAAAATTAAAATCTTAAGATGTTCGTTATAACAGACATGTATCTGCTATTAAATAATTGAACAGTATAAAATTTTCCCCCAAAAAATAGTTTTCAAAATGTTTATTTTATATATACAGGGTGAATCAATAAAAAGTATGTACTGTCTAAAATAACTCGTTACCTATTGATGCAACCTAATGATGCAATTATGTTTTTCTATCTCTTATATTTTCTAAGATATCAAATTGACCTTGAGTTCTTTTATAGACACCGTATACACGAACATACTCTATAAAAGAGCATTAACTTATTTATACCGTAAAACCAGATATTTTAATTTTAATTTATCAAATTTAACGTATGGGAGACAAAGATAACGTAAACGCAAGAATAACACTTCGAGTCTTTCCTTGTCTTTAATACGTTAAACTCAACGATTTGTTTATGACGTTTATCGATAAGGCCACTAGGTAACGAGGTTTTTAAGTAGTACTTCTTATTGACTCGCTCTATATGCGTGTGTATATGAATCTAACGATCGAAAATTAAAATTGGAAATTATTTCTTGAGGAAGTACAGCATTTCTATTGTGTAGAAACGAGACGCAAAAAATTACTTTATAAGGACAATCGCAAAAATTTACTTTATGGGGACAATCGCAAAAATTAACTGCCCTAATCACCAAACATGCCCCAATGTACATGTATGCCCCAATGTATATACACACATACAGGTAAGATATGTTAACACCAATGTAAACAAAGAGTTGTAACTTCCGAATATAAACAAAATTAATGTTTACTAAAATGTAAGCAACTTTTGACCTTCGTATCTAATTTCAAACTATCTTATCTGCCAAATGCAAATTTCGTACTACATGCAAAATGCTACATTTCTTCTTAAAATGATCTATGTTTCTTCCTAATTCTCTCATTGCTATATGAATAAAAAGTACCGAAAATTTTCGTGACATCTGATAAAGATGTTAATATCTATAGCCTGTAATCATATTGCACCCTTATGGATAAATAAAATTAACTTACTTATATAAATATTTAAGGTTTTTTTGTATTATGCACTACCGAAAATTGCGACGGAAACATAGATTCAGTCATCAAGTCACATAATATATTAGATTGATCATTTTGCAATCTCTTCTCTTAATTACCTTTTTTATTTTAAATATATATGAACGTCTATTTTTGAATGTATCTCTAACCACAATTGATATTCGAATCTCTCTTCCAAATATATTCTGTTGCTAAACCAATTATATATTTGTAGATGATTATTAAGAGGTTTAATGATACGTATGAAGCATCACTATACACCTAACACTTATGTAATCAGGGTGGAGGGAAAGAGAAAAAGAGAGAGAAAGAAGAGAGATAGATAGATAGATAGATAGATAGACAGATAGACAGATAGATAGATAGATAGATAGATAGATAGATAGATAGATAGATAGATAGATAGATAGAGAGAAAGAGAGAGAGAGAGAGAGAGAGAGAGAGAGTCTGTGCAAATAGTGCAAAGAATCATACAGATTTGTATCCTCTGCTATGTCGAATGTTATGTAAGAAACAATATGTCGAAGAATTAAAACGTGTCACATTTAATAAATACACAGTGGCATATACTGGAACCATGACTTGAATTTCAATCATTCTCATGTTAATTTCATTTTCTTTTGTTATCTTTATCTTGCCAGTTATTTAAAATAGAAAATAATCTAATCTTTTTCGATAGTGGAGTGGATACTTAGATATTTAAAAACGTTATACTATATCTAAATAAATTCTTTTAGGGAAATAAGTATAATATAGAAATGATCGAAGCTTTATTAATAAAAATATGTTATTTGTTAGCTTCGTTTTATTTTTTACTTTTGTTGTTTTTTATTTTTAAATAAATCATCTACAATAAGTAGCAAAAGTGTATCATTTTTATTCCCACCCCCATATCCCTGTTGATTGTTTAATCGTATCCCTATTCTCCCTTCTAACTCTAGTTATCGCATTTGCCTCTCCTTTCACGAGAACTCTTCTGGATTGCTCCCTCTTTTCACGTTTTTGTAAAGCTATTTTCACCTTTTTCTTAATAAGTTCAGGGGCGATCGTTGTAGCTGTCATACTACTGTGCATGCTTTCCAAATCATTAAATTTTTCTACATCATCACCTTCTGGATTGCACGTTTCTGTGAAAAGAAACGAATTGGTTATTTCTTCGTTGTGCTTTACATTTAAATCATATGACTTTTTGCCTATTAGGTTTCCCACTGACTTACCCATATCGACCTCTTTAACACCTTCTTCTAAAATACGATCTTCTACGGATAAAACAGTTGAGTCTTTCTTCTCATTTGCTTCCGAGTCTTCGGATGTTTTCTTCGATGTACACATAAATTCATTTCTCACAGAGTTTTCGACTTGAAGTTGTAAATAATTAATTTCACTGTTATTCGTACTTCTATTTTCTTCATCCATATCCTCGTTACAATCCTCCTCAATTTCTTCATCTTCAACTTCGACCATGCCTATTTCCCTCAAAAGATCCTTTTCCATTTGTTTTGTAATACCGCTGGCCTTAATTTCTACATCAATACAATCTTCTCTCCTAAAGATAAATCCATTTATATAATTCAAACTGCAAAGCTTTTATCGTTGATATTTTATTTAATGTTTGTTTTTGCACTTTTATCGCAACTTACGAAATATCTTGAAACGTCGGGTACAACTCACTTTCGTAAGCGAAACGTCTTTTAAAAAAATCACGAACACAGTTTACGTCTCTTTCAAAATAAGTTTCAGCATCCACATGCTCGGTAGAAATCATTTGTGGAAAATCAATAAGAATGGGTTTTCCGCTATTTGTTATCATGATATTAAATTCATTGAAATCTCCATGAATAACTCCGTGATTTCCCAGTTTTACAATCAAATTCATTAGTTCATCATACAACGATTCAACATCATCCAGTCTGTATACACCACATCTAAAACAAAACTGTCTTATACACACTGTGTTCAAAATAACATGATATAAAAGTTACTAATAATAATAATTTTACTTACAGAGGTCCACCTTCAACCAGCTCCATAACAACGCAATGTCTATTGAGATCAATTGGTTTAGGTACTGGAAATCCTCTATCGAAAAGTGCTTTCATATATGCATATTCTCTTGTTGCTGATATCCTTGATAGATATAACCATGATGCCGATTTTCGATGTTGATGATAATCTCTCTTACCTTTGATATTTCTAAAACAAGTTCTTCCCAATCGATGCAGTTTTAGACACATTGGGTTTCTATCCTCATCAGCAACTATATAGATATTAGATTCTTTTCCTACTCCAATTTGATTACCAAAAGAAGCAATAATACCTCTTTGTGCCAAAACGTTTAGAGCTAAATAGTCATAGCCTGCATTTGTCAAACGATAACCATCATCTAAAAAGTCAAAGAAAATATTTTATATACACATACATATTATCTCTGCTCTGCAGTTCCCTTAAATTAAATTTTTATCAAAATTTATATTATATTATATTGTATTAATTAAATGATCTTCAAAATGAACTAACATTGTTTCCCACGTTCATAACTGAGAAGCCTATGTTTGCATAGTTCCTTCAACAACTTATGTACACCACCATAACGCAAATTTGCTATTTGCGCAGCCAGTGATGCAGGAACAAGTTCATGATTCTTCATTCCCATTTCAATCTGTAATGACAAATATCAAAAAAGCTGTTTAATGAAATTTAATAGCATTACTTAACCTTCACGTTTAATAAATTTAGTACTATTTTTCATTTTAAAAATAACAGTCAATAGGAAAACATAATTTTCTAGCACAAGCTACACACATTGTACAAATAACGACACATGATTCAATTCGAGAATCCTTTTAAACAATTATTTCCTCATCTTTTAATACATATTGTACATTAAAAGATAAAAATCCCGAAATTTTTAATATAACCCTCAATTGTGCTTAACTTAATTACAGGCAATTGATAACATATATTTACCGCTGTTAAAACACGAAAATCATCTTTTGTTAAATATCGTAAAATCGTCACGTTTAATTTCCCCATGTTTATTTCAGGTTATTCCACTTTAATATTTTATCTTATTAACATTTGTCAAATACTAAACAGGATATACGGTAGGTGGAGACATTGATTAATAGCATGGATTACCGATGAGTGGCGACAAAGTACAGAACCTCATTCGTGTCAAATACTAATAGAAAGTTTATAGATTCTTGTATATGCTAGGGTGAAACCTGATGGAACCAAACAGAATAAATTCCTAGCTTTTGCAGCACTTGTACTGAGAGACCATGACCGCGGTTATAACTCGTGCGGGAGACAACTAAATTCCGTCTCTAACATATGTAAAGAATCAAAGAAACTTTCTGTTATATAGTTGGCCATTATGAGGAAAACAACAAGCTTCGACTAACTAGTACTTTTCTGATAGATTGTGTTTGATTTTGTCGTGATTGCGATTGAGAAAACGTGGTAATATTCGGCAAGATGCAGGTTCCTCCGATTTTTATGGAATTACCCTTAGAAGATCAGGTAATTGATGATGAAGATATATTAAATATCTAAGAGTCGAAGAAAACTTTATGTGAAATCCAAATAGCGTCCTTATTACCACTCTTAAATGAAAAGTAGAGGTTATATTCAGTTTTCTATAGCTTCTCATTATTGTTTCATTTTATATATTTTGACAGAACGGACTCTAAAACAAATTTTAATAAATTAAATATATTTGAAATTAGTGTTTTATATTTAGGCGCAAGAGCTAAGAATATATTTTAAGAATTTGGGAGCTGAAATAAGTGAAGAAAAATCTCCTAAAGGAATAGAAGATGATTTACATAAAATTATTGGTGTTTGTGAAGCTTGCTTCAAGGAAGGAAATGAAAGCGAAATAGAGACAGTCTTAAATGACATTGTATCTATCATGATTGTGGTAAATATTTTATATATTTTTAAATTATAATAAGTTAACATATGTTTAGACAGCTTAGTATCTTTAAATTAATTTCATGTATTTTGGTTTAGATCCCCACTGAACGTGCAGAAAATTTAATTTTAGCATTTTGTGAGAAATTAACAAAAGCTCCTGGATATAAACTTGGTTTAGTATGTCTAAAAGCGTAAGTTACATGAGTATCAGTAATATTACTAATTCTTTCATATAAAAACATAACACTCTTAAAATATTTTCTCAGATTGTGGTTATTATTTCAATCTCTTCCTGATGACTCTCCAATGAGATATCATGTCTATTATCACTTAGTTCAAATTGCTCGCAATGTGGATCAAGTGAAAGCTGTGTATGGTGGAATAGATCAATTAAAGCAACAGTTTGCATCACTTCCACCATCAAATGAACAAATGCAGAAATTACTTCGGTTACTTCATGAAGTACTTTTAAGTTGCAAACAGGGGTAAATGAAATTTTATTACATGATACATTATATTTAACAATGCAATATATTTCATGAAACTTTATTATTACTGTAATAGGGAACAAGCTGCTGCTGTTATGGTAGAACTTTTAGGTACTTACACAGCAGAAAATGCTTCTGCAGCTAGAGAAGATGCACAACGTTGTATTTTAGCTGCATTGGCAGATCCAAATACATTCCTGCTTGACCCATTGTTAGCATTAAAACCTGTAAGATTCTTGGAAGGGGAACTCATTCATGATTTACTTCTTGTCTTTGTACAAGACAAGTTACCTGCATACTTAGATTTTTATCAACATCATAAGGAATTTGTAGAACATCAACTTGGTATGTAAGCAACTGATAAAAGATATAAAAAATACGAATTTATTGAAAATATAAATCATATATTTTTTTATTAGGATTAAATCATGAGCAAAACATGAAAAAGATGAGACTACTAACATTTATGCAACTAGCAGAAACAAACCCTGAAATGTCATTTGATACAATTCAGGAAGAATTACAAATTAATGAAGATGAAGTAGAAAGCTTTATTATTGATGGTAAATTATCCAATTAATTATATTACTAAGGCTTCCAATGTAATTGGAATATATATATATGTGCAATTATAAAAATATTTTTTTCATACAAAGAATGTATGAATTACCCTGCATAAATAAAATCAACCTCTATATTTCTTTGTAAAATAGAGGCAATGTATACAGGGTATATTAACGAATCAGTACTGGCTTAGTGAAATTAAATTTTTATTAAGTTATCGAAGTATTCAACATTTATATTGTGTATTAAATTGATACAGTGTTATTTATATTTATGAAGCATATAAAAGAATATAAAATATCCACCTTATTATGTTTCAGTATTGAAAACGAAACTTGTTAGAGCTCGTATGGACCAAGCTGGTCGCAAAGTTCTCATTTCAAGTACCATGCATAGAACATTTGGCAAACAACAATGGATGCAACTACGCGATTTACTCGCAGCCTGGAAAGCAAATTTAACTGCTGTACAAGAGGGTATGAAATCTGTAGCTGCTGCACAAATGGAACTTGCTGGAAAAAACAAAACTTCTATTACCCATTGATGACATTTAACTTGTGTATATGTAATTTAAAATTTCTGTATACAAATATTGATTGGAAATCAAGTTTAATTAATTTCTTAATTAATTTCCAACCTTACTTGAATAAATATATACGCCGCGTGGTACAGTATTATGTTCACAATTAAATTACTTACATAATTAAAAATCTGATGATAAAAAATTATTTATAGGACTTACAATCCTACCAGTTTATTTAAAATTGTACAATGTATACACATCATCTTAGTGTTTAATTAAAAAGCCGTAAAAACATTAACCTTCATAAATTAAAGAAAAAGAATCATTTATTGTATTATTTTTGGTAAAATAGTTTATAAATGATTTGATATACTCTTCAACGTGCTTTTCTTGTACATTTTTGTATATAAAGAATTAAAAAGTTGAGATATGTCATAATTGTAGTATGAATAATCCTGGAATATAAATATTAGTAATAATTCAGTTATACACTTTTATATTTTTCGTACAGCAACATTTTATTTTCATTAATCAATTTTTATATGTGATAAAGAGAATTTTTGACATTTTTTGGAGCATTTCTCACATTCTACAATTTGATCAGTAGAACATTCATATACAACTTTATAACTGTGCATTACATATCAAAAGAGTCACATAGGCTTTTGTACTAATTCATTTAATTGTTTCTAATCTGTAATTTGTTGCTTATCACATGATACTGTTAACTGGTACAAAAATTACAAACCTTAAAAAATCAATGATATAAATCTATAAAAAATTAATGCAACAAGTGACTTTAAGCGAATTCAAAATATAAAAGTAAAGTAAAAATATCTATTGAAATCTTTATCATTATATGTTCGTACAAAAACATACGTAAACGAAATTTTTTATAAACATTTTTTTATCTGTATGTCTCACATACAATTTTTTAATATCAACATAGACATATATATATATACTTCTAAGACTGTCTTCGTATACGTGTTTACAAAAACAATATATGTATATATATTATAACAAAAATGTTTCTTTGAATCGCAGTACATTTTTATGCTACAATTTTTCTGTTAATAATTCAATTTATCAAAAGATAGACATGTTAACAGATGCATTACAACATAATAAATAAAGTGGGAAATCTAAACTTTTTGAACGAACAACTTCGATTACTATTTAAATTTAGTTGAATCAAACGCAGTAATTTACATACAGTTATTATAGAAAAATATTATTTAACTAAAAAAAATTCTCTTACATGCAAAAAAAGTATCAAGAGCTGAATTAATGTAATAAAACATTATGTATGACATCAGTGCAATTTATAAGAGTAATATGAAGTTAATATAGCGTAACTTATAATCAATTATTCTACATCTAATAATAATGATGCATCGTAAAAATAATAACTATTATTGTAAAATTATTTCAATAGCTTAGTCACTAATTGATAAGTAAAAAACTTTCTTTGCCCTTTTTTTCTTTCTGGTACGATTTTACTTTAGATATGGCATCGTAAATCTCACGTTGGATTGATTCTTGAAATCTAAATATCTTTTTTTCTTTTTTACGTCCTACGTTATACAATCAGTAACAAATATATAGCACATTTATATAACATAGCCTCAAGTATATGCAGGTATGAAAATCTTTTTCTTTATGAACTCAATATACTAACAAAGCTAAGATTTGAAATAATATTTTATCTTAAAATATATTCAAAATATACGCGAAATATCAATAATTTCGTATATTTCTATGTTTATTCTGCCTTTGCTTACACCAAACTCTTGCAGCATTCATTGAAAGACAGTTATGAATAATAGGTACTTTATATTTATATTGAAGTTTTAACGTGAATTCATTCTCTTTCTTTGACAATATTGCAAAGTCAGATTTGAGTAGAGAAACGAGGACGTGGCAAGTCTCCAAATACTGTATCACCATGAACGCTTTTCGCTAAAGCTTTAATTGAAGCTCGAATGTTATGTGGATCATGTGGATCTCTTGAGAGCTGCAATAACATTTTATTGTTTTAAGTAAAAAGATATTGTCTTGTAAGATACTTATACATATGCAAACTCATCAATAAATATTATAAAACTATCAATAGCTTTGTTGCCAATATGAATAGCTGTATATTATACATATTATACATATTTATACCTGATCATCATCTTCATCTTGAACTGTTTTACGGACAAATGATGGAAAAGATGGAACACTAACTGGTAACGACTTGGCTAATGTAGGATGTCCGCCTCTTTGTCCCCTTGGCATGTGAATACCTTCATCTTGACCTGAATCTAAGTATAATATAAATAACATTATTTAAATCTTTTACATCGAAATTAAGATTTACATAAATTGGGAGTTAAACTAACCGTCTGTATCAGATCCTTCCTCTGAAGATTGAACTTGATCAGTATTAAGAGTGTCTTCCATCCCTTCCAAAGGAAATAAAGCTTCTGTGTCAAAACTAGTTGGTTCTTTAGTGTATATGTATATTCGATCTTTCTTATCTATGCTACCATTCTAGAAAAATGTTAAACAATTAATAAATTTTATAACTACAATTATTCATGGATATACATTAAAAGAAGTCAGAAAAAAACATACAACAAGGAGATTAGGAGAATGTTTAGCACCAGTTTCATATTTAACATTAGAATTTGTAATAATTTTCGTCTCATTTGATACTACTTGTGATGTGTTTACTGTATTTGTTGTAGAGGTAGTTAAACTGGTTGTAAAACTGTCTGGAGTTGTAGGAGGAGTTTCTATGTTATTTGTTAATCTATTCATTTCTTCTCCTTTACAAATTAGCCTGAAACATATATGTATTTTTAAAAAATACGTATAAAATCTAAAAATATAACTCTAAACTAAAAATATGATTATATTATGAAATGAAACCTTCTCAATAATCTATGTTCATTATGAGCTCTTTCACGAAACTGCTCTAACAATTGATATTGCTCAGATGTAAAAGCACGAATTTTATTTTCTATTTCTGTAGACTGTCTTTGAACAGCTTCTTCAAGCTGCTGTTGGAGACCACCCAAAGCCACTTGTACATTATTAGGTAACTGTGACACTGGACAGATGAATTAAAATATATGAGAAATATTTATATAGTTTGCATTTTATATATATACCAAAAAATAAAATATATCGTTATTTATTATTTTCTTAGGCATTTATTTGAATTATATTTAATTAATTAATATATCAATTTACCAGAGAATTTGGTAGGTTGTTGAAAATAATCAAGTTCATCCAAAGTATTATGAGTGATTACTATTCTAAACACTGGACTATAATCTGGATTGGACCTTAATTTGTTTATTTCTTCAGGTGAAGTCTGTAACAAAAAGAATACAAAGTATTCATATACTTGAATAACAAAAGAATATATGATATTTGTTTGTATTCTCTAACAATTATAAATAATATAATACTCACAACAATATCAGTATTAATAAGAACTAAAGCAGCACCATAATCTCTATGCACAGCATGAGTATATATTGAACAATTGTAACAACGGTGAATAACCCATGATCCTATATTTCTTATCTCTACCAAACCTGGTTGTTCCTTAGTAATACCTTCAAGTTCTGGTATTGATGCAAGGTTCTATTGGAAGCAGATAAATATTTTTAATGGAAGATTTATATTATTATAATGTACTATAGTTATATTGTCGAATCAACAGATATGTAAATATTATGACTTATTGTATAATTTTATCAGCTATTTACTAGCTAAGCTACTGCAAATTTTTTCTTAAAATTTATTATTTCGTTTATATAGGAAAGTTTCTGAGTCCAAAACATTCAATAATAATTGTTATTAGAATATGAATTCGTCTTGAAATTGAGTGTTTTGTAAAAATGTATAATAAATGTTAGAAAAATTTTTACCTGCTGAAAGAAACCGTCGTTCTGCTCTTCAGGTGTCAATTCAATATCATTGATGTTGACCTTCTGCAGTTCAGTGCCCCTGGACTTTATGGACACATTTAAACATTTGCATGCTATATGCATCTTACACAATCAGTATACAATGTTTTCTAAAAGAAACTTTAAAAACCAGCACACTGTTTCACTATGCCGGGACTCATATACACGTATACAGTTCACTCGATAGTACTTTTCGTAATGTTCGAAATAAATTTCCAGGATTTTCCCTTGGCCACTTTCGACTTTTACAATTAAAACTAATCGAGACTTTCATAAATAATTACAACAAAACAATAGAAAATATAAAACGATAGTTTGGCTTAAGGATTATATTGTTATAATATCACAAGTTTCGCGCTATTATTAAATTTCAAATATGTTGTTTTTTTTTTAGTTAAAGACCTTGTTGAAAAGCTATTTACTTTCGAGAAAGGTAACTTAAGCACATTATCTATATTTTGGATGCGACGGATTAGTTTATTATCTGATTTGATCGGAGAGTTGATTTATATACTGTGACAGATTCACACACTCAAAGCCAAGTAAACGAATTACCGAAGCTCATGGCTCTGTCGAATACATGCACATGTATATGTATTTATGTTTAAGAGTTCGTTTTCACCATATAAAGAGATAGTTTTAGATATTAATATCCCGAATTTTTGTATAACCGGTAGTAAAGGATTCTCCACGCTCGGATTAAGTAGTTATCTCTACATTTCTTAGATATAACACAAGTATTTACAAGTATTTTTGAAAATGTTCGGAACCTCTACTAAAAATAAACACTGATTTATAGGTATGTGCAGATGCGTACGTGATCACCCCAGACTCCCAGACAAAAACACACTTGCTAGTCAATTGACTGACTTTACCATATGACATAGGATCTTGACAGTATAAGAGTATAATGCTTATACATATATGTATATACACAGATACAGGTACAAGGTTATTTGAAATTACTTACACGATATATAAATTTTATTTTTCAATTAAATAATTTCTATTTCTTTTTATAATTGAGAATAGTATTAATAAAATAAACATTTATTTATTCAATGATATTATAAAATGCTAACAAGATATCTTTTGATTGAAACGAGTAACTAATGTAAATGTATTCGGGAGCTGAAGCAGTTTCGAGTTTTATTTTCAAAACATTCTATTTCCAACTTTATTTTCAAGTATAAAAAGGATAATAAAAAAAACACAGTGTGAACTAGCAACTTGTTAACAGCAAAGATGTAAATAAGGATATTAATTACTGTCCAAAAATACTTATAAACGAATTATAAGGAATAACATGTTTTATTTTAAACAATTGTTATATTTTACATATAATATTTTTACATATATTATTTTACAAATATGTATATATATATTTTTTTTACTCTATATAATACTGTTAATTGTATATACATAAATTTATAATCATAAAATTTTCTTTGTTAAATCTTTGTTATGTAAGAAATTAAAAGAGAATGTATCTACAGGAATGTTATTTACAAACAATAAAAATGTTGGAATGCTAGTTTCATAACAGTATAACAATAAAAATATAATAAATTAGTTTTAGTTTTATAATTTTGTCTTAAGATATTCTTCTTTCCATTTGAAATACTCATTAAATCGTATTGCAGCATACCTATAAAGCATTATATAGGTAAAAATAACTTTTTTAAAAGTAGCATGATAAAAAGATGATTTTAAAACAGAATATTTATTATATTGTGGATTTCAATAAAAATGATGGAACTGACTTGGAACTATATATTTCACATATACTTACTCTAAAAAGTCAAAGTCAATTGTTGAATGTTCACTTTGTATGAGTCCCCAACAACCCCAAAAAAAGTGTGATAAAAGAACAAATTTATTTACTTGTAAATACAGCAAATTAATTTCATTTTCAGGTACACATTTTACATTGTTATATTCCTGAAGATATATATTTAACCACGCTTTCTGCAGTTGTTCTTCAGGATATAATGAATAATCAGGATTATCAATACCTAAAATTAAGTTGTATATAATTATAAGTTAATAAATTTTATTTTTATTATACATATATCTATTTTGTACTTTATAAATGAAGATATATCTTGATTATACAAATTATATTGTAAAAAATATCATTTGTAGTATTATATTTGAACATATATTTAAATTACCAGCAAATTCAGCAAAATGATTAGCTATGTCATAAGCTTGATAGTTATATCCTGTATATTCAAAGTCAATAAACGTTACTGACATTTCCTTTTCATTATAAAGTACATTTCCTAGAAGTAAATCATTATGAGCAAACACTACTTCATTATTCAAATTTATCAGTTCCTTTTTCAGTGCTTCATATTCCTGTTTTAAAACACCAAATGGCTTTATGAGCTTCTCAAACCTATAGTGATAATAAATAATAATTACAATGCAAACACTACAAATAAATGTAATTATATTTGAATTTATAATCCAGTATATTACCTTGTTTGTTTGGTAACATCTAAAAATTCTTTTGGCATAATTTCCATAAATTTTTCTAACTTCTTCCAAATACAAGCATTTTTGGGCATCTCAATATCATCAGGCTTAAGTCTATGCATTTGAGCCATTCTCTTAGCAACTAATACATATATGTCAGAGTTTCTGACTGTTTCTATTGTAAGTGTATTGCCTTCAATGAACTGGTAAGCTAAACCGTTATTGAATGTAGCATAAATGGAATGTGTAAAACCTGCTTTGTTTAATACCTGTTTAAATAATCAATTTATTCTTGATCATATATATGCATGTATTTTTACTTTTATCTTTTCTAATATTGTACTTACTCGAATATTTCTTGTTTCATCTTTTCGATCGATGAGCAGATCTGTCTTATGTCCATAAACTCTAACTAATACCATCTCATTGTAATGCTCAGAATACCATACCCCTATAAGTTTATTTGTGATTCCATCTGTAAATATCTGAAAATAAAATTTATCATAGTGTTAAAATACATATTTCTATTTATCTTCCTGTAATAACATATATATCAGTTAATTAATATTTATCAAATTTAAATTCATTAGAATTAATATAATTCTTAATAACTAACAATGATTATAATGGAATGTTGACTTAATAGTGAAGAAAAATCATAGATATATGAATAGATTTGATTATCAAGATTCAGAAGAATGAAAATATTAGATGATACAGTGATACATCTTTGCTCTTAAATAACAAGTCCAAGAAAAACACATTTATCAGTAGATAAGGTCATCATCGCAAGATATGAATAAAATGATCTTAAATTTTATATCCTTTCTACATTATTATACACTATTATGTATTATTATAGCATCAATTTTAATAATTCTAAATTTTTACTGCATTAAAAATTTGAAGATGTAGTTATAACAAATATTAGTACTTACTGTAAATATTTAAATACAACTTGTATTTCATTAAAAAATTTACAGCAAACATGCTTTTGA
This sequence comes from Bombus pyrosoma, assembly GCF_014825855.1. Taxonomy (NCBI): domain Eukaryota; kingdom Metazoa; phylum Arthropoda; class Insecta; order Hymenoptera; family Apidae; genus Bombus; species Bombus pyrosoma. The sequence continues at coordinate 4,477,772 of NC_057775.1, forward strand.
AGTTATAATAAATCGAAAAAATGAGTACATAATATCAAACCTTTATAAAATATATATATATATATGTACGTATGTGTATGTAAAAAAATACTATATAAGTTGCAATATATTTTATAAAATGTTTTACCTTAAAATGCAATTTATCCAAAGGCCATGTTGGTCTGATTTTCTTAATTATTTCTTTAGCACCATCAACAATTTCACTTTCATCAATTGTTATGTCAAGATGCTGCTCTTCGCATAATTGGTCCATAGTTATATCTTATCTGTAATACGAAAATGACACTTCATTTGCGGATCAACTTTTAAGGATTAAATTTTATATCATAAATAATTTACTAACAATATAGATCTTGTTTACGATTATAAGCTAGAAATAAATAGTACCTTAATACTAGTGATATCTATGATCTATCAAAACATTGAAATATATGTGTCACTTATAAAGCGAGGTACAGTGTAGAATTATTCTGCTGTACTAGAGACTGGAGCTGAGATGTTCATGTAAATTTCTACATAGCTACTACCAGCTACTGCCACTGCTACGTATATGATAATAATGACATAATAAGCAATGATAGACTACGGTAATATAAGAACCTTGAATTCATTATGATTCCATTAGATTACGAAAATTATATTCATTTACCACATTAAGTGACTTCGTACATTACATATGTATCTTTGCATAAAAATAAAAATGACAAAATACTATTTCACAAATATTATTATTATTATAATTATTTTTAATCATACTGAATAATAAAATTATTACAGGATTTTGTTTGTTCATCCAGATCTCAAAATATGTAGAAATATAATTTCATATTTTCACATACATATAGGTTCTGATATAGGATATCTAGGATATAGATTTTCATATATAGGTATTTAATTTTATAATTTGCGCAAGAGTAATAATGTTTTACCCATGAACATAGGAATATTGGGACCGAGTATAAACTTCTATTTTAGATGAAGATACTTTAGATACTATGGGACCGCATTAGCCATTGGTTTGAGCATAAATGTGCAAAATTTTAAGAAACTTAAATTTCAATTTAGTTTGCTTACTATTATGAATGGTAAAAAATTAAAATATATAAGTAGGAAAATTGTTGTTGTTTTTATTTTGTATTTAATTTTACAACTACGCAATGAATTCAGTAAGTTTTGTAATAATATTATCTTTTGTTGAGATTTATAAATAAATAAAACATTACTACTTAGAAGTAGAAATAATTAGAAGATTAAGATTAACAAATTTTGCAATAGTATATAACTTATCACCCTGAAAGTAGATATTGATCTCAGTTTTATAATGGATATTAAAAATTTTATTATAAAATGTTAAGCCAATTACCTCAACACTGATAATTCATTTTTTAATAAATTATACAACTCTTAATATCTATTGCATAAAAAGAGTAGGGTGTATTACAAATAATTTTTATAACAAAGTCTTTTTTATCAATTTTAATATGTATTACAATTATTAATATTTAAATAAAATTGGCTTATTAAATATATATCACATATTCACTGACTCAATGATGTATATCAGAAGGGGAAAATAAACCAGTTAATCTGAATTTACTAACTCACTCGTACTCGATGAAAATAAGATTGCATTTGCACGACTATTTAACTATATAGGTCTCATTAGGAATTATTAACCGCAAACAAAGATCTTATAATGTACTATTCGATATTTTATATTTTATCATTTGTTTACAAATATTATTCTTCAAAAAACTATTAATATATAGGTTCTATTACTAAGTTTTGTCGGGATTCAATAGGTGATGAATTTACTAAGATGTAATGTCAGTTTTAAACATGTTTTAAATTAATATTGAAATAGGAACTGCCACTATAAGAGGTTTATAGAACTGCAAAGAATAAAAATTTGTCGTGGAAAGTACATATTTAGGGATTTCAAAGATAACGAACTATTGATTTAGAAAATATAAAGTTTAAGAATATTATCGTATTTAGTTTATCAAGCTATGTACAAGTATAATACATATTATAAAGCATTACAAATCATGTTTTTTCAAACGTGAAAAATTTGTAGTTATTTATTCGGCTAACTTCAAATCAGTTTAAATCAAGTGATGCTTGTGATTAATTTTTGGCGCCTAGAATATAGAAAATACCACAGTTATGTGAAAAAGAACACGTGAAATTATAAATTATGAATGTTATTTTGTATGACGTAAATGTTATACATAAAGTCAAAAGTCTTTTAACAAATACTTTTAAATGTTTAATTAATTGTTTAATTTAATACTTTGAATTCATACACGATCTGTGTTTTTCCATGAAATTCATCATAATATTGTATTGCGCGTGTTGAAAAAATATATGAAGTTGAGAAAGATGTATATTTTTAGAAATATTTCATTCGTCTTTTATGTTTATTGCGTTTTATTTTTGTGTTCTTCTTCAATATCACATTCTATATATATATAATAAATAAATATAGCAATAACTTTTGTTTACCGTGAAATTTGTATATACTTTCAAAATTTTATAATCTTTAATGCTCACTAAAATTTCAAGAAAATGTCACGAAAGATACCACTTAGTCAGAATGAAATACAACCTACATTCAAAGGATTTCTTGAACGTATGAAAAGTAAACGTGATGTACAATCCAGGTAAGAAAAATATTTATTCAAAGTAATCTATCGATAACATTTAATAAAAGTTTTTAAGATACAACCTAAGTTAGAATAAAGTATTACATAAGATATAACCTTTTTGTTCTACTTGTATATACCTTAAATGTGTTAATTACATTTAAAATATATTTTACTACATATAAAATATGATAAATGTATAATGTTTTGTTCGATTTATAGCACTCCTAAGTCATCAAATTCAAATGTAAAACCAGGTGATTTAGATACGTCTATGGACTTCAAAATCATCAATACTGAAAAATTAGAAACAAATGATAAAATGTCTATTATATCTCTTGTAAGAATATCTTTACTATATGTAAAATATGTCATTTTATAATATAATATAATTTTAATATAATTATGTATTTTAGAATAGCTCTGAGGATTCAATGTATTATAATGTTACTAAGAGTACCACAAAAGCAAATGATAGCAATTTGAAAGATAATTATGCTGAAAGTTCTAAAGGAGAAAATTCATGTAGAAATGTACAAAAATCACAAATTAGACATAGTTACTTATCAGACAGCGAAGATGACATAGTGATAAAATCAACTTTAAGTTTAAATAGAAAAAAAAGAGTTCTTAATAGTAGTAGTGAAGAACAAATATCAAATCAAAGTTTATTATCTACAAAAGGAGATAAACCACTTGATAATGTATTTTTGCATACAACTACTGAGAGCAGTAATATGCAAACAGAAACACAAGAAAAATATTTGATTGGAAGTAATAGTCCAAGAACTGCAAAAAAATGTTCAAACTTCAAGAAAAAAGAAAATATTATAATATCAGATTCAGATAGCAGCCCAAATTTTAAACAAAGTTTAAAAAGAACCCCTACAAAAGGATGGATAGGGCCAGACTTCAAATTAGATTTAAAACCTTTAGGTTTAGGAAAACAGTTGGATTCATGGATACAGTCTACAAAAGGAAAACCAATAATGGCTTCAGTACCAGTAAATATCAATATAATTGTTATTGGTAATATTATTATTAATACATAATTAAAGTATATATAATGCGATTATTTTTAGATTACAAAAGATGAATTGGAAAATAGACATAAGCATTTAAAAGATTTTCAAATAGAAATTCTTAGTAAATTTTACACTGCATTAGACCAAATACCATTACCAGTGCTAGAAAAATTTCCACAGTTTAATGCACGTTCATTTCAAGAATTAAAAATTTTATATCAACACGTTAAAGCAAAAATTCGTTTAGTTGAGTCAAAGCTAGCACATATTAAAATTGACGAAAACAAAAAAGTTGCTGATAAGGAATTATCTGATGTTACGAATAATTTTCCATTATCTAAAACATCTGAAACTTTAAATCAGCAGTCAGTTATAAGTATTTCGGATAATGATAGTTTTAGTGTATCTAATACTAATTTACTAGATGCGGAATCAAGTTGTACTGCGAAGGTACAAACGACCTTGTCAGCAGTAAAAGAATTCCCCAATTTCTTACAAACAGAAGCTGAATCACAAATAAAGGATCAAAAGAACGGTAGTGATTTACAGAGTTCTGTAAAAATTAAATCAGATGATTCTCCAGTTCAAGGAAGAAAAAGTACATTTGAATTGAAAAGGCCCATTAAAGCAACTGGTTCTGAACTTTCTAAACAAATAGGAGAAATATGGAAAAAGGAAGAAGGGTCCAAAGTTACTAATACTAAAACTATACTTTCTAACTTAAATGCAAATACTAGTTTTGACAATACATATAATATAGAAAAAGTACAAATTGGTGAAAGTGCATGTCCTGAATGGAAAGAAAGAGAAAATTTTCAAATTCCTGAAAAACTAGGATGTGAAAATAAATCAGCTGATTGGAATGTAATGGATGTGCCATGTGTGAAAGGTAGATTTAATACATTATATTTATATGTATATATGTATCAATTTGGTACATATATGATTATTTATTTATTACAGACAAAATTTCATTTTCTGAAGAAATAGTTGATTGTTTAACTCAAGAATTTAATCAATTTCCCACATTGAGTAAAGATTGCAATATAAAGCTGAATTTATCAGGTAAATTTGCATCACAAACTCATCTTTTATTTACTTACATTTTTATTATTGTACAATTCCTGTTTTAATTTGTCTTGTTTGAAGCAGGTGCTACACAAAATACTGATAATGAAAGTAAAAAAGAACAGAAAAAAGATAAAATAAATTCGTCAATAGGTATTTTTACTGGAAGTTATAAGAATGATGGTGTTAGTGGTGAATTTGATGGATTAACATATCCACATTCACGAGAAATGTTAAAGGTAAAATATTTTATTCTTTAATGTTATTTTAATTTGTGAAATTGAATTAATCAAAATGATAATATACATAAATTTAGCATTCTAAATTTTGTTGTATATCAAACATAATACTTTTTAAGGTTTTTCGACAAAAATTTGGATTATATTCATTTAGACCAAACCAATTGCAAGCAATTAATGCTGCAATTTTAGGGTTTGACTGTTTTGTGTTAATGCCAACTGGAGGAGGAAAGTCACTATGCTATCAACTCCCAGCACTTTTATTACCTGGAGTAACAATTGTAATTTCACCATTAAAAAGTCTCATTCTTGATCAAGTTCAAAAACTTACTTCTCTTGATGTAAATTTTCCAAGTATTATTTTATATACATATTTATATACTTACATATTGTTAGATACACATAATTTATTAACAAATTTTGTATAGATTCCAGCCGCACATATGTCTGGTGGAATAACAGATAGTCAAGCAAGCGGAATATATAGAGAACTTTCAAAGAAAGAGCCATCTCTTAAATTATTATATGTAACACCAGAAAAAATTTCTGCATCTCAAAAATTTTGCAATCTTTTGACTACATTATATGAAAGGGGATTATTAGCAAGATTTGTTATTGATGAAGCACATTGCGTTAGTCAATGGGGTCATGATTTTCGTCCTGATTATAAAAAATTAAATCGTCTCAGAGAAAATTATCCTAAAGTACCAGTGATTGCACTAACTGCAACAGCTACACCAAGAGTTAGAACCGATATATTACATCAATTAGGTCTTAGTGTACCTAAATGGTATGTAATTTGATCTTAAGTATATTTTCTACATATAATTCTAACTAACTTGTAACATTTTATAATAACATTTCTTTTATTCTGTCTAGGTTTATGTCAAGTTTTAATAGACCTAATTTAAGATATAGCATAATTGCAAAAAAAGGAAAAAATTGTTCAGATGAAGTAATAGCTATGCTAAAAATGAAGTACAAGAATGAGTGCGGTATTGTTTACTGTTTATCTCGCAAAGATTGTGATGATTATGCGATGCAAATGAGAAAAAATGGCATTAAGGCACTGAGTTATCATGCTGGCCATACAGATAGTAGTAGGACTGATATTCAAGGCCGATGGATTTCAGAAGAAGTATGAAAATACAAATAATTTCATAACTTTCTTTCTTATAATTATACAATTTATTAATTGCAAATAAATTCTAGATCAAAGTTGTTTGTGCAACAATAGCATTTGGAATGGGGATTGATAAACCCAATGTACGATTTGTAATTCATGCAGCTCTTCCAAAATCTATTGAAGGTTACTATCAAGAAAGTGGACGCGCTGGACGTGATGGGGAAAATGCAGACTGTATATTATTTTATAATTATGCTGATATGCACAGAATTAGAAAAATGATCGAACTAGACAACCCAAACCCTACCGTAACAAAGACTCATATAGATAACTTATATAAAATGGTATCATTTTGTGAAAATAAGACAGATTGTCGCAGAGCACAACAACTTCATTACTTTGGAGAAATGTTTGATCGACAACAATGCATTGTAAACAAAGCCACATCGTGTGACAATTGTAGATGTAAAGTGAGTACATTTAAAACAATAAAGTATATGTTAAATAAAACTTTTTAAATATTTTATAACTTATATAAAAACTTTTAGGATGATTTCACTATGTTAGACGCAACAGATGAAGCAAAACATATTTTGAGAGCTGTACGTGACATTAATCAATCAAGAAATTCTAATCTTACATTAGTACTTCTTACAGACATATTTAAAGGAAGTGACCTCAAAAAACTAAGGGAATCAGGTAAGAAAAATTCAAATTTTTTATTGTATATTACTTATTTATGTAATATGTTATATAGCTATCAAATATTTATGTAGGTCTTACTAAGAATCCTTTATACGGTCGTGGAAGATCATGGAATAGGCACGACATAGAACGTTTACTTCATTATATGGTACTCAAAGAATATTTACAAGAGCAGATGTATATAAACAATGAAATTGCTTGTGCTTATCTAAAAATTGGACCGAATGCCAGTGAACTCATGACAAAAAGAGATATAAAGGTAGAATAACAAATGCATAGATTTATTTTATTTTACAAATCTTAATTCTTAAAAGTGAAATATAAGAGTAGATTATTAAAATATAATGTTTCATAATATAGGTAATGCTTCCTATGAAATCATCCAATAATAGTACTACTGCTGTAGCAACAGTATCTACAGTTACGAAAAAGATTGACAAAGTACTCCTGGAATTGCAACAACGATGTTACCAAGAATTGATGGAAATAATAAAAGGAATTGCTGGGGCACTCGATATTTCAGCATCTTCGGTTATGAATATGATTGCAATTAGGGCAATGAGTCAAAATCTTCCAGATAGTGAAGAAGCTATGTTACGAATTCCACATGTAACTAAAGCAAATTTCGAAAAATATGGAAAAGCACTATTAGATATTACACAAAAATATGCTGCAGAGAAATATGGTAAAATGCTGTTATATTTAAATGATTTAAATATATAAATACAGTACTTTTACATAGTATAATAATTACTGACATTAATATCTATGATTTTTAATAGTATTAATGAATGAAGAGAAAGAAGACAGTAATAACGACACTGATGATGATACATGGTATAACGATACTACTACTTTTACCGCTAAATCCAACAGAGTCCGTGGTATAAAACGTAAAGGTAAAAATAGTTACCGAAATACAAATAAAAAGTACAAGCGGACAGCGTCAAAGTAAGACATATATACATATATACATATACATATATACAACGTCTGAAATGGTTGGGATAAAATTTGCGCTAACTTACTATAAACTTATCCGAAAATACTTCATTGAAGCGTTTAATAATTTTTATTAATTGCTTTGGCCGTTATAATAAATGTTCGAAATGTCTTCCTTCGGCGAGAATGTAGGCTTCCATTCGTCAAATTCTTTTGAATATTCCTGCTGTTGTACAAATAGTAGTAAATGCATTTTGGATATTTCCCCAAACTGGTCTTCTATTTCTCTCATATTTTCATAAGTCAACTGTTTCGCTAGAGCTCGTAAATAGCAATCCAGAGGAATTAAATCTGTTGACCTAGGAAGTCAACCGATCCAACGTTGAGAAAATTTCGGAATATATTCAAAATGCATTTACTATTGTTTCTACAACAGTAAAAATATTCGGAAGAGTTCGACAAATGGAAGCCTGCGTTTTTACGATAGAAAAGAGATTGGAACATTATTATTATAATTGCCAAAATAATTAATAAAAAAATTTGGACTCTTACAACTCTTCAGTAAAGCATTTTCGGATGTAAGTTTACACGAACATTTTTTACCTACTTGACTTTATTAGCACGTAGTATAAGTTCTGTCCCGACCTTTTCGGTCACCCTGTATATTAAATTTAATAAAATGATTATTACAATAATTTTAATATAAATCATGTTACTTTTTAATAATTCTTACTTTATTATTAGTTCACGAAGAGGAAAAGCAACAACAAAAGTAAAAAATACAACCACATACTCAAATAAAGGCCCAGGACTTGTGAGTTTCAGTTAATATACTCGTTTTTGAATTGTATATTTGTATCTATAAGAGTGTAATGCTCTGCATAACTTAGGATACAATGTATCTGTAATACGAAGTTGGCATTTCTGCCATTTTATCTCAAAATAATGCAGCAGTATTATGTATGTTGTTTTTGTAAGGAATCTCTAAAAGTCTTGTACAGAGTTTTGTAATAAAATGTTTTATTTTTAATAACGATTGACTTTAATTATGTATATTGATTAATAAACTATTGAAGGGTACTTTTTCAATTATTTATTGATGTAACAACTTACTTTTGTGGATATACATTATCTGTCATTTATTTATAATTCTACATGTTATATTTACCATAAATACAATATATTTATGTACAATTTTTAATAATTAAATAATGTTAAATAACTTTAATTAAATTAATAACTGTTATAAATAACTTTATTACTATAGTATAACTTTATTTTTTCATAAAGTTAAAATACAAATCTAGGCTGTTAAATACTTTATAACTAAATAATATAATAATCATAGTTCAGGTTGCATTATTCTTGTTTGACGGTCTGCATTTTTGATATGTTTTTTTAACAAATCCATAACTTCATTGTCAAATTCAGGTGGAGTGGGCTTTGCACCTGTAGCCCAGTAAAATATATCCCAATCGTTGGTTGGCAGATTGATAAGACAATCATACAAGTGTAATTGTTTATCATCAAAGCTAGATAAATATTTCTTAGCAAATGTACTTAAAATAAGACCATTTTCTAACATACCACGTTTACGAGACTGATATAATAGTCTGAAATATACAAAAATAACATTATATTGAGAAATATGTTATATTTTAATACAAATAATATTTAACCTCTGTGTATCTTTGATCTTACCGAGCTTTTTTAACATCTTTATTCTCTTTACTACGTTTCTCATATAATGGTATGTCAAGTTTTTGGCTTTCTGGATGATTTACATCCTGAAAATCGTCCTTATAATGCGCACAAGTTGTAGAAATACATTTTACCAGAGATACTGGTTTAACCTTAAACTACATGTTACGAACATTTTAATTACACGATTTGATAATAATATAATTGCTGTTGACATATTTGTGCTTACTGTCGGTACAAGAGATTTTACAAAAACATTCATTTTTGTTTCTTTATTTTTTATGTTCAAAATTTAGAATTTATAAAATTTATTACGTCGTTTTACAATCAGGTGTATATGTATAGCTGTATTTTCGTAATGCCAGGCAATACATAAAATCAAGTGGTAGGTTAAATATGTTTCTATATGTATATGTATCTATATTATTAATAATCATTAATATTCATGTACTGAGTTATTTATCTTCATTTATATACAATTAACGTTTGTCAAATAAATGAGTAAATTTAACTTATTCTGACACACAGTTGATAATGTCATCGCGTTTGTGAATTAATTACAATTGTAGTTATTTTAGATTTACTTATGTATAATCGATATAATTTCTTCAAGTAATTATAAACAAAATAATTTAGGTATTATTATATTATATGAAGATGCAAATATTTTTTACTTCATAAATTATAATTGTACCTTTTATTATCACTTATCAATCAATGGTGTGCTACTGTTTTATTTATGTATTTTAAGGCAATAATTTATTTATGCAATTGATGATAAATTTTGTGTAATTGTTAATGTAATTGTTATGCCAAATACAAATACAAATTTATTTATTAATGATTATAATAATTTTAGTTATGTAAATATAAATAAGAGTTCAAGCGAATTAAACTGCTTCATAAATCATTAAAAGCCATTGATTCTATTCTTTCGATGGATGATACAATGTTAATAGATATCGAAGATCATGATGAAAGCAAGATGTGTGCTACTAGTCCTAATATACATGAAAAGACCTTAAATAGTCTTGCACATGAATGGAGTTCCTGTGATATATTTGAAATAAATGAAAATGATATTAAAATACAATATGTTAATGAAGAAGAAGAAGAAAAAGAAAAAGATTTGCAAACAGAAATTGTCAAACAAAATACTTCAACTTTTTCTCAGAATGAAACAGATACTCATTGGCAGGACAATACATTTTTAAATGCATTTACACAATTGGATTCTTACGATGTAAAAGATAATGTTTTGGTTATTAATAGTTTTAATATCTGTAAAATTATTTGTAGGGCTATTTAATATCAAAATTCTTTAAATTCATATGACTATTATATCCTTTAAAATAGGTAACTCAAAATTTTGAGAATTGTTTGGAAGAAGCACTTCCCACAGAAATTGTAGGTTCAGTACATGTGCCAAATAATGAACAACAAAATGTCAAATCATCAAAAAGAAATTCAATTGATTATAGTAATGCTATCCCACATAAAATATGTCATTTAGATGATAAAATAATCAAACAAAGTACAAACATTCATCCTAAAAGTTCAATAAACAATGATACATTTTATGGTCTACCAAATAAAGCAAAGGAACTTTTCTTACGAATAAGGGGTATTAGTACATTATATCGTAAGTATTTCATTTGTTAAAAAGATAATGAAGTTCATTCTTAATGACTTGTTTATAAGTTTCATTTTTATTCATACTACATTTGCGTTAATCACTAATCTCTAGAATGGCAAGACGATTGTTTGAATTTAGATGCAGTAAAGAATAGAAAAAATTTAATTTATGCACTTCCTACTAGCGGGGGTAAAACATTGGTTGCAGAAATACTAATGTTGCAAGAGCTTATATGTAATAAAAGAAATGCAATATTTATATTGCCATTTGTTGCTATAGTACAAGAAAAAGTAAGCATAATACTTATACAATACAATGAAACGAGTAACTATACAATTTTTATGGTAACTAATTATATGAATTACATATTTGTCTATAACTTTTAGGTTCAAGCAATGACACCATTTGCACTTGAATTAGATTTTTTAGTTGAAGAATATGCAGCATCAAGAGGAACTTTTCCCCCCAAAAAGCGTCGCAAAAAAAATAGCATATACATGTGTACTATAGAGAAAGCATTGGGTTTAATAAATAGTTTAATAGAAGAAAATCGTTTTAATGAAGTAGGTAAAAACATTAAGAGATTTGGCAATACGAATTTTACTACACTATACTATACTACACTACTGTACAATATGATTATTTTAAAATATTTTAGATTGGTATTATAGTTATTGATGAATTACATCTTCTTGGAGAATCTGGAGGAAGAGGAGCTACATTGGAAGTTCTTTTAACAAAAGTATTGTACATTAGTAGTAGGTATAATATTAACTTCATTGATACTTAGTTTATATATAAATCGTTATATATATTATATATATTCATATTTTAGGTAATATTCATATTGTTGGAATGAGTGCAACGATAGGTAACTTAGAGGAAATAGCAACATTCTTAAATGCAGATTTATATACTGCAAATTTTCGTCCTGTTGAAATTAAAGAATATGTGAAATGTGAAGAAAATATTTGGTTACTTGATTTAAAAACAGAAGATGTGCTGACAGATGTGAAAAAGATCAATTATCGTGTAAGAAATACATATTTGTCGTATGTTGTAATGCTATATTTTTTTGTATATTTATTAAGCAATCAATAATTATTATTCATTTGTTTTAAAAGTATTCAAATGATGCAGCAATGATAGATCCAGATCGAATTGGAGGTTTGGTAATGGATGTAATTCCAAAAAATTCATGCCTCATATTTTGTTCAAGTCGTAAAAATTGTGAAAATGTTGCTCTATTGTTATCTAAACTTTTATTCAAGTTAGAATCTTTTTATATTTTAAATATTTACATATTATTATAGATTTTATTACTTATATATGTAATAATTTGTAGATCATTAGAAGATTACAAAAGAGATGAAAAACAAAAATTATTAAATGCACTTGAAAGTGAAGAAGGCCTTTGTCCTATCTTACACAAAACCATAAAATTGGGTGTAGCCTATCATCACTCTGGTCTTACATCTGAAGAAAGACGGTTATTGGAAGATGCTTTTAGAGCAGAGACTCTTTCTGTAATATGCTGTACATCAACACTAGCAACTGGAGTAAATTTACCAGCAAGAAGGGTATTTTAATCATTATTCACTTTTTAAACGGTAGTTAATTATATTTTACTTTTATCAAAAAAATTTAATAGGTGATATTAAGAAGTCCATATGTTGGCAATCAGTTTCTAAATTTAAGTAGATACAAACAAATGACAGGAAGAGCTGGTCGTGCTGGTATGGGAGATGTAGGAGAGAGTATACTAATATGCAAAAATAATGAATTAGAAAGGGTAAGAACAATGTATCTCTATGTATCTTTTCATGTACCCCTATTGTATAAATATCTGTCATATAAAAGAAAAATATTATTATATATTAATATATATTTACCACATAGGTAACAGAACTTTTGAAATCTAAAATGGATGATTCCTTAAGCACAATACATATAGACAGAGACAGAGGTATAAATAATTTAATTTTAAGTGCTATATTATTAAATATAGCAACAACTAGATGTGAACTGCACAAAATAGCGAAAAAAACATTACTTCATATTCAACAAAAACGTTTAAATGTGAATGTTAAACAAATCGTGGATGATGCACTAACTGAATTTCTAAAAGCTAGCGTAATGAAAATAAAGGAAAAAGAGACAAATTTTGATATATTCAAACCAAATGTAAGCGTTGTTTTTCCATCACAAACTATACCTTCTAATGACACAATTATAGAAACAAAAAGAAAAAGAATATTAAAGCTTACTAATGAAACTGAATTAGAGTTATGTAGCCTCGGACGTGCAGCTATGAAAGGTAGAAATAATGTTACTGCTAAGCATTTAATAAGGTATTTTTTCGTATAAAATTGTTTTACATGTGTACTTTTTCACGTCGAAGGTTGCATTGATATGCAGTGTGCATATACACTGTATCAAGACTTAAAAAAAGCTCAGGAACATTTAGTTCTTATTGATTATTTGCATCTTTTATATCTTGTTACTCCTTATAATTTAATATCTCAGATAAAGCCGACGGGAACAATTTATTATGATGTGGTAACTTTTAATTTATAATTTTTATTAATGTTTATCGTTATTGACGATAACTTTTTAATATTTTTATAAAAATTGTAGGTAACTGGTTTATCAGAAACACAAATGAAAACAGCAAGACTTCTAGGAATTAATGAAGTAAACATAGGTAAAATACGTGATGGATTAATGCCTAAGGTATGTATATAAAACTCAGTTCGTTTGCATTGAATTTATCTTCATATTTTATATGTATGTGACAGAATGTGGAACCGAGAGTGATACATAGATTTTATATAACATTAATATTGTATGATTTGTGGTGTCAACATGCAGTATATGATATAGCAGAAAAATATGAAATAAATCGAGGTATTATACAAAATCTTTTGACTGCTGTATCATCGTTTGCACTTTCTGTAATTCGATTTTGTCAGGTTAGTAGTTGGTAAGTGTTAACAAGTTAGCATGTATAACATATCATTTCGTAAAACTTCAGTGGATAAATATTCCAGGAATTGGATGAATTTTGGGCATTTAAGGATTTATTGAATGTGTTTAGTAAAAGATTGTCGTATTGTTGCCCTTTAGAGTTAGAGGCATTGATGGATTTGCCTTTAGTCAAAATTGTAAGAATGTTTTTTACTTAGGGGATAAAATAAAAATTTATTTCAATTATACTATGATACCAATTTCGTTTTATAGGGTAGAGCGCGTCAGTTGTACAATGCCGGGTTTAAAACAATGCAATGCATAGCTAAAGCTCAACCAATGGATTTACAAGAAAAAATTCCATATTTAAGTAAAAAAACTGCCAGACGAATTATTGAGGCTGCCAAAGTAAATAAGTTATATTTTGGATTATGTTTGTATTAATGACATTATATTATATCTTATTTTCACTATATTTTGCAGTTACGAATAGTGGAAAAAATAGAAGATTTAAAAGAAGAAAGAGAAGATATTTTAGATGGCATACATATGAATGTCTTAAAGGGATTTTAAATTGTATAATTTTTAAATATGATATATATATATATAAACAAAAATTAAAGATTTATATAGTATATTACAATATAATCTAATTATAAAGTTTTGTTAATTACAAATAAAATTGATACATTTGTTCATTGTTCTGAAGCTCCTGCAGACTATGTGAAATACATTAATATTTTTAAAATAATACATTATTTAAGTTACTTATGAATAATTTATTATTAAATTTCTGTATTATCTCTAAGTTTTTTAAAATGTGCCAAACAGATCAATGTATTTTAAGAATAATACATTGTTTAAGCTGGCACATATATTAAATGTCCAAAATGTGATTGATGTCATTTGGAGAATGTCATGTGATATTAAAACGTTATGGAACATTTTCTATGTTGATATGTAATTGTTATTGCCGAACGAAATAGAGTAAACATAATAAAATAATAAATTTTATTAAAACACAATTTTTTATGAAATATAAAAATATAGTGTTTAATCATTACTTATTATCTAACGTTTTTTATACAAACATGGCTTTAAAGTAATAGGAGGTAGATTATTTCTTTTACCTTTAATGTCTTTTTCTTTCTCAAAGTCTAAAAAGTAAAACAAGTTGTGTGATAAATCTTTCCAAATAATTTTGAAACCATAACTATTAATTGCTTCTATAAAATCCTTTACTTGTTCAAATCGACTTTCAACTTCAGCTATCTTTAAAATACCACTGCGAAACAAATAAATTTTTGTTATACAAGTTTAATTTATATTAAAGTTTACCAATATATATACTCAATATATATTCATTTATATTATTTACTTTTATTTTTGTACTTACCCTTTTTTAAGAACCCTATTTGCTTCTATAATATAGTCTTTAAGATTAGTTCCCATAAGTGATAGGCAAAATACAACAACATTTACACTACTTGTTAACAGATTTGTATGTGCCACATCACAAGCAGTTACATTTTCATTTAAAGAAACAAAATCAAAAGAATGTACTTTATGAGGAACTTCAGTAGCAAGCCTCGCTTCTCCACATCCAAAATCAGCAACTATGTATTCCTTTGGCCTATGACATGATTAATATTTATATAATGTTCAATGTAACAATTATATATCAATTTATAATTGTAATAAATATACTAACACTTTTTTAACTGAAGCTATTACAATATCAAGAGGATTTACAGGCCACTGATCGACTTGTTGTTTATATCCCTCATGATATGCCTTAAATGCATCAGGATCGTTTTTAAAATATTTTTTAGACTCTGAACTTTCATTATTATAAAGTGTTTCATTTAGATATCTGAACCTAGAAGCTTTTAATTTAGTCATCATTCTTTGTCTTAAAGATTGTGGTTTCATATTTATTTCCTTCTTTTTTTGTTCTTTTTGTTTATTAGCAAGCAATGTTTCCAAACGCTTGATATCTAAGTTACGGTTTATAATTACTTGTGAATCATTATTTTTTTTTTTTGACACTGTTGAAAATTTACTCTCTTTTTGCCTTATTTGTTTTTTTAATACTTTACTCAATTTTTTTGTTTTCTCATTAAGCTTTGGCTTCTGTTTTATTTCAAGTCCTGTAGATTTTGATTTTGCTTTTTTTGCAAGCTCTTTATCATTACTAAGTTTATTCTTAGATTGATCAGAAATTTTATTCTTTTTATTTTGTTTTTGCTGTTTTAGTTTTTTGTCGTTAATTTGCTGATTCTTTTTATTTTGAACTTGTCTACTTATTTTACCTTTGTCCTTGTTTTTTACATTTACGACTTTTACAGTGTCAGAATTCAAAATATTAGTGAAAGCACGCTTTTCTCCATTCTTGTGTATTTGTTTGACCGTTTTAGTTAATTTATTTTTCGTAGATTTGTTTTTGAACTTCAAATTGTGATCTTTAATAATAGCGGATTTATGTTTATTCTTGTCATCTTCCGTTTGTTTCCTTGTCTAAAATATGTATAGTAAATGTAACTAGATATAATAGGCATAAAGCGGATATTTTATGATTTGATGTGATTGCAAACGTTTTCTACTTTATATCGTGTATAAAAGTATAAATATATATAAATGTTCTCTAAATACATATATTGTATAACCTATTCTAACTCACCTGAAGGTTATTCTTTGAGCTAACATTTTTACCAGTATTTTTTGCATTAGTGGCATTTTTCTTTAATTTTTTAGCCATATTAGTCTTTTATTATACTTTTTTTGTACACAATTATAAATATTAATAAAAAAGTACTTCTACTCTTCACCTTCTATGGTATACGTACGTTGTAACAGTCGTTATTAATTTCTTAAACAAATGAATAAATTATATCAGTTCTGTGGAAGGAATCTTTTGCCCGGGTTCATCTCTCTCCACATATTATTGCTACAAGAATGGAGAGTTCAGAAGAAGATTAACATACTTAATACGATTTCCCTCTCTTTTTACCTGCTTTTTTAAAACAAACAATTACGTATAGTTAAGAAACTTGTTTAGCTGCATATGTTTAGCATCGTATCTATCATCAAACAGACGAAATAAGTTCCGAAGCTATGGTTTATATCATAAAAATGTTTAATTTATTCACAATAGATGGCGTTTATTATAGTAATTGATAGGTGCTGCCATGTAGAATAAGTAAACGATACTCAATGCATATCTGTCTTATTGTTTTATGTTAATAATAAATAATATTAACTTACTTTTGGACATTATTTCTTTCGAATATAACATTTATTTTTCCATTATTTATATATCTTTACTATTTATATTTAGCTATAAAATATATTCAATCATACGCCCCTTATACTTAAAAATACCTGCTTAGATATTAAAATTGAAGTCAATGTCAATGTGCGACACGTAGATTGGTTGATTTGATCGTTGGATAGTAACATTGATAAAACTCACTGTTTCATGGATCTTTCGTTTCACATTTCATATTCACTTAAATATCTTCATACTTTTGGACCATATGATCCTTTTGTCATAAATACTTGTAAGAGACTGTTTGAATTGAGCTACGTAACCAATTTACATTTGCTCGCTTGATTTGTACTGTGATGTAGTGTATAATTATCTGCAATAGCTTTGTACGTGGCTTTCAGCGTGTTTGCCAAGTAAATAAATCGAAACTGTTCTTAAAATGTCAGAGTATTCCACGGATTCGCTAGAGGATGCTAAAGAAATCTCGTCAAGGAATCAGAGTTCTTTACACGGAAAGTGTAAAAGTGGATCTAACCTAAAGCCAACTAAAATCTGTAATGTTAATTTACCTATTAATCTGTAATTAACTCAGAAACGAGGGAAGGGTAAAACATGTCAATATTTACATTTGTCTACTATCAGTAAAATTACAATTTATAACGTTCTTAATATCATTTAATCACTACAATACCGATTATAAATAGCTTGAGAGCTACTTAATCATTATGATATAATATCATTAAGCGATATTTGAAACGCTATTGAGGCGCTATTGATATTTCATTTGAAACGCTAGTATTAATTTTTCTTGTTGTAAATAGATTATGTTTCAATTATTGTTTAAGCTCTTAGGTAATACATAATTATTCTCTGATATCTAATACCTTTGCTAAGAAACAGTAATGAAAAGGTGAGATCGATTCACTCGAGGGTATTGTCTTTCGTCTCGTTTCTTTTTTACCGGAAACGTTTCAGATATCGGATCTAATGAAACTACGCCGAATACCCACAAAGACACCGGGACAGCCAGCGGTAGGAATGCAATAATTGCGAACAGAGGACTCGTAGACGCGTCCAAGCGACAACGCCCGGCGTCTTCGAGGAACGAAAAGCGAGACGTCGCGGATCGGCTTAAGAGAAACGTAAGATCACGAGCGTAGCGTGATGAGAGACCGTTTCGATTTCGAGGTTACAACACATTTCAAATGAGACATTTTGCCGATTTTATAAACTAAGGACTTCAATTTTATATTATTCTATTATCTTTTATTTGATTCGTTTCAACTGTTCGATAGGTAAAATTATCTCTTTTGTTGCGAACTTGTACTGTTTAAATTAAGACATTTTTAAAATCTTGGTTTGTTACTAGTTTAAAGATCGTAGGATGACTTCACAAATTTTTCTAGCTTACAGATCGTAGAAAGACTTTTCATAAACAAGCTAGATTTCAAAGTTTCTGTTGGTGAAATGTATAAACATTATTATTTATCTGTTTATGACAGAAATAGTTCCATTCTATTCACACTTGCTACACTCCCTTGCCACTACGAAATTTTAACAATAAATTTGTATTTAAATAAGAATGTCCTGCAATGTATGACATGTGTAATACATTATACCGATCGCGTCCAGACAACGGCTACCTAGTGAAAGATGAAAACTGGGTAGCGGTTATCCGAAGAAAAGAAAGGTCATTAGCCTCGGTATCGGAACGTAACAGCGTGACTGAGCTTCGAAAGCACGGTTGCAGTGACACGATCACAGCTGACATCGCCTAATCGTGGGATACCCGAGCCAAAATGAGTTCAAATCGGAGTTCGGTCGCTAAATCAAACTTGTTTATTCCTATTTTTTAGAACACGGACAATTCAAGACGAGGAGACGGCGTCAACAAGGGAGTCAATGCAAGGTGTACCAAGCGTTTCTCCAAGACGTTTACAACGAAACGAAGTTGTTGTCCGAAGGATATACCGATGGTTATGAAGACGGACAAAAAGCTCGGAAACGTGCTCGCCCCGAAGGTTCAGCAGGCGAGGAAACCATGCTCCTATTTGGAGCTTTATCGTCGGAGATTCAGTTAGTCCGAAACGAAATGATGTTACTCTTCCTCTTGCTTCGTGACCGACACAAGGGGCGGGAAGAATACATTTACGCGAGGCCGCTC
This sequence comes from Bombus pyrosoma, assembly GCF_014825855.1. Taxonomy (NCBI): domain Eukaryota; kingdom Metazoa; phylum Arthropoda; class Insecta; order Hymenoptera; family Apidae; genus Bombus; species Bombus pyrosoma. The sequence continues at coordinate 4,497,258 of NC_057775.1, forward strand.
GAAACGCCACCGGAACGATGCAATTTTCCTCGAAGAACGTTTACTTTGGTCGTGATTAGATGTCTTCTCGACGCCGGTGATATATATCTACGCGGAGGATTAGAACGTACGATGGTCATCTCAGGACCGTCCTTTCTTGTTTGTTTGCCCATGGTCCAGCCATGGTTCTGCTTTATTGTTATTTGGACGCGTTGAATTTTTCTTGTAATTCAAAGCGCGGTGTGTCCACTAGTTCCGGCTCTCCACGGGAAGAAGCGTTGTTTTTGAGAGAGTGGCTATTTTTAAAAGGTTACGTGTGACAAAGTATATACAACGCCCTGGAGATTACGCGAGAATTGCTGTAGTTTAATACCGAAGGGATTTGACTCGAAAGCTTTGAGATAGGTGGAAGCATGAAGAATTTGTCAGGTTGATATTAACGATCTTCAAATATTTGCTTTAAGTTTTGTTGTAAATGTAGACTGATCTTTATTAATGTAAAGATCATTAACCCTCGTCTAGCATAGGATAGATTACCGTTGCCAGGAGCGTTGGATATTTTATTTTGCAGCGATTATGCAAACAGCTGGCTCAACCTACTGACATACCCCCTTACCTAATCCCTACATAACTATTTGTTATTATATAAATTAATTTGGAAAATTGAATCGTTCATATAATTTGATAGAATAAAAGTAGGTAAGTATAACTCAGAAAGTGTTAGATGAAATGGGTAAAGCTTTAATAAAACTTGCCACGAAAATAATATTAATTAAAGTATAATGCATAGTTTTCTTCGTAAGTTTCTAACTATTGCTTGTTGCAATGTGAAAGTATTGAAGAAATTAAGACATCGTTTGCTTTGAAAAGTTCGTTAACTATGTTCTTTTTACTTTTAATTATTTTACATTAAAATATTTCTTTTTAGCCATAATATGATATTAAAGTGAAAAAAAATTAACAAAAATCTATTTATCAGGTCTTTTTGTTGCGATCTTCGTGTGCAACAGTCTAATGAGAAAGGCGAAGTATTTGTAAGAGACAAAACTGTCCTAGTCTTAGGTGTCCGAGGATTGAATATCAAAAGATTTGGAAATGTCTTTGCTTCAAGTCGCGTTCAAAATAGCGATCGTTACTTTAATTTCAAACCGGTAGGTTGAAGAACGTCTGGACCAAGATGTATCTTTCGTTTCTTGTTGTTCGCAGGTGGACCACAATACAAGGTTCGATCCCCAGAGGGTTCCACCTTGTCGGTCTGCGGCGACAGCGAACGAGAGGAGCTCAGTGACGACGATACACGTTCATTGGCAACCCCTAGGGACGATCAAAGCGAACTGAGTTTTTATCGGCGTATAATCGAGGGATCTGCCGATCCTACGGCCCTTGCCAACCGATCCACTAAAACTGTGCGTGGATCAGCGTTCCAAGACACGAACACTATCTTCTGTAGCTCGAAAATGGCTAAACACAACACGTCTGACGATAAATCGAAGACTCTCGGCTACAGGCCGTATACCATCGAGGAGTACAAGACTCTGTCGATACCGAAGCTCGATCGATCTCTTGGGCCCGATAAAGTTGAGATGCAAGCGAAGGTAGGTGTGTTTCGTTTGTTCCCTTCTAGTACATCCTTTGACCGTACTTAATTGAGCTGGGATTTATTCATTGCGACATCGAGATCGGAGAATGGAGGAGTTTGGTATTGGAAACAGATTGGCTGAAAATGTTAGGATTGCTGCTAACAACCTTACGTAACTCAAGGTCGTTCGAGTTGTGATTTTTATTACGTATTTCTTGAATGTATTCCTTTCGACGACTTCCTAAACCCATGTTTGATCTTTTATGATTTACGAGGAACTTGGATTTTTATTCAGTATAGTATTTATGCTAATATCACATAATTATAAATATTAAAACACAACTTATCGGTAGACCCTATACAACGCTGTAGTTACATGGTGTATTATATGTATTTATGACTAAAGTGGGAAAAATATACATATATGTATATTAGAATAGATACAATAGGTGGCAATATATGATACAGCAATCAAGTAATAAATTTAACTGCTTGTTTTACAATTAAATCCTATTAGGAGTTCAGTCGTATGAACTCAACATTTTTACTTGGTGGTGGAGTGGTAGGAAAACTTTCAGAATAATTAGATGCACAATGTGAATGAAAGTTATTTCGCTACAATTATCCGACCTAATTAAATTAATTAACGAGTTTCCCTTTATATCTCGATATTCGAGAATAACGTTTCTAGTAAAGAATCCATTGTTAATGATACTAGAAATTCAATGCTTATATATCTCCATTAGAAGGAATCTTTTTCGACATGCATTTTCGTATTCATGAAACATGAATCGTATTTTTGACGATTCGTGGATGAGCGCGGCTATTCGGGTTAAAGTCGAGTTAGCAAAAGTTCGAACAGAGACATCTAGCAATCTCGTTTCCTTGTCCCACCGGAAGTTAACCTGCCGGAGCCGAGAAAGCGAAGTAGAAGAAACTTTGCTTCCGTCGACCCATCACAGTTTACAATTTCACGGAAGACCTAAAGCGAGTTAGCTTGTCGCCCGTCTTCGTAACTTCAATCTAATAAACATGCGGCCGTTTCCTTGCAGCTACCTTATCATTTCCTGTCCTCTATTTTCTTCGTGCGAGTCCTATCAAATTCGTACATCGAACGATACGTGGAGAATTTCATGGATTTCCGGCCAGGCACCTTTTAGCACAAACTTCCGGTATATAAATCGTCAGTTATATCATCGATGTACGCATCAGCAGTGGGATGAACTTTTATCTTTAAACGTTCGAAGCTGTTTATATTATATGTAGCACGTTACTTATAAAATATTCGAAACTTCTACCTAAGTTGTACAATAAGTTCGTTCGCTTTTCGATATTATATTTTCTGGAATATTAGGGAAATATCACGTAAATTACACGACATACTTCTCTACGATCTAATAAACAATAAGATAATAATTTCTAAAAATTTCAATTATTTAACGATTCGTTAGGTTTACCTTGCTTTCTATATAAACAAGATCGTACATCGTTGATTAGATCGTAAATAAAAGCAACGATCTTTGACATTCTTTTGAAGAAATGCAAACTAAGTTATAACACCATCTAATAAGATGGTGCTGCGCTGTAAGGCGGCGGATGCTTTGGAAAAATCGGCAGTAATGCTGTTCCTCTGAGATGGCATTTTGGTCGAGCGTGCCGGTGCAGCTTCGACAGTCGCGCGACGCCAGCCACACGACGAGGAAATAGTTGTCGCCGTCGTACTCGGAGACACAGTAAATTCCAGAAGCCTTTGAGCTAAATACTCGAGAGGTAGAAGGTCGGTTTGTAAATTTTTCAGAGTTCCTAGCACCGCGAGTTGGAACTCGACTGAAGAATGGGGGAAAGGGGAAGGTGGATAGCTATGGTTACCCGTGGATTCACGCGCATTCTCTTCCAGACACGTATTCGCATTCTTGTTCGCTTTTAAGGAGAAGGAATTCCATTGGTCCAACCACCAGCCGTTATTACGGCAACGATTTTAGCGGATTGGAAATTAAAATTTTATCCATCGGTTCAGCGACGACTTTTCATCAACTTTTATTTACCTGGGTACTCTGTTTCTTTGATCAAAACCCGACAGCTGTACACGGATTTTAAACGTTTTCCTTCATTTTTCTGGAAGCAGGCGTCGGTCACGGTTATTTACGATTTGAGAAAAACGCTTGGGTGATCACCGAGAATTTTATTTAAGGAATTTTAGTCTTTTTTCTTTAAAAGGAACGATGGAATGAAGATTTCTCGAAACATCCGAATAGATTTATTCGTGAAATGCGGAGATATTTAAATTTCTATTATGGAATACAGAAATTGTGTTACATCAAATTTATCTTGTTATATTTTCCTCTTTGTGCACGAGGATGTAAATTATTGTCAGCATATTGTTAGAATAGGAACAAAAGTTTCGAAGACTGTATTGTTTGCAACAATAAACAATATTTCACTAACCTACTGCAACACAAAGTTATATCAAATCGACGGAACTGTAATACGAGCGAAGCGTTACAGCGGAGCAGTTCTATTTAAACTGGAGTATAGTTTTAGAAGATGTATCTTGGAATATTTAGTAGCTTGAGGATAATTTTAGTCTTCAGTTGCAAGCAAAATCAAACTTATGAATTCAGGCGAGCACACCGTTGAATAATACTTTGCGAGAGAACTGTTTGAGAGAAACTGTCTGTATTGATTTAAGGGATTGATCATTCACCGATGCGTAAACGTGAATTGAATTTTTGATATATGCCAAATTTACATTTATACTTCTTTATTTATCGCTTTGTAATTTCTTAAACACAACGAATCGAGTCGCGACGCCAAGCATAATTGCATTAAAAATTTCGAGCTAACTGGAAGATTCACGTTAAACCAGTGTACACGAAGGATGTAAGGTTCCTCGAGGGAAGGAAGTGCACGTACGTGGACGACACAAAAAGAAGTTTCAGGCCGCAAGTTGCTCCCAGTGAAAAATACCGACTTTATTCGAGTATCTTTCTTACAGCCGCACATTTATCGTACATACTTTCGCTATTATCCAGGATTACCGAGTAACTTGGTACCGGTATAGATAAGTACACCGATATACGGGAATAAATTTGTTCTTGGTGGATGCACCGTCGGGAACAGTTTAAATGAAACGCCGCGCCGGAGGAGGTCAGCGGAATGGAACAAGGGGACAGCAGAGACACACCATAATTCCCATAATTACACAGACACCCAAAAGGTTGTATTAATATTGCCTGCGGTTTAACTTTCCATGATATTAACTGCACCGACATGCATTAACGTTGTGGTTTCACGAGAGGCGCAACGTGTGAACAAGAGAAACAAAAGAATAGTGAGATATACTACAAAGGAAAACAGAGTAGCGCGACAAAACAGGAGGCTCGAAACGACGATCGAGGAAAAGAGGGTGAAATAGGCAAGGTCGTTCATTGAAACGTCGTTTGTTGGCTTATTTAACTTTGAAGGATAAGTTCATGCAACGCGATCGAGTCTGACTCTTCTGCCAGATACAATTTCCTCTTTTCCTCTTCGGGTTCTTTTGTTCTTCCCTTCTATCTGGTCCGGTTACCACCTGCCTCTCACCCATCCTCCCTATCCTTTCCTTTTGCATCGTCCTCCTCTTTCGACGAGCATTTGCATAATCTACTTTACTCGCTGGATTCGGCCGGGGAAGAGTCGGCACTCGACGATTTTCGGTGTAGCTCGATCGATCGATCTTACTGCACTTTTAACGGGCAAACCCGCGCCGGATGCTCGGTGGTTGCGAATGTATGTGTGTGTGTGTGTGTGTGTGTGCGCGCGGTTAGCAAGAATAAGAAGGAAGGAATAAGGGGAAAAGAGAGAAAGAGAGAGGAGGAGAGAAATAAGAGATACCATATACGCATATAGACGGTAGAAGTATGTCGTTGTCAGACGCTTCTCGGATATAGAGGTTGTACGTGTACGTGATCGCGCTACCGGGAACTTGTCGAGAGGTGACGGAGGTCGCAACGTGGGGTTTTCATAAAAGGTAAATAAAACCCTTGGCGTCCGTCCGAAGCTCCCGGTTTGTTTAGTTTTTTGGAAGTTTCATCGAAACGATGGCAGCTTTAGGCATTGTTTGTTGTTGCAGAGAGAGTGGCTGATGCGGCGAAGGTCATACGGGAACTCAGTTAGCGCGCGAAATCGCCAACGGATACTGCTACGAGCGCACAGGATCAAGGTACGGGTCATGCGCACAATTTTGTTGTATAACGTCGGTCGAGATCTGCGAGCTACGTTCAAATGCAAAGTAGTACGATTGATTCTTTGCTTGTTCATTTTTGAGTATTATTTTTTGCAACATTGTTTAGAATACAAGATTATAATTTTGTGTTATTCGTTGTGATTAGTAGCGAACTTGTACAAGAAACATAGACAAGTTTGTTTTAGCGTTTACGTTTGTATCATTTATTAAATTTCTATTAAAGAGAACAAGCTAGCTTCTGTCAGCACAGAAATACAAATTCTGTGAAAAAATGAAAACAAACTACGTAAGAGCGTTATTTCTTTGCTTTTTTGTTTTGACGATGTTTTGCACTTTACTCGAAATTAATTTGCAATAAACATTAAAACGCGCAACGTTTTTGCACTCGAGGATGCTCGTAAATAATTGTACACATTTAATTACTTTTATCGTCGATCAGTTTTTCGTTATTTTATACAAAAACGTTACTGGAATGAAAAAGGTTGAAGCAAAAGTTTGGAAATATTCGATACGTACGCGTGTGATAATTTCAATTTCTAACAATTTTGCAAAACGTAGTATCAACTTTTTTCGGTTCGTACGCGGAAAATTATCGCTATTTTGGCCCTAAATTCATAAAAAGTTGTAAATCAAATCGAGTTGTAGCCGCGCGAATGAAAATCAACTATCCATGTTCGAAACTATAATAACGTAGAAAAAGGATAACCGAGGTATGACAGGATGACGAATTAACATCGTTCGCCGTTTGCTCGCGTTACGCTCGATACTTAATTGCCAATTAGAGAACGCAAAGAGGCATCGTGACGAAAACTGATTCGTTTTACTTGTTCAGCGCGCGAAAGTCAAGCCTCGTAATGGTCCTCCGGAAGATTTATAAGCGAAATTAATTACGTACGTATCACTTTCGCGTTAACAATGGCGAGCGCCTCTTCGTTTTTTCCCCCTCTACTCGTTGTTCGTTTCATCTTCCCTCGGTTACGCGTTTTGTTCCAACGTTTGTTACAGGATCGTTAACGTCATACAACTCTCGTCATTGGGCTTTTAGATTTATTTTCGCGGAGGACTGGAGAGTGCACCTCTGGAATACTGCACCGATGTAATAATTGTTACACAATGAATCGTGACTCTTTAATTCATCGCTTCTCATTGGTCTTATGATATGAAATTTACTTGATTTCGTCATCGTAATTACATCAGAGATATACGTATGTATAGATGCGTTACATACGCATCCATCGTCGGAGTACGTTACGTTCCTTTTCATCGTTAAGGAAATTAAGTTTCCTTAATGATAATTCAGTCGAGTTTAGCAAATCGAGAGAAATACAGGTAGGATAGGTGCAAACGTGTTTGGTAGTTTGTTTTAATTACACGCTGCTTATCGAGCAGTCGTTCATCGGTGATACGGTATGCAAAATTAGTCCTTAGCCGTTAGGTGGAGTTAGATCTAATCATAAGACGCCGACGTTGAAGAGGGAGGACGAAAAGGGCGGGAAAAGGACGAAGGAAGGGTAGTCGTGTGGATGCTGGCGGGCAAAGTAGAGACCGGTATCCGAAGCTAAATCCAATTATATGCACAAAGCGAGGGTTGCACGCCGCAACTACCACAAGGACAGGGCAGGAATTGAGGATACGAGGGCGAGAGAAGCTACAGAAATTCTCTACACGTGGATAAACCTACGTTACATCTCTCTGAAAAGGCGACCGGGTCCCGTGACTCGCCTACCGTTACCGGAATTAGATTTTGCTTACTTTCGTCGTTGTGAGAGTGGTCCCTGCTTGTATCCTCATCTGTCCTGCCCGTTTCTCTCTCTCTCTCTCTCTCTCTATTGATAATCGCGGTCTGAATTTCAACGAGTTACGCTCTTTATGCATGTTTGCTCGGAACTTTCTATGTTCTCCCGTTGCGTCGACGTACCGGTCACTGCAAAACAATTTACAAAGGAATTTCGGAACGGTTCGCGACGTTTCTCAATACCGATCCCGCCGACAGGGAGCTATTCCAAAATAATTTCGCGCTAAACTTCCATGTGCGACGCGAAATTTTTAAGGAAACGATCGATTTTATCGACATCGGAATAGTTTCGGGAACTAACGTTATCATTAGTGGAAGTTCGTTGCCTTCTAGGACTCCAGGAAGTTACTTTAGTTAAAGGTGAAAATTACTTTCACCTTTCTTCACTTTATAGTTAGGAGGACTTTTATATTATATTGTATTGCATTATAAATTTTTGATTTTTCCTTTTTTCGCCTTTTGCCAGAGTGCAGAGGATATTTGAAAGTTTTTGATCTTTCTGCTTTATTTTCGTACAGCATGTGAAAAGACTTTTGAACTTGTTTTAACTACTGACTTTTCCTTTATGTCCACAGACCAAGGATACTACCGCTGAAAAATGTTTCCTGCCTTTGAAGGATCAGCAGATCGATGCAAAGGTAAATCAAGAGTCCTTACTCTCTTGTGAACGCTCAACAATGATTCTTTTTCTGATATCTCTTTGTACGATTGTCCAAAAAAGGGGATTCTTCCTGAGATGCTTTCAACTATCTTAGCATTTTTATTGGTTTGATGGTAGATCGATAGTGGTCGTTGCATTTCAATGCAGGACTATGCAGTGCATTTAAAAGGAAAATAAAAATCCCATCAGTTTCATTTTTATATTTTTAAATAAATATTTATCTCTTACTTCCTTGATATTGAGATATATTTCGTTTTTCTAAATCTTACCTAAATAATTGCCCTATTACACGAAGTAATATTATCGATATAATAATTTCTATTATAACAGATACAGGATGATTCGATGTCTTCGGCGATATTCGAGGATCAAGAAATTGCGCAAAAAGATAGTGATATAGATGGCGACAGGTATTCAAAGAAGAACCGCGACGTTTGCAAGAAACCGTCATCAAGGAGGTCGTGTAAGAAATTCGAACGAACGTCGAGTTTCTGTTCGTCGTTAAATTCGCACGACATCATTGAAGATTCATATTTGGAATCCCTAAGGCAACGTCATCTTTACGAGAAGGAAATGGTAGACCGTATTATAAACCAAACACTGTGCTCCTAACTATAGGGAACACAACATTGTGAATAATTTAGTTCCTCTTCCGAGAAATTGTGAATACGAGATGTATTGAAATTGAAAAATTTCACATAAGCGTATCTTTTCTTTAACTCATTTAATAGGATGAATGCCAGACCATGGCAAGCAATTTAACAAGGCTGAGATAATTGGAATGGTAGATAGAAAAGAATTGGAAAGTAGATACTAATAAATGATAAAAGAGATAATTTTCTTTTTATAAAACAGCACAGTTAGACTTTAATATAAAATTTTTCTTTTTTAATAGAAGTTTTCTTCATATTCGATAATTAAAACCACATTACTTTTGTTTTCGTTTACAGGAACTATGTTATTACTATAAGCTTTCTTTACGATAACAAAGAACTTACTTAAATATCGATTATTTCAATGAAGGATACATTTACATTTTCACTGGAAAACGAGTTTCGCTAAACATTTAAAGCGGTTGTGGAAGCATTTACATAAATCAACTTCCACTGACGGGTACATTCGTTAGCTGCCATCTTTTTCTTCGGCTGTTTTCGAATTTCTCTAATTTCTTTTTCTTGCGCAAGGATCTCCGGTTCCAATCGTCTTCTCTTATCAGAGACAAGACGTTTCTAAATAAATTATACTTCAATGCCGTACACCCTAGAGATTAGTCGATGGATGAAATATTTAAACTTAATTCCATTTAGATGACTTATTCATTAAATGTTATCTCAGGGTTCATGGTTGGTGGAGTATAGGTACTAGTTGGCATGACGGCGCTTATACAGCCGGTCACGCATAACTATGTATACTTTTCTATTCATACCGGCAACTAGACTGTATGATACACCGGGGAATGCGGGATCCCGCAAGCTGTCTCGGCAAATTCAGAAATTATTCAACACTTTTTGACGTCTCGAGTACCTGGCGGTCTGGTTTGCCAGAAATGTTAACCTGTGTTAGGGCTTCACTAGGCGGACTCACGGACCACTTTTATCCGCGATCATCCACCGGATTATCCGCAGGAAAAGAATTTTGTGGTTCCCGAGATCAAGAATTCCGATCTGTCTCCTTCTTTTGCGAGTTCGTTTCCTTATGTATCGCGAGCGGTTTCATGAATAGGTAATTGGGTTCGCACAAAGTTGTCATTGCAAAAACAACTTTAATTCAGGCGTGCCGAACGTTTTAGCTCTTTTTATTCCACTTTCTTAATAATTTAAGACCGAATGTTCATTAATTATCAGGAAATTGTCAGGAAACTCGCGAAAATTTTTGGCAAAACTGAACATGCAACGGGTAACAACCGTCTGAAAAGTTGGATTCTGACGCAGCTATTTAATTTCCGCGTGGCGGACTGTTATTATCAAGTTCGAGTTTTAACGTGTTATCTTAGGGATAGGAGAAAGGTAATCATGCAAATACGATAACACCTGTCCATGGTTTTCTAAGGCTTTAAACGTTGGACAGAAGTTAAATTGAATACGGACTCGACATTTATTCAAAGGATACCGGCGTGGAGAGATCCCCTTGGAAATGTCTGTACTGAAATTCGAGCGTGAAAGTATTGAGGCGGTGAAATTGAATTTTAACTAGACTAATTGAATTGAAATCGAATGGATCGTTTAATTTAATGCTTAAGCACAAAAAAGAAAAGATAATAGTAAATGCATCTAAAATTAATTCTTTATTCTATTGGTACATTTTTAAATACTATAAATATCTTTCTTGTTAACCTCTACCGTCTATATAAATATCTAATAATATCTAAATATAAAATTTTATTTAAATTTCTAACCTAATATACAAATATCTAATATGTAACAATATAAATCTCTCGGTGTAGTAAAACGGTGAATTTTTAGATTCGTAAATTTACAGTAAATCCACAATTTATCCAATAAATAAAAAATGTTTAATTACATCTAGAAAATTCACTCGCATCGATAAATAGAAATTTATGACATATATTCGGACGTTAGTTACTTCTCGTATGATCATTGCGATCGATAACTTTTCAATTTTCATTTTTAAACCTAACCCCATTTTAACTGCTTAACCTCATTATAATTACCAACCCTCTTTAGAATGACAATATCATAATTTTCACGAGAGTATATCTGATAAACAATCCATGTTATAGTAGAGATTTTAATTGAAAAATAAAAATTGTCTACTGGTCTCCGTAGTAAACAGAGATATTCGTCGAGGGCGCGTGAATCGGTAGTGGAATTCTCGACACGCGACGGTTCGCGAGGGGATCTTAACTAGTAGTCGTGGCACCGTGCCGCGAGCTGTCTGCAAAGAAGCCGGTGCGCGTGAATTAGCGATGCATCCCGGATAGATTTATCGCGACCAGATTAAGATTGACCCTAGGAGAGAGCGTCGAAACAATCGATTTTCCCTGCTTGCGCCCGCGCGGCCGTCGACTCGCGGCCAGCACCTCTAGTGGTAGTTAACAACACTACGTGAACTATCTACGTGGACAAGGAAAAGTCGGTGGCGCGTGGGCGTGGTCGTGGTAGTGACGTGAATAGTGCTCACGTGCGTGCGTGCGTGCGTGTAACGGCGTTTGTGCGCGCCTGATGCTGAATGCACGGGGCGCGAGGCCAACGACAGGGGTTGGCACGGACTGATTTCGCCATCAGACTGCCGCCAAGCGGGGAGGTCTGTCTCGCGTGCCAACACACATCAATGGTTCAGGTGAGTGACGTGAGTGATTCCTTATTTTTCAAACGATTCACGGCGAAGTTAATCGTCGATGTTTGTGAAACGCGAACGTCCTCGCGAGATTCCAGACTCTTTACGCGGTATCAGCTTACGAGGGAACGTTGTTGTCGTATGTTGCTTCGCGAATAAACGACTATCGCGTCCGAGATGTCGCCACTGCGGCAGCCGCGAGATGGAAGGTACAACTGCGTCACGTGGCTTTAAACCACTGACTTCGTATCATTGCACTTTTGTGGACAACTTTGAGGATGTTCGCCGGGGTTTCCTTTTAAAACATTTTCTGTAAATGTAGATCACTTCGTTGTTATGCTTAGGGTGGAATTTAAGGGTACTGTAAGGATGTGGTATTTTTTGTATGTATTGGCGTTTTTAAGAGTGGTATACGATTTTTGATATTCCTGTTTCTGGATCGTTTTTCTAATGTTCTGATAAGTGTCATGACTTTTATATGAGAAAGTTGCATTAGATTTTTTAGCACAGGACTTTTATTATTTTTTGCAATATGTATCTAAATATACGCAACTAATTAAAATTAAAACAAATAACATTGTCGAATAACAAATAACAAAACATTTGTATGTTTTTAGTAATTGCAGATACAAAAAATTGTTACCAGTTATAGTATTTTGACCAGTCTGATAGCTTCAATATTAACGTTCTTTGTTGAAGAGTACTTTATTTTCAATTAACGATGTTGAGTTTTAGTTTGCAATTTATAAGTTAGGAAACTATTGCAGGTACTTCCTGACTACTGACATACACTTCTCCAATCGATTTGGTAACGCTAATCTTTGATCTTGTTACAGTATTCGCCATGGTATATGCGTTTCATGTTTTTTCTTGTATCGCGTGATCGTCTAGCACACTGGCGTGAGAATTCGCGATGGAGTTTGTCGCAGCGTTCGTTCACGACACTTGCTAATTTTACCTCAAACCAGCTTCGATGCCATCAAAAAATCGATTGGATCCATTCGATCTGTGCAATTTGATCCAACTTTGCTTTTTCACCTATCGCGTGAATTTTTACTTATCATTTGGTATATTTTTCTTATCATTTGGTATATTTTTCTTGTAGTTTGTAGAGTATACTTTTCCAATGTGATATAGTAATATTATGTTGTATTATTGATTAAAAGATTCTTTAAACAGAGTAAGACGTTGAAAGGCTATTTGGTAGTACCGATTAAAGATCAGTTCGAAACCATAACAACGAAATATCTGTAGTATGCTTAGTAATAGTGATAATCAATATAACTATAAGAAAAATATTGTTACTTTTATGAAAGTCAAATCACTTTTTAACAAAAAGGTGGTACCCAATTACGATTAAAATTGTTTATTACGACATACAAAATTATAGTTTTGTTAAAAAAAATTGAACAGATTTCTGAAAAGCAAATAATCGTTCCATCTGACCAAATTCAAATATTCTAGACGTATTGAAGAAAACCATCTAAACAACAGAAAACGATTCGACGATATTACATTTAATTGGAGATATATTGGAACGTAACTCAATTTGTGCGCGCAAGAAGAAAACAAGCGACTACTGTAGATTAGAATTTAGATTCGAATATTTCGACCACTTCGTATTTTAATCAACCTAATTATCCAAAGTAGTAAACGACATGGAGTAAATTTCTCTTTTTCACGCATAGCATCCAAATCGTTCATTATTTGCACTCATTCCGCGCTATCGTTATCATATAAACATCCAATCTGCATTAAACGGCAATTCTCCGAAAGAATATTTCAGTCGAAACTATTGCTATACATATAACTATATCAGCGAACTGTTTATTTTTCAGTATAGCTACAGTTGCCCTATATCCGACAAGTAGCGAGAATATCGGTCAATAACAATCGTGATTTTATGGTATCTGTTTACATGACCGATACCGGGATAGCGATATCGTTGTTTAAAACGAAAAATCGTTATATTGAACGATTTCCGTGGAACATCGACTATGTCTGGGTGGCTGGGTGGCTGGAAGCTGGACGAAAAATAATGATGTCGTCTCGGTGGATCTGTCGCGTCTACGTATTAATCTGGCGTGACTCGTCGGAAATTCTTGGGGATTAAGGGAACATTGTAAACTCTTAGCTGGCTCGTTGCGGCCCTTTATGTAAATGGATAATAGATCTCCCCAGCACTTGGCCGGGTTCCTAGACGACTAGTATCACCACCAACCTGCATTGCAACGCCGAAGGGTAGTTCATTAACTGCCGGACTCTGGTTCGATGAGAGCTACGGAGAGTCGAATAGCTTTGAAGTGGTGGACGCCTCGAGGGCGTCCACTGCTGAACAATGAGAATTATCTTGTCTTCCTCCTTCCCATTTCCTTCTTTGTCTTCGTAGCCTTTGCATTTCCATATTCATCCCCTTTTCATACTCGTATATGTGCACGTACTGTATATGTTTATATCTAAATATTTGCGCAAGCGCAAGCTGACGCCTATAATCGAGCCGCTTCGGGCGAGAGAACAATCATCGCGATCATCATGTATGAAAAGCATGTATGAAAGCGATCTTAATGAATTGACGGATGAGAAGTATCGAAGTGTGTCCTCTCGTGACCGCCGCCAATTATTGTGGCCAGCCAGCCAAACGGAATGGTCGTCTACCAGCGATATAGTTATATAATTATGGGTAGAAACGAAGCGCAAATGCCATTCTCAGCTGGTACATTCAGCCTGGATCGAAAATTGCTCGCTCGATTCGGGGAATGGGAATTTGTGGAATTGATTAATGTGAGAAATTCTGCTTTCTATCGGAGTCCCCCTGCGTAGCAATTGTTAATTAACAAGAAATAAATCTTTTCTTCTAATAAATTCTTGAAACATCCGGAACAGAGAATGCTCGCAGTAAACGTGTTTTGATAAAAAGAAATAGAGCAAAGGGATTCTGTTAGTAAACGAGCTGTATAAATCATTCTTTCAGAGGTAAATCCCTTTGAACGAAATAAAAAAGTTCACGTTGTTCGTTATGAAATACGCTATCTGCACGAGCAAAGCGAATCTCAGTCATTGTTATCCGATTAAAATCTCTTTTCCTGACAGTTATATGAAATCTGTAATTTTCCAAAGCGATTCTTCGTAATCAACGTAACTTTTTATCTTATTTATATATACAATTTTATAAATATCTCGACATATGGTGATAATTACTTAAAATACAATTATAAAATACAAAATACAAAATACGATGGGATCACATATTAAGGAAAGCTCGCTCAATTTTAGAAACTTCATTCAAGCTGTATAATTGGTTAATCAATGTCTGCCGATGAATGATTCTCGTCTATCTATTTTTGTTATTCTTCCTAATTTATACTTAAAATATCGTGTCCGTCTCTCAACGTGATTCAATTCGCACTGAAGTCGTTCTTTCAGTGATGGATCTTACTGAAGCTTTAAGCGGAAGAGAGGGGTAGCAGCTTGTAATCCCATGCGTGACTCCTACTGTTAGTAGCAGCCTCATATCAGATTATGGTTATGGCAACTTACTTAATGACTCCCTATCAAAATAATTGGTGGCAACATATTAATTGCTCGCGCAGCATAAATAGACCTTGCTGTACATCGAATTCGATACGATGATTCTGCTTCAGTCTTTATGACTGGTAGCTAATTAGCAAGTATTTACATATGTATGGCTAAATTGTTTTATCGATCATATTTTGAGCGAATATTTTCAAATGTCGTTTAATACTGAAATTACTGGTTTGTAAGGCATAACTAAATATTCTATAGATAAATAATTGCAATTAAAAAGATATGATAAATCTAAATAGGTGTAAACGATTATGTTTTTATCTAAATAAGAGTTAATATTAGCTTTGCTACTAAAGCATCTACATAATTCAAGTAATTGTTAAAGGAAAAGGTTTGAAATTCGTTATTTTGTTCTAACGTTAATATGCTCTATAAATTAATTTAAACAAAATTAAAACGAAAATTAGGAACGTGTCATTGTTTTATATATTTTAGACGTAAATAAAGAGTGTATACATCTGTTCGTTCACAGTATCGATTCAGCTTGATAGCATCACCTTTTATAAATCAACGAATATCCAATATATCAGACGTGTCACACGTGACCATAGCAGAGAAAATATCGTATCTCGATAGATGTTGTACATCTTTCGCGTGTCCATATTTTCTGTTCTGTTCTGTTATAAACTGGTCTCTTGTTATTCTTTCTTAACATTCCACGGTGTCGTTTTTTGTAAATGTTTAATCTAAATCTTCGTGCCTAATTATAATTAAAACATATTAGATACTTTGGAAATTAAATGTATAAATTTTCCAGGTACAAATTAACCATATTTTCTGTCAGTAGTCTCATTCTTACAAGTTGTTAAATAAAAAGAAATAGGGAAATATATATATATATAATTTAATATATAAGGAAATAGGGGAATAGTTGTAAATAGTACAGGTCATTGATACAATACTATAGCTGCATAAGATACAAAATTCTGACTAATATTAGATAAATGTTTAATACCTAATTTTACATTTACTGTGCTTAGTCTATACCAAAAATGATCGAGTTTGTTCGATTTTGTAGTTCGAACAAACTCTATCGCAGAATTTTATCGTTACCGTATAACCTGTTCCTCACCTCTGTTGCTCCAATTTCAACAGTAGGTATCGAATTTAGAAATTTATAATTCGTCCGTCGCAAAATCTGTATTAAGCTGAATATTCAGATCTACCATTTTTCGCAGCTCTACAGACAAAAAAAAAAACAAATACTTGTCAAAACTCAGGATTCACAGCTGATCAACGATTCATCGGCAGACACGCGGGAACGATCGATCATTTCGCAACTAGAATACTTTGAAATTCGGCGGACGTGTCCCGATCAGTCGTTGTGCGTGCAATCTATTCGTCTCACAGATGGTATCTCGTCAGGTTGGAGTATTCGAAATGATTCATTCGACCAGATACGCGTACGGGACCAGAGTGTGCGAACAGGGTGGACGCGATAGATAGATTTCTCTTGTCCGCTTGGTAACTTGTTTGATTTCAATCATTTTCAAGTGTTTTCAATAGATTTTCAAAGTGTTTTTAACTGGAAGGCCGCCAGCGCGACCGGAGTATATTGTTTTATCGTTTCCGAGCGTTTCCAATGGGATCGACGTGCCGGATATACAAATCGAAAATGTTGAATTACATCTAGTGCCGTTGGTCCCATGACGCACCAATGGCATCGTCTGATATAATCTCACGCACTCTCACTGAATCATTTTCTCGACGTTCGCTGGTTCACGCCTCCGTCACGCTGTATTCATTTATTTTCGCAGTGGAACGTTCGCCGCTCGTCCACGTTCATACGATGTTTTTCATCGAACGGAGAACGTCTATGGATTTTGCGTGAAACGCGATATGCTTTTCTTCGCTCACCTTGACGAAACGTTGCACTTTGTACGATCTGTTTGGATCAAACGTTTCTCATTACCCTATTTCATTTTACTTTGCGATTAAAGAACGCGATTCTTATGACAGATAACAATATCTCAGAATTTAATCTTAAATATCTCTTAAATCATCTTTGTACTTTATTACGTCAAATTCTATCTTTGAATATTCAAAAGCTCACTTAAATATGGCTAGATCATTTAGAAAATCAATCTTGCGAAAGAGAGCGTATGTTCGATATCACTATATGAACTACTATAAGAATTTTTGTCTGCAAATCCTCAGACGGACGCAGTTATTACTGTTTTTAACTGTTCTTAAACTGGCAGTGTTTCACCTACTTCTGTATACATAGGCAGCGGCTAATTACGTTTGCTTTTCATTAACTTCCACTCTTATGGCTATCTATTTTTGTACAGTCGACCGAAAATGTAGTTTTTCACTTGTTTAGCTGTCAAATTATAATATACAATTGTGAACACGTTGCACACACTTTGCTCGTAGGTCAGTTCTCATTTGGTTATTTCGTGCTGCCAAGGGAGTACATCGGTGTTTTATTAGAGTTGTTACAGAAGCGAACGTGAAAGAAATTACGTTGTTAAACTTTCCTTAAAGTAAAAGATTAAATTCGGAATCAACTGTTTCATATTTTACATGCAACGTATAGAAGTAGCAAAATTTACATGTTTTACGATAATAAATAAATTGATGAACGTTCTGTGATTGTAGTAGACACGGATTCGATCTATATTTAAACAACGATAGAAAAATTAAACCTTTTTGAAATTTGATGACTGACATACAGAAAGAAAGAGGAGAAAGTGAAAGTAAGAAGAAGTGTTTCCTTAGACTCCTCGTAACGGAGATTAAGGATTTTAACCACTCAAGATCACTTCAATCGCGAATCACGTCAAACATAACTTTTACTTTCGCTATACTCGTCACTGTGACACGATTTTCGTTTCATTCTTATCCTTCTCTCCGACATTTCTTATTTTTGTCCTTTGACTTTTACATTTAGCCTCATTTTTTGTCCGCCAACTTTCATTTTATCAATCCTCGGAGACTAGAGGCTGGCTCAATTTTCACACTTTTCCAAATATTCCACGTTTATTATTTCCTAAGTTACGATATTCAAATAAATTCATTCTTAAAGTAATTTCTATTATCACAGAGAAATACAAATTCCTTTCGTTTGGCTCTCTGCTCGCTATAAAATGAAACATTCGATATTCGTAACGACCATGTCCACGTCCCCAACAGGCGAGGATTAAACAGTGATAAATTGCTTCTTTGGAATACTATAAAAATACTATGAAAATAAGGCGCTACTTAAAAAGATATGATATTTTCGTCAAATTACTTTTCATGGAACGAAAATATTCCCGTTGAAGAACGTTACTACGCTCTGATCGAACTGTCTCCTGATCGTTGTTGTCTGTAAACATTTTGTTTGCTCTATACCTGACAAGTTACAGCGAGTATCGAAAGCAAGACGCAATTGAACAGCTGTTTCTTCCGTATTCTTCTACAAAACGCCACCCCCACCTACTTAGTTTCCGTGCATAACAAAGCTCTCTAATTACTCGGCGAGGAAGCACGCGCCACGCCGCGTCTCTTGACACGATTTACACTTCCAGATAGCAAAAAGGTTGTCCGTTGGAGAGACACGAGTTTTCGTACGGGCGCATATTTTCACGACGACAGTCTGTCTGCTTCTTTTTCTCCGGTTCTTCCTGTTCCGGCGTTGGTCTGTTCGTGGCAGATCTGAGAATCACAGCTTGTTTAATTATCTCGGTAATTATGCAAAGCAAATACGTGCGCCAGGGGGAAAATTGAAGACCTGCTAATTATCGCGTAAAGATGTAAGAAAGGAAGCAGGAAGTGCAGGTAAGAAAGAAGAAGAAGAAGAAGAAGGAGAAGAAGGCGAAGAGGAGGAAAAGGGGGGAAAAGGAGAGAAGGAGAGGAAGTGAGAAGAACTAGGCTAAAAGGAACATGAACGGATGAGAGCGGAAGGAGGAGGGGCAAGAAGGGCAGTCGTTTAATTGCAGCGGTTCACCACTCGACAAAAGTGGCTTTCGTGCTTTCCGGACTACGACAGTTATGCCTGACCCCTAGCTATGAAAAGAAATTCCTTTTTGAGATTCCATCGAGGACGGTTAACTATTTTTTTCTTTTTCTACCCTGTTCCACGGATTCTTTTTGTACATCCGGAATTGAGCGTTTGCAATTAGCTTGGCAGAAGGAGAATCTTCAAGCAACGGATGGAAATGTTCGCATTTACGCTGCTCGTTTATGATCGGTCGTTGTGGAGTATGCTAATTTGTTACGAGTGGTTTACGTATGATTCGTCAAAGTAGATACAGTTATGAATATTACATTTGCAATTTCTTCCCTTCGCTTACTTTTGTACTTGATTCTTCATGTTGTCTGTAGCGTAGTTTCTCATATAATGTCGACTAATACTTTTAATCGACAGGGTCAATTAAACTTTTTGATACATGTTTGATACCTCAAAGAAGGTGAATCAATAACGTACAATAGCGGAGATGTACAGTAATTTACGAAAGCATCTGAACATTTGTCGCAGAAAATTTTTATGAATATATCATACGTATTGTATATATACAAAACGCGAATCGGTTACGTTTTACACTGTCGGTTATGCAACTATACCTTTAGTCTGTATCGTTACATTTCTAGTTCCATAAAATCGGACAAATTCATTATCGCCATATCATTCTATATCACTTTATCCAATCTTCTCGCGGAAATCGTTTCACGAACTTTTTAAACGGACGTCTCGACGCCACCCACCGTGAAATCTTCGCCTGGCTATCTTTGCAGCCCGAGGTATTTTCCGCGAGTTCGATAATACGCACGTTTGCTTATCTCCTGGGCGAAAAGTGGCACGGAGGGAACGGGTGCAATTCGTTTATTATCACAAACCGCATCTCTTCCCAATACCTACCCCTTTCACCGGGTGTATCCAAATAGAGGAGAGACCGAGGCCATAGAAGTGGTTACGTCGTTTCAGTGGTAGCGAGAGAAAGAACGAGAAGGGAGCGGGAAGAGAAAGGCGGAAGAGAAAAGGAGGAAGAGGGAGTTTCAAAGAATTTCCAATTCTCAGCTTTTCAACACCGCCACCGCCTTCGACGCTTCGTTTGTGCGCGAGAGCTAGAAGGATGAAGAGCGGCGAAGGATGGTAAAACAGGAAGAGGCGAAGGGAATGGGACGAGGTTGGAAGGGATGGGGATGAGGTTGATGGTGGTCGAAGGGAGGGCTGCCGTAATGAATGGTATTCAGTTTATTCTGGGCTAAGTTACGCTGCCGCCGACGTTGCATCGCGTCGGTACCGGCATCCAAGCACTGAACTAGAAGTAAAATGGGACTGTAGCAAAATTGAAAGGCGGAATTTACCTTTTATCCCTGGCTCCGATCTTCGCAGCCGTTTCCTCCTTTCCCAGCCTATAACGGTTCTTTAACTCTTCCTTCTCTCGTATCCCTTCCCTTTTCCTTTCTTTTTTTCTTCCACTTTCTACTACGTCTTCTTTCCCTTTCGTTGTCGCTCTTCTATAGGTACTTATGCGCTCTTGTTGCGAATGCGATTCTCCCTCTCTCGTTCACTCCTGTCTTAACGAGTAAATCGAAAACGTGGAGCAAAAACTCGATGTGTTTTCCATTTAGCGCCTTTGAGCACGGTTTTCAAGGGGTAACCGAACTCCCCGTGAATGTGGTTCCCATTAACGGAATCATCCTCCTTTGCGCTGCTGCCTATCATCGCGATACGCGTTAGATTTTCTGGTTCGGGCCAAATTTAACTTCTATTTGCCGTGAAATACATAGTGAACGAAGTACCTGAGAGAGGTGCTTTGAGTTTTCGGATTGGTTCGATACCGCAATGGAAAATTAAGGGAAATTTGTAGCGGTCAGTATTACTTTCTTTTTTTCTAACCCTTCGTTATTGTTGGTTAGTTAATTCAATTTTTGGTTCTGCGAAACGATTTCAATTGTACGGAACCACTGTTTGCTTCGTATATGGTTGGAGTTACTTTACAATCCAGTAGAATTCTATTTACAACTCAGAATATTTTTAGGAAAAATTATACGTACGAGTAACGTACGCAATTGGAATTGCGAGTCAATGTTATTCGTAGATGTTTAATTCTGCTAATCTTTTCTTCGATTATGCTCTATCAATTAATTCGTATAAAAATTTGTAAACATACAAAATTTCATCTACAATACCTTACTTTGTTTTTGGAAGTTACATATTACTTTACTTCGTCGTGTATGGATATGATTAAAATATTTCCATTTTGCAAAATTCGAGAATTTCGAAAATCTCAGTTAATTAATTTTTCCGTAGCATATAAAGCTTTTTTTTTTTTAGAAATGAAATACACGTACAAATTGAATCAAATTTCATAATACTAATTATGTAATATATTCGTATTTCCTGTATCGCACGCGCGGTTCAATTTGTTACTTTTTTGACGACACAAACGTACGGTATCGTTCTATCGTGTAGCAAAAGTTTAGTTCGATAATGCGCGACACCGCGCTTTGGCGTCGTTGCATGTATTTCCTGTATCGTTGATTACACGGTGAAATTGCGATTACAGGAAGGATAGAGTTCCGCACGAAAACATACGGGAGGTACAGGTATAGTGAATCGTGCTTTCAAGCTTTCGTCCTGCATCGTACATTCAGCGCCGGTAAAGCCTGCACTGTGGTTCGTGTGTGACCTAACGAAAGCCCAAGTACACAATTTGATAATGGGTTAGCTGTGTAACGTGCACACATTTGCCAGCCGTGTTACACGCGGTGCTCAGGGCACACTGAATCAGTAATAACAACGTGTTTGCATAATCAATCATGCCCTTTCTCCTATTTCTTCCTCGCTTCGTCTTGTTACGGTGTCATGTTTTGAAATGTGCATGACTAAAGATAGATCATATTATCCTTCTGGAATTTGTTTTCGCTCGAGAATAATGAAATAGGTAAACAAATTTTCGATTTTATTTAATTACCGACTAACGCTAATAAGAATTAATAAATATTCGTGATCTGTCTTTTTTATTGGGAGAAACACGTGACTCGTTTTGCATCTTGTTTTTTCTTCTTCGATTTATACAAATATACGGGTACCAGATATATAATTTTCATTTCTTTCCAGCCTCTGTATAACTTTTCAAAATATCGCTGGTTATAACATTAAAAGCTTAAAGGATATTAAGATATTGCAAATATTAAAATACTATCGGTCTTAATTATTATACCTTTATATCTTTAGATCTAACAAATTCTTTTCATTTTGTAGTTATTTCGTATTAAAATACTCTTTCCATAGAGGGACATCGAAATCAAAAAATCAATTAGATCGTTAATCAATTATCATCAATTAGAATTTTATCATATCCCTATATGTGTATATATATATCTATTGTATATAAATATATATGGTTTTCAGATGTAATAAATAAAAATCCAATGTTAATAAAAAGGATTCATAACAAATTTTAATTAATAGTGATCTCACATGGAATTTATCGGCAAGTTGGGATGACGAAATTTCCACGTGTAATATTTCCGCGCATCTCCATAAATATTGATTATTTGATAGTGTTGTATTCTTTTTTAAAAACCGCGTGGGTTCATTCAACGTGCACGCTCACATACGTATATGATATATATGTATATAACGAGCAACTCTCGCCGAGTCGTTCGTCACGTCATAATAGTATGCAAACGAATATCCCGTAAATAGTATGCAAATAAATACCGTAAACTAAATACGAAGTCGTCTGTCTTTCTTTCTTCTTTCTATTTTCCACTGGCAGCCTTTTTTTTTCCACGTCGCGTCAGAATAAGTTAATAAGTCTGCGTAAACACGATGGGAACGCCTCTCAAGGTTTAGGTAGTACGAGGGACGGCAGAAATTTTCTCACGTTTTACAGTGCAGTGCACAGTTGTACGGCAGGTTAGTTTCGGCTTGTAAAAATCTCGGCTGTAGCGGACGCAACCGAGTTTTCCACTTTCCTCTCCTTAGGATCGCGTACAAGTAGGCAGAACTGCGACTGCTTGCAGTGTGAAGGTAATGTCACCATTTCTGTGGCCATTGTACATACTGCATACATATATAGACACATACGGATATATAGTACCGTGTTATAGTCTTGAGCCATGTTGGATAACGATCTTGGTAAGTAATTGTATTGTTAGGGAATATTTCCATATCGAGTTACACGGAAACGAACTTTTAAATATTCCATTCGCGACACTAAATCGATGCATCGTTTTTTCAAATAAAGCTTGTGCTACACGTAGATACATATGTAGCTTCTTTGAAACGTCACGTTTAGCGAATATTGAATCTAGACATTTTTCAAGTAAAGTTGATATAGTTTCTTCGTTTACAGCTTCATTTGAAATGATTTATGAATCAAAAAATAGCGTGAGTGAAATGCTACATTTATATTCTTCACAGGCTTATATAAGAAAATTACATTAACATTCTGATTATTTATGACGGCAGATATCTTTTCTAACGTTGAATATATGTTATTTATAGCAAATTTCTTCTTCATCGATGCGCCTGCTATATAATGTAGTTAACAGGACAAAACTTAGTAAGCCTGTCGAATTCAAATCTGGCAGAATCGTTCTGCTCGTCGAAGAGAGAGTTGGCTAGATAATTGCAGCATTTTGATTGCACACATAAAAGATAAATCATAAGAAGAAGCCGATAAAAACACGAAAAGCAAAGTCACGAAAACACTTCAAATTTGAGCATAAAAATTGCCTGAGGGAAGTGAAGGTTTTATTATCAAAAGCTACTTTCCTGTACGCTCAAAGTGTCTCGTGTGTCCATATATCGCTTAAGGATTAAGGCCTTGCGAGCGCCGTGATCTACATTTTTTTCAGGAAATGCGTGTATCGTTCCAGCAACGGTAAAAAAAGCTGTTGAGTTAGCGTCCGTTACTAACCAGCACGTTTGACGCGAGCTTGCGATAGTCAGCGAGGAGTGCGAAAGGCTCAAGCACGCGACAAGGATAAAGTTTCGTTTTTACGACGATATTTTTGAGTTATATATAGATGAGATAAATATTTACATTCATCTGCCACTTTATTCATAATTTCTGAATTATTTCATAATTGCATTTATTTATCTGAAGTACAGTGGACAGTTATAAAAGGAAGCTCTAAAAGTTCCTATTTTCAATTTATATTTATATTTAAAGAAATAAATTTACTCATGACCAGTTATAATTCAATTAAATTAATAAACTGTTTAGTTTCTCAATACGAGAAACTAGGGAAAGAACCTGTTGACTAACTAAACAGTTCAGTTAATTAAAGCTGCGTTTGTTTAGCGCGCCAGAATTTTGTTTAACCGGATTTTTTTCGTTATAATTACAAAGACAGTTGTCTATACATTTTTTATAATCTGTAAAATTACAAAATGTTATTTTAGAAAACCTATCGCAGAAAACCTCAGTTAAAAATCTCAATTCGTTAGCCGTCAAAATGTGTAATTGTCACATCAAAATTTCATGCATATAGTATACATATACTACAAAAATCTACAACAAATTACATGGAAGATAATCAGAACTGAACAAAGGATTGTTTTATTAAACTACACGGCCAGTTGTTATTATATTCTGGACAACGAATGACTCATAAAAGGAAAACAATTCCCAGATCCAGGGATGATGAGTCCGGTAAATAGAGCACGACCCTCCAATGGGTCGTGTGGAAGGCAACGTGTTAATACAGACACAGCGCGTAAAGATTGCCAGTAAATGGAATCATATACTGCACGTGCGATCAGCGGTACAAAAGTTATACGCGATGCTTTACACCTAACCCAATGAAGATAGCATCGTTGGACATGGCGATTATCTTGCTCGAGGTGCAAACTATTTTGTTCATTAAATACTTGGCCTGTTCTGACGTCATGGCTTATATATGAGCGCGATTTTAACGGGCCCTGGGAAGTCATACGATCCATTATCGTTCTAGCCAGCGTTCTGTTTCCAAGCAAAATTTCATTGGATTCCTCCGGGAGTTCTGCCGTGCATTTTGGTGGCTGCTCCACGATACCTACAATCTGTTTCTTCCGATTAGCAACGTAATTGCGCTATTATTAGGAATGTTGCGGTCCATCTGTACGACTCCTACATATTTCTAAGGTATTTACGCGGTTGCAAACTCTTTCTAGGAAATTATCGGATGCGTGTGTTTGTTCCTCGAGTATTCTTCCAAAGTGAAGTAATTTTGTAGTTAGCGGACCGATTTAACCGGTCAGAGCATCGTTGAAAGAGCATTTAATGATGTTATAAATGTGTATAGTTCAAATGAAGATAGAATTTTCATTTATCAATTAGCGGAAAGATATTGTATTCTCGTATTGTGAAGTGTAGTATAGCGGGACTTTAGTTTCCTGTATAAAGTAAAAGAATTGTAAAATGAAACGAAAATATAACGTTAAAATTGTAACGTAAAATTGTATTTTGTTTCCAATAGTACGTTCTTATCTTTTTTTAAACAGATCGGATCGAGTGGTGTTCATAAAATTTGCGCAAAGTAATTGTTTAAGTTACTTTTTATTTTATGCACAGTAGCAGAAATAGAATCCTTTGAGACGAGGACTGTTTAATGAAGTCTTATCATGGAAGAGAAGAATACTATTTGCGTAGTAGAACTTCATTAAACCTTGCAATCCCTGTAGGTTAGGTAGGTAGGTTCTGTTTTATTGTTTTTTTTTCATCTGAAACACGATTTTATAAAAGTCATTCTACATTTCATCAGCCATCTTTTCAGACGCGATATTTTTATTGCTACGAGCGCTTAAATTTAAAGTTAAATATATTTAATGAAGCAAATTAATATAAATATATTTCACTTATTCCGTACGTTTTACGTTCTTTCAATTAGATCGTATTTACTATTTATCTATCTCTTATTCATCGAATTTTTAATAATTTATATATATATATATATATATGCATTTAATCATGCGGATTGTTATCAATTATGAGGGTGTTAATAGATACATTTGATTATAATTAGTTGTATGTCATGCATCATACACATATCTAGCATATATCATATTTGTTAAGAGTAGAAAATTGTTAGTAAAAATTATAACTGGGGGAAGAGAAGTTTGATAATTGCAAGGAAGATAAAATACAGTGATGTTGAATTAGATTTTAACATCTCCCGGTTCACCAGAATGTTTGATATTTTATTCTTGCATTTCTGCTGGTAGTAACAAGAAACCGACGACGTGGTAATTAGGACGATAAAACAGGCAAGCTGACTCTGTTTTAGACAGACCCAATATACCGTTGCCAAAGACTTCGTTCCTTATCGTAAAACTTGTTTATTCAGTGTTTTGCAGTGAAATAGCTGTGGCACGATTTTTGCTTGGGAACTCTGGTGAACAAACTTCGAAAGTCATAATCGCAGCTCATATTTCGCTCGACCTTTAAGTTTCTTTCTTCATTTTCTCTTTACACTTGCTATTGCTAAGAATATGCGTATTTTCGTTCTCTCGTCGCATACCAATATACTTTTAACTTGTTTCAATACTACAACAATACAATATTTTACACGTAAAAGCTTGCAATAGAAAGTGTTCGATCGAGAAAATTGTTTTTAGTACGACACTTACGTACTAATTGGTTAGGTTCAAGTACATATATTGAATTTCGTATCGTTTGATTAGTTTGCCCGTGTGAATACACAAATTTTATAGTAAGTAAGCGAGATGTACAACCTGAAAAAAGAGAACGTTTCATCGGAAAATGAGAATACGTCTAGATACTTTTTGTAGCCACTGTACTTCATTTGAGCAACATAGAAAATAACATTTCGATAAAAAAATCTATTCGTCCGCGAACCAATAGTTTGCAGGGAACGGGATCGCGTTAATTGCTTCATTTTCGCATATTCTTTGATCACCATTACGTCAAGGTAATCGACGGTTTATTAAACTAGCGAACTTTCTGACTTTCATATGCAGTTGGGATGTCGACCATGGAACCTCAGTCTGACCAGCGTGGTTGTCCTGGCTCTCTCAAATATGCTATTGACTTTCCTGTTGCTGCAGTCGGAAACCTGCATCCCGGACGAAGTACCCAGGGATTTGGAATCAAACGCTGTAAGCGAATGGAACCTCGCTACCTTAATCAAAGAGCAGCAGGAGCAACAGCAGTCGGACTGCGTTACACAAGATTACCAACCGTTGCCAGCTGACGCGAATGGTTTAAAATTGAACATAAAGCTCGGCAGATGGGACGCTCGTAGAATGTTTCGAACGTTCGACCACGTTCTCGTTGGATCTAGTTTCGTCGAGTTATCACAGGCGTATCGTGTTTGCCTGGCCACACAGAGCTCGGTCGAGAAGCTGCATTCGGTCGTTCAGGCGGCTCATCATTGGACCGGGCCGATGTCGGTGGCTTTGTACGCAGCTGGTGACGAAGAGTTCGAGGTTCTTCAGAAGTACCTGATTTACCTTAGAAAGTGTTACGAACCGATACGGGAAAGAGTCGCTTTTTCCTTGGCTGTGCCAAGGGTTAGACCGCCGAAGAGGCAGCCACGAGAATTCGAGCTGCCAGAGGTGGTAGATTGTGCCAAACCAGAGGGAACATTGAACGAGTTGATGAACGGGATTTCCAACGAGCAGACAAACTGGCGGATACGAAACGTCTATCCGCAGAACCACATGAGGAACCTGGCGAGGAAAAATTGCCAGTCAGATTACGTGTTCTTGACGGACGTAGATATCGTGCCGAGCTTTAATTTGACCGGCGCTCTGGACGAATTTCTGAGGACTGATACCTGTGATAAGTGCGCCTACGTGATACCGACGTACGAGCTGGACTCGCGCGTCAGATTTCCACAAAACAAGACGGAATTGGTTAGGCTAGCGAGAAAGGGACTGGCCAGGCCTTTCCATCAGAAGGTCTTCATCCACAATCAGTTTGCCACCAATTTTACCAGGTCAGTACTTTTTAATCATTTGTCTTTTAAGTCTTTCAATCGTTTGCAATTTTATCTATTAATTTTTTCTACTCTTCAAAAGTTTTCAAAGTTCGAGGAAAGTATAAAGGAATTGTTATCGGTATGCGTAATTTTTTGTTTCAAATTTTATGCAAAAGATTTTTTTCAAACGTTGAAAGTTTTCGCCCGATCAGACAGAGATACGAAAAGTACTATATATCGGCGTTAATCTTGCTAATATTTTTATTAGTTTTTACATCTTTTGTTACTCTCTTCCTAAATAATGAATAATTTTATATATTTATAACGTGCATACTCTTGTTCGTTTAGGTGGATACTAGATACGTCTGTGAATCATAAAAACTTCGGCAACGTAAAAACTGGCAAGGTGTACATCAGTCACGATGTGACGAACTTTGAATTCCTTTACGAACCATTTTACGTGGCAAAGGATATTGTCCCGGCTCATGACGAGAGGTTTATGGGTTACGGATATACCAGAAACACTCAGGTATGCATTCCTCATGCCGCTCTTATTCTATTTTATGTATTTTTCTTTAGTCGTTGACGTCATATTAACGTAACGAATTATTAAGACATCGAACTTCGATTATGCAGCTGCAAATCGACCAAATAGTCATCGAATATTAAATAGAATTTCGTAACTCCTTCATTCGACGGTTCTAATTCTTTTACGATCAAATTTGTTTTTGGTCTGAGAGAAAAATTATTTGTTCGTTACTTAATAAGAGCAGAAGTCTATTTCCTCGGACAGTGTTCGGATAGCGCTTGGATAACGTTGCAAGGAAAGCACAACACATTAAGACTCGAAACCAGTTTTTATCAACGATAAATACATTGCTCCTTTAATTAATCAACAACTTGCTAAAGTATAACGTTATTTTATATAGTAGAATGTTATTAATATGTAGCATCGAGCGTAAAAGAACTAAAGTATAAAGCGTGTAATTACTTCTGCGATTTTACCTTTTCGATGTCAAGGAAATTCGAAAAAGTAAAAGTGCGTGCATGAACCGGGCGATTATAAAACGTGATGAAATGATAATATAATATAAATTTATATTCGCGCAACCGTCGTCATAGAGAGAATGACGATTAACGAGAATCGGAGGAATATCGGGAGGAAACTGATCGAGTACACGAGAGGCACACGCGGTAGTTCGGGAGTATGAGCAACTCCCACGCGCCAAGGATATTAATCGAATTACATATTATCGTTGTAGGCGTTATCGCGCTATGGAGGCCCATTTTACAGTACGAGTATTATTCAATTTAAACTTGATACGTTTCCCGCCGAACGCTTGTATATCGAGTACGGACGTTGCTTACGTTTTAGTGTCCGGAAACGAGCTAATTCGCGTTCCAAACAGTAATCGAGTAATTTATTAAACTTAGGTTGACTGGAGACTCTTCTAATCTCCTCGAATAGTTTAGAAACGTGGCTTTGATTGGATTTTAAATGACATGCTATCCTACTTATTATTTATAGCATTCAGATGCTAACTTATTAGCTTCGAGAATAATAAGTTTCGTAGCATTGAGTGGTACTTTCATATGGCTACAAAAATTTGGTACTATGATAGTGAAAAGTAGAATCTGATAGAAAAACGCTTCATTCGAAACTTAGAGTATAGGTCATTTCTGTTGGAAAAACTGATAAATTTCATGTTTAACCATTTTTATCCTGTACATAATGATTTGTTTATTATTGGGGTGAGATTTACTACGCACGATTCAGCTGTATATTAAAATATCATTTGTATACTTTTTTCTGAAAACATTGGTATATTATGTCAAAATGGAAAATACACACACACACACACACACACACACACACACGCACACGCACGCACGCACGCACGCACACGCACACACGCACACACGCACACGCACGCACAGTGTTGCTAGAGACTATGAATGACACGTTCTACGTGTTCTACGTTACGCTCAATGCATCATAGAAAAAAATTCGAGACTCGAACAAAACTTCTGTATCTCTGATTCCTCGTATGGCAGTAGAATAAGGTCGCATAGGTCAGACGGCGTAGCAGTAGTATCTCGACCGATAAATCTTCCACTTTCTAGCACCATTACTCCACACTGATTTCCACGCGATTTCCCTTCTACAATAATTTCACATCGAATTCTAAATAAAAAAATGTCTTTAAATTATTTTTCTGTCGTAAGCTTCCTTTTACAACATCCTTGCCTTTACCTTTAAGACGTGTAGGTATTCTCGTAACGCGATATCATCACCGATCAATGGTGATAAACTAAACCACAAAACCTAACGATACAAGAGAAAGCGTGAAAATGCACGTAGACACGCGTGATGCGTCGTACCAATGGGATAAAGTATCGAAGTTTTTCCAACGACGTCGACGTTCACGGAATGGTGCCGTTCGGGCTTGCCTCGCTGGAAATAACGAAATTCCATCGCGCGGCGAAAATCCGGACGGCGACCGTAGTTCGCCGTATTCGTAAAAGCAAGTATGCCGCAGCGACGGCAATAAAACGGGTATAAATCTACATGGCTACGTAACGTGGTAACAGCGGCGCGAAACAGGCGTACACAGGCGCGAATGTAAGCTGGTGTACGGTTGCAAGCGTAACACGCTCTTCGTGCCGAGAACTACGTGCCCCGTACATTGGTATTCGCGTCTTCTCTGCGGTTCGTTCGCACAACATCCACTCCCCACGGAGGAATGAGAATGGATATCGTTCGCTTTTCCTACCCTCTTGTATTTCGTTGTACTTGAACCCGCAGCCGCCCGCCTGTTCGTCTCTCACCTTCGTGATCCGATACAATCCTGTAGCGCTATTTTTTCGCCGAGCAACCAGCTTTCCTCGACCTTCGTGCTCCTCGGTCTGCCCCGTTTTGTCCTTTTCCCTCCTGCCTGTTTTGCTGTACCTATTCTGTCTCCATCCGTCGTCGGACGCATCGCACACCAGACGTTTTTCACCTTTTTGCTCGGCACGCACGTTGTTTCGCCGCCTCCGACCAGAGCAACACGTTTCCGGCGCTTCGCGTACGAACGCCGAGATAAAATCGAATCGACTGCCACTGGTTTTTCGGGGTCGGTGATCCGACACGAGACTCGTTGTATGTTGGGTTAGACAATTAGATGGCTCGTGAATACGATCAATGGCAGTCTTTTAATAGAGTCTTTTAATGGAAATTGTTTCAATGAATGAATGAAGTAACGTTTTTGTTTATTCCGGTTCAATGGTATACCGGTTCAACAATATGTACAAATTAAACGAATATTTGATCAAATATTTCACATTAAATGATACTTTAAGTCGTCAAAAGCTAACGTTACACATTTTAAGACCACAGGCGAGAAATATGATATGTCACATTTTTCGTTCTTCATATGAGAGCGATTAAATATCCAATACTTTGTCAACCAATCACGCATGAATTAAATTGTCTTTTTATTAAATTTGGTTACGGAGTTGTCTGGAAAAAGTATTAAAATCTCAGCTCTGTCGAAACATATCGATTTCACGAGTATTAATTATCAGATTTTCCATATTAGATATGCCATTAGTATTTTCACAAAACTTCGTGAATTTGTCACCTGCCGCTAAAGGCTCGTATCTTCGAACCGAACAGCTCGTTCTGTTTCTTCTAAATTATGTGACTTTCAAGCACATTCTTTTAACTATCAAATAACACGCAGATAAAGAAATCTTCAGAGCCAATTTTTGCATTGCATTTGCCGATCTTTGATCTCGAAAATTTACACAACGAACAAAGATTGCGTTCTGAATTATGCATCGAGTTTTCAATCGGTATTTCTCGCTGAAAGTCTGTGTTATCGATTCATCTTTATGAAAAATGAAAATCCAACAACGGAACATTTTACTCGCGACTCTTGTCCCAACAATACGATCGAATGCACACGCGAAGGAACAGCTCGTGAGCTATGCTTTTCAAAATATTGCACTCTCGCAACAAACGTCTCGTCGTCTCAATGAATTTCGAAGCGACTCGTTTCAATATTGATCTTTCGACGTTCATTTCGAAGATTGACTTTCGATCGGCTATGAAATTGATTGGACAGTGCGGAATTCCATAGCCGTGAGCAGCGAGACACGCGAGCGTGTCCGTGGTACGGTCAGGCCGCGTGCAGGTAGCGCGATTCGAAGGAAAGAAAGATGCTGGTCGGCCTCGTTTGGTTCGCTCGTGCTCGTCGATTGAGCGATTACGTTGGCGCGAGTCCTCAATCAGGAAGCAGTTCGGCTTCAATGGCACGATTCGACGATTCGAGTTCATTGAAAGTGAACGAAGCACGAAGTTATTTCCACGGGTCGAGGGAATTCCTCCCTTTCTCTCTCTCTCTCTCCCTCACCTTTTCTCTCTCTTTTTCTTTCTTTCCGTAGGTGTCTGGCGAATGAAATTTTGTCAAAAAAATTAATTATTAAAACTATATTAAAAGTTTACCGGGTTGATTCGTTGTTTCTAAACCCGAGGCGAGGCATCTTGTTCGCTCTTATTCATCCATTTCTCCACGATATCCTTTTTCTCTCTTTTCTGTTTCCTGCTTATTAGTCGGATAAAATTGCCAGTTGAATGCCGGCTGCTATCGATATGTTGTAATTAACTCGATTCCGATAAAGACGTCACTGTGGACGATGAACCGTGCACGAGTATCTTCAGATACATCGATACAGATGATCCAAGTATTTTAGGGCGAAGAACAGACGCGAATGGGAAAGATGCTCGTGAAAATTGAAGTTTAATGAAAGTTCTCGATGGAAATCGAATGATCGATACTAATTATCAGAGTCCGACGTATTTAACGAAAGATTTATTGTGCTTGGTAATTATAGATTGACTATAATAGTAATCGTACGCAATGGTTCTCGTTATTAGCAAGTTTTATTAGGGAAAAAAATTGATTTCAATACGCTCCTTTCGTGTATGAATAACGCGCGTATATTATATAGAAGCTAACTCTGATGGATATTCGATTATTGTCGTTCAGTGAACGTACTAGATGCTTTAACCATCGTGTTCGATAGATCTGAATGCTCCTGTTCGTAATTAGTTTCGTCACGAAAAATAGCTTATTGTTATCGTCAACGTCATCGTACGATGTTTATTAACTTCGATATAAATCATTGTTGATAAATAATAATTGCTTACATCCTGAACATATTCGTTACTGTCGTATTTCCTACGTATTACCGAGCGCGAGATCTGTTCTAATTATACACGGCCGCGATAATGACAGTAATGAATTCATGTATCGAAGAGTTTATCACAACGACCGTTTTGTGTATTTTATTATATTTAATCATTTCGATATACAATATCGTTTGCAAGTATCCAGACACTTTGCTCGATTTGTATCAACGGTGTTTTAGTTTGATCAAAATGTAGAAATTAAGAATGAATTAATAACTGGCAATCTGGTATTTTCTACGATCGCGGCAACAGCATATCAGTTTAGAAGAATTTTTTGAATGTAATTCAACATCTACTAATGAAAGAACGGGAAGGTAGAAAGCTTGTCAAGTAATAAAATACTTGTATACTAAAATGCTTGCGCAAAGAGAGGAACTTCAATTGTATTTCTCCGTCAAATTCTTCCATCACATTCATTCAAATTAATTATACATTCTCGTCGAATCATAATGGATCAATTTATCCTCTTTTCCAATTACTCGATTCCATCAAGAATAGTCGCTTATATCTCCTTAACAGAGTTTACCGACAGAAATCCCCGCATTAAAATCACACGCAGAGATCTAAGCCCATCCATCGCGTCGAACCGGACGAAATGCAGGGGTTTCGCAGTCCACTCTTCTGCCTGTGGTGGTTTTATTCATCGGCACACCTTCCGCCTCCAGGTTCGTTGATGTCGGTGGGAAATGTAAGATAAGTGTAGACACGTTACAGGGAGCCGCCTTATTCGCCAGGATTTATACCGACGTGCGATCGCATAAAACTCAATTACCAGATTTACTCGCCGGTTTCACTCGCCAGTTTCACTCGCCGGTTTTAGTCGCGTAGCTTTCACCCTCGCCGTTCTGCTACCCCGTTGAAAAATTATGCGTCGCTGTTTACCAAACTTCCCAGGTCCTACGAATGCATCGTCACGCGTGGCCCTAATGCGTGGCCTCCGTACGAACGTATTCAGACGGGAAACTCTGACGAGCGAGGGTCGCGCCATTTCGAAAAAAAAACAAAAGAAAAAAAATACATTTTCTGCTTCAGCTTGAGTACATGGTCGTAGATCAACCAAATGGAACTTTGCCACGGTTAAACGCAAGTTTTTCAGGCACATGTTACAAATTTCTAGCTTGGATTTGAATTATTACGTGGGCTTGCGTGGTTTATGAGATGAGACGAGGTTTCTGTGAGGTCGGATTATGGGATATTTTTTTGGAATACGCTATAGAAGATGGGGGATATTGAACTTTACTTTACTTTTCTGATTGAAAGTAAACGATACTCAGATTTTTTGCAGTAGTACGGTCGACATGTTGCTACGTATTTCTTCTTTTTATCACATCAAAAATCCAGTTTCAAAGTTCGCAATGTAAAACGATCATATGTTATCGTGGATAGCGTTATTTTTATCTTCGTTCAAACGAACTTGTAAACCGACAGAAACATAATCCTCTAAACGCGGATAATGTCTTTATCCCCTCGTTAAATTTAGTCAGCCGAATTCTAGGAACACAGGAATCGAATAAAGTGTGTTGAGTGGTAGCATGGCATGTCATGATCGTAATGGACCGCGGTGGAAATGGTGGCCTCCGTCGATACTGAACCGTGAAATTAACCCAAACACATTTCCCCAAGGTACACGCGATGTAAAACAACCCACGTTCGATCCTATTTCCTTTATATTTCATCTGCGACAGACACGAGTGCTATAAAATTGTGATTTCTTGTCAACGACTATCGAACAACCCATAAACCTAAGATTGTTTCTTCGAAGATCGTTATCTTAGAAAGTCTTGCTTTTAATTTGTTCTTTTATAAAATCTGATTTTCATATTATCTTCTAAAGCAGGGCATCGTTGACGATAGATGTAGATTATTGATAATCGATCGTTTTAAACGATAGATATTTCGAGGCTTAAATTTAAAGAACGTTGATTTAATGGTTTTGATATAAAATTAATGGAAGTAGTCGTAAAACATTTCAATTCATACTTCAAGATTACGATTTTTTAAAAGTAAAACTCTGTTGCTCTCTCTGTACTTTTATATTTATACTTTATGGTTCTTTGAAGATCGAGTTTCAAGCTTGGCCAAGAGTAGTCGCATGTTATAAACCTGTTGAACTTTAGCGGCTTAGCGCTGCTTTCGTTCTTCGATGATTTAGAATATAAACTACGGCGTGCTTCATGACTATAAAACCACTTAAAAATTTTCGATTCTTATATGTTGTGGTTAATACGATAAGGAACCAAGTATTTCGTATCTGACATCTATAGATATTGAGAAATAATTTATTATGCTTTTCTCCAGAAAAAGGAAGACTATATTCCCTGTATAAAAGAGAGGCGGAAGTTTATTCTAGTTTCATAGCTATAGAATCAGCATAACAAAATATTTTATTATTCAGATATTGAACTCGGGATACGATAGAAGCAAATTTGTTTGCGAGTAGCTTAGTATTGCGTGGCTCCACTTTCAAATAAGTTCATCTACTCGATTTTGCATCATCGATCTAATGAGATTTTGACGCGTTGTTTTTATATTCCCTCTACATTCCCGTACAAAAGTCTCAGAGCACCTTCTATTTTTTCTATTATTTGTATATTTCGCGTAGATTATGAATTTTAAATTGTACGCATTTTTTACTAAAAGTATTGATATATTAATGAGCTTAAATTTCCTTTATCGTATAAAGCATTCAGTTAAATGAATCTTTATAACACAATCCATCGGTAGCCTCCTCTAATGTTACAACAATTATAGTAAATGTCCTGAGATTTTAAAGCTGGAATATCAGGTCTGTGTTAAGAAATGAAATTTTTAGTTTCGTACCTATGAGATGCAGTGTATACTGAAACTAGATGCAGAGATTTCCAACTATAACAAAAAAATATAATAAGAAGATTACAGCTTCCATTTTCATTTTCTTTTTCTTTAATTTTTCCTTCTTAACTACCTTCATCATCCGCTGCAATTTCTTGAAAATTAGACGCATCGGCTGCACTTGCTCTGTAAATTCTTAATACTTGGGAGCAAAAGCGTAACAACGGGGAATTTCCTTCGTTTCGTCATCCGCATCCTTTCCCTTTAGACTAGAAATAATTTCGCCATGTTCTGCCTGATAATGTTACGCGCATCTCGTGCACACAGCCAACTAGTATACGCGCAAATACTTGTAAATAATCAGGATATTCGGTATTCCGTGAGCACGTGTGCTCGTGTGTGTGCGCGAAGGTTAATGATTAGTGCGAGAACACAAACCGCTTCGGCATTCTGTATTCCTCTTCGTAATGCAGAGATCCGGAGAGGAACAAGCAAAACCGAATGGAGTATGCCCTTAGTGGCCGTGCGAAAGAACGATTACCAGTTACGGAAATTGTGTAAATTTACATTAATACAGTGGCTGAATATCGTTTGAATATACTGCCACATGAAGCACACGCAGGTGGATGTATGTGTTGAATTCCTTGAATAATTCCGTTTGCTTTTCAAAAGTTTTAGTGGCTTGTTCTAACCGCAATTTCGAATATTCAAAGCTTTGTTGGTTACGTGAGCGGGTAGGAATGAATAATTTGTTTGTTTGTAGAAAGGAAGAAAAATTCTTTTGTGAATCGTGCATGTTCCGAGTTAGGTTATTGATAAAAGTAAATATTTATCGTTTAAATAAAGATTCGAGATTCGTAGTAAATAGTTCATGAAACGACATATTTTTAACATTCTAAAAAATACCATGTTCGTATAATATTTTTATGCTATCTTCGACATTTTAATTGGTCTGAATAAACAAACTTCATTTTCCTATTTTATACAATTTTTATATCTCCACTTTGCCCTTCTTTCTTTTTCTCTCTATCAATAGAATATACACATATATACGCACATAAATCATATTGAATGCGAAAATTTTTAATACGATTTAATTTGGCCTTACCAATAATAGTTAATAGTTAGCTATCTATCAATAAATTATACGTTAAACTGTCAATTCTGCACGATATTTGTTTTCTCCGGTTTGTCCAATTATACTTTTGATTGTTTCGAAAGAAAGATTTGACGTGTCGTCAAATTATGAAACGATCGATATATAAATAGTAATTGATTTGTTATTTTGCGTGTAATATTTGTAGATTAGCGTTTCGCGTATGTCACTTTCTTTTTCTAAATGTTCTACGTAAAAGAAGAGAATCGTGCTGTTAACTCGTTACTACTAGATTAACTCGAAACTTTCCTCGTCGTGTCATGTCAGTGTGGAATTATTTCAGACTCTGGTGACGCGGAAATGGGATTCTTCGATCAAAGCAAAGTGTCCAGTCTCGGTAATTAGGAAGATACGTCAACTCGTTATGTTGTTTAATGCAATCTGTGTTCTCTCGAAACTCGGGACAAACAGGTGCCCCATGAGTAGCTTGTGTTGCAAGAGCCAGAAATGTTTTACACCGTGGCCGCAAGAATGTGTCCCGCGGGAATGCTGTAAAGGGAATTAATTCTCGTCCACTGACTAATTAAGACGAATAATCGTGTGTAATGCCCATTATGTGGGTAATTCAGTTTTACTAATCAACGAAGCAAGTGCCTACACCAAGGCTGAGGTTCGGGCATAATTCACCTTGACCATTGTACGCCATTAATATTTCCAGTCTCATACTGTTCTTATGACCTCTAGTCATCAGACTTCTCTGATTAAAGTTCATAATGTACCTAGAAATTCTACCGATAATTTACTAAACTTTGTTAAGTGAACACATCGTTTTAATCTAGAAATCAGATTTAGTTCAAATGTACGATTTGACTTAATTATTTCAATTTAATTTTAGATGATTTATTAATTCTTTGAAGGCAAATTGGGCTATCGAAGATCTAAGAAGAATTTCACTCTTGAATTGCCTACCTCGGAAGTTATACTTTTGATTGAAACTTTCAAATATTTATTTAACGTAACGGAAATATAATAACGAATAAATATATAATATCGATAAGTATTGCAGAATTTTCCAACAATTTATAGTTCAGATTTCCTGGAAGTTAAAGCAATAAAAAAAGTAGACTCCCTAAAATTAATTAATTGAAAGATATTTAATTTTACTTTATTTAAGTTAATTAATTCTCGTAGTTTGTCTCATATCTCTCAATTGTTACCTATATTCTATAATTAGGTTAATGTGTGACCTATAAATCGTTGTCAGGTATTCGTAGTAAAATTTGTTAGCATTTATGGATGCGTCGATGAAATTACATTTGGTTGATTGGACGATGACGTTTCGACGATGTCTCTCTATTCTTACGATCAAAGATGACGTGATTAATACAATTCTCATTTCGAAAACCATAGCACTATGTCATCCTGCCGCTACGTACATATAATTATTCACTGGTTGTCTCCGAAACAGTGAACTGAAGATTAGACGCCGTCTATCAATTACTTTGGACGTCGTCAGAGGCGTTATTGGCGCGTTTCCGCTGTGCGGATCCTGCATTTCTCTACATTAATTACGACCATACCCACGTCGTGTGCGGTCTAATGAATCTCATTATATCATCCTTCTGGAGCCGTCTTCTTTTCATTATCTCCTTATCTCCTTCGCGATTCGTTAAAATCTGTTTTGAAGAACTATTTGCATAGAACGATACTTTCCTTCGCGATGCATTATGCAACTTTTGAAATCTTTTCTAATTATGAATTATTAATTTGTAACTTTTTAAAAATACTTTTTAAAAATACCGTCGAACAATGCAGTTTACAGTGCGATATGAGAAAAGTCTTGTTGTTCATTGTTTTCTTAGACGAAACAGATTAGAACTTGAAGATGTAAAACGATACCTTTTGTATCGTTAGTTTGAATATGATTACGATCTAGATTTTTAACTTATTGTTAGTTACAAACTAAATTTAATGCTATAGAACCCAGATCATATCTGAACTAATCATGACAATACTCTGTTCGAATGATCGAATAACTTTATTTTTACCATTTATTGTAAACTATGTTATAAGTATTAATAAACACAACTAGCGCGATAAATATACGCAATAAACACGCTTGTGGCAGATTTCCAATTTCTGTTCTTCATTTCCAATTGCTATTTTGCGAGAGACCAGTCTCGAATTTTCCGTTGATCGGCGCACCGATATGATCGACCGTTTTACACTTGCAGTATTATTTATAATTTTGACCGCACTCTTAACCCTGCTACGTATGTTTACGATCATAATCATTTTCGAAACATATCTCTAAAAAAAAAAAAAAAAAAAAATCTAACCAATCTTGCTAGACAAAGAAGTTATTACCTTAAGATCTATACCGATGGATAGATTCACATATGTATGTTACATTTCGTTATTGAAAATTACTTTGTATATGTATTACAATAGCACAATTTCGTATCGCTCTGTACGTTTGTACAGCTATAACTTTCGTACAATTACGAATCAAACGTCGAAACAGCTACAATATCATTTCCGTCTTGATAATCACAACGTGTCTACCAGCTTTACGGGTAGCTGTCACGTATGACTCGCCATTGTTACGTATGATTATTCACGAAGACGCATCTATACTGGAGAAGAGAAATGCCGGATCCCGTCTGTTAGGTCTGTCTGACCTGTCTCAGTTGGCGGACCGGGGGCGAGATTGCCAGCCGTGTTCTCTTCCTCCTTACTATTCCTGTTGCTGTAATGTCGGAAACACCGTGTTTCCCGTGGGAATGTCACTGTTCGAGCGATATCCACGGCACATTTTCTCAAACTTTCGCCGTGATTCCCACGCCACAATGCAAAAAACTTACGAAACGCACTAAGCGGAAGAAACTATGGGGCAATATAATTTTAGCTTTAGCCAGTCACAATGGTGTAGCTACGTTTCCATAGTATTTCTCTTGTGTATGGTGCATGCAGCAGGCGTAAAACTACTTTTTCAATTTCACGAAGAAGTTAAAAGCGCGCGAGAACACGAAACGCAACGAATTGTTTCTCGCAAATATCTTGGTAACGTTTATTTTACGTTGCAGTTTAAGAGCGGTGAATTCGTGCAACATTTAGATATTTGACGTGTTATTTTTTTTTTTTTTTTTTTATATTGTTTATTTTTAATTTTACAATTTGTCCAGTGGGACATTAGGTAAAATGTTATAACATATGATTGAATAGCATGTGGATGGTTACCCCCAGCGGGGTGCCATCTTCGCGTTTTTTAGTTTATATCCTTTATGAGATCAGCTGGGTGTTTCCTTTTTAGTCTTCTTTCTATTCTTGCNATCGTTTCCGTAGCCAGCCTGTTTGGGTGTGTTGTTATTCTTTCTCTGTACCTTTCCGCGTATCTGGTGATCTCCTCCTTGACCGTTGGTATTCCCAGGTCCTTCCGTATATCCTCGTTTCTAACGTACCATGGGGCGTTTACTATTGTTCTCAGAATTTTTTATTGTAATGTCTCTATTTTGTTTATATGGCTCTTTGACGTGTTATTGAAACTGCTGATTTTGTTATATATATATTTTGGATATATGGACAGTTAGTGTAAGCAAGTATTTATAAATCTATCTTCTATCAGCAGTGACATATAAAATATAACAAAAATTAGATCAATGTTAATTACAATGAATATATGGACTAAGCATTTGCAACTCTTACAATTTATAGGTAATGTTGAGGTTATTAGATATGTAAAGAGAGAGACGCGTGGATAAATTATAAGATAGAAAAATATATTTTAAATACGAAAGTGAAAAGTACAAAAAATGAAATAATAATATGAGCTGGTCCGGATCCGCACGCTAGCAGTGTTACTCTATAACTGAAAAACCCGAAGCCAACGTCGCCTGTCGAATGTTTATGGTCTGCCTTCGTCCCAGTCTTTTGTCTATACGCTGTCGATGGCTTGGGTGCTTTAGAAAGCTAAAAAGACCAGATGTAGAGTTTTCTTAAAAGTGGTGACCTTCAACAGGTAACTGATTTTTTAATACTTTACATCAGCAAGAAGTTTCAAAGCTATGGGTTTCTTCTGATCATAATCCATTCTTTCCTAATATCTCTCCATAATTTCTTATTTAAAATATGTTTCAACGAAACGATGTATTTATACTTTTGTGTCGTCTAAAATATTCCGCTTACCGTGAATCTAACTATCGACGGTTTGGATAACCCGATTGCCATGAACAGTCTTTGAGTAAACGAAAAATGTAAATTCGAATTTCGGTCCAGCAAACCGATCGAATTCGTCCTCTTTCGCATGCTTGCATACACGCTTCTATCGCATATGTTTCTTCTACTTTATTTTAAAATGTACGATCCTAAAATTGGATTTCGGATGCGTGTAACAAGATATTCCATGTAACAATTTTAAATGATCCTTGTGGTCTTCACGTATCACTTACGTTGGGGTTGACTGATAGAAGAACGAGTGGATGAATTTGTAATAGAAAAATATATTGAACTAAATAAAGGTATAAGTACAATGTACGCTGATCCAGATCCTCGCTCTTATAGCGTTACAATACAATAAAAGCGATAGGGAGGACGTTCATATATTTATAGCAAAGGATATTACCAAAAAAGTTAACCTTGTAGCTCTAGCTAAAGGCTACAAGAAACAGCAATAGAAATCTACTTGTAGCTCCTTTGTTTCTAGACCTTGTAACCCAAAACATAATTTATATTCGATAATACACACAATAACATGGACCTCTCCTTATTTAGAATATTTTTTTGTTTCACTAAATTCTATTCTCTTCGTAACAGCGGTCTCCAGGTCACGGATATACAAAAGTAAAGATGTAGAGTTTTTCTTGATGTAATTACTTACAAAGAATACAAACTTCGATATAATACGTTCGCTATTTGTAACTGTTAAAAAATAAAATAAATAAATAAATAAAATTCTGTTTAAATTTACGACACTGTAAAAAGTTGAGGTACTCGGATACAAATCACGTTTGTATTCAATATCATTCTATTCCCGATGTGCTTGTAAAACGTTGGAATATTTCCTTCAAAAGCACGCTTACGAAAATGTTTTATGCCAGTGAGCCGCAAAGATACTTGAAAACTTACAGCGACATTTTATGAATATATTACATGTATTATATGAAACATTTAAAAAATTTGTTGCCATTAAGCACGCAAGAGTTACAAGATACATTCAACCGTCAGTTATTCATCGCTTTAATAAATCTCAATATTTAGAGGAGCTTTCTTTAACATCCATTTGTTTGTTTAACGCGCTCGCTAAATACTAATTTTTTACCAAGTGTATAATAACGCTAGTTTAGTAGTGTATCTCATTGCAGCGTTAATAAAATTTCACCAATAATCGAAATTTCACACGCATATTATATTCGTCAGACTTTTCTACGATAAGTGCTCGGACTGTGGAACTCGATAAGTTTCAAATCTCCAGGAAAAGTTCCCGAAACTTATTTTCCGAAGCTCTGTCGATATCAACGACGACAAAATGTCACAAACTTGTTACCTTTAAAGAATGATTTCTCTTTTCTGACTAGGTATACGAGATGTACGTGGCCGGATACCAATTCAAGGTTCTCTCACCGGTATTCACGGGTCACTGGGGTCTACAGACAAGAAAGACCAGACCAGCTTGGCGCGAACGACAGAACAGTGCCAACAGGAAGCACTTCGAGACGTTTAAGAAGGAAGTTTTCGCCCGTTACATGCGCGATCCTTTGAAGATGATGAAGAACCCTCACTGACGA
Organism: Bombus pyrosoma; assembly: GCF_014825855.1. NCBI lineage: Eukaryota > Metazoa > Arthropoda > Insecta > Hymenoptera > Apidae > Bombus > Bombus pyrosoma. The sequence continues at coordinate 4,540,172 of NC_057775.1, forward strand.
AAAGTTCGTCGAAGGTTTCGCTAATTTATTAGCGAGATCTTGATCGCCGTCCTTTTTATTCGTCGCGCGGGGCTCTCACTGAACCAGTCGGGACAACCTTCAGCGTCTTTGTCTCAAGGACGATGCTGGGCTCTAATTGCTCTACCTGACACGGTGCCATAAGGTTTAAGTTTTTAAACGGACGAACAATTTCATCGACCGTGTCAACGATTCAATTAGGAACGTATCGATTGATTGCTCTATTTTTCACTGTAACCGAGACCAGATGGTTTTCTATATATTTTGTATCGTATCGCGAACTTCGAACAATCAGTGAACTTGTATATCGAGATTTTACTATTAAATACTGGAAGACGAACAGTTTGAGAAACGTCTGTCTGCGTTGCTACGCGCAAACATCCGGTGGAGCACGTTTGATTCGAGGTTCTCTTGCATAATAATTTACTGACTAAGAATATTGATAAATTGACAAGTCGCAAGTAGTAGATTATAGACTTGTGTTTGACAACTTTGTAATTTTACATCACATAGAATTAAATTTATTTGTACAGTTGAATTTCTTACGTTACGAAAATTGTTACCGCTACAAGGGAGAGTTTATTAATTCTGGTAACTTGTGACTTGTAAAATTTCACTAATAACTAGTTCAATCGTGCAAAGCGAGCCGAGAAATTGATCCATCCATTGTGTAGCGAGTTTCATGGCCTTTTTAACCTTGCACGGGCCTTGAAAAATGAAGAGATTTGTCGTCTTGAAAATGATGGTTTTACTTAATGTGTCGTTATTCGATCGTTATTCAAAGCGACCTTATCAACTATCTCGAACCTTCCTGCTATCCCGGGGAATTTCGCGTGTTCCTTGTACGTTAAAGGACCGCTTTAATAGCCCTTCATATCCCGTTGTCATTATCGACAAAATAATCAATTACTGGCTGATCACCCGTATCCGACGTTTCCTGCTTGCAAAGAGTTTGATGTTCGCGTATGATTCCAGTCCATTAAACTTCGCGTTTGTGAATTTTCAAGTTATATATCAGCCGTTGTAACGTCGAAAATTGAAAGCGGTCTACCTTCGCCTGAATTTATTAAAATAAGTGTGATTCTTTTCGTTTAAATTGCACGCTAACGACTTTTCTAAACCGTTAAAAAATCTTCCTTTTTCCGTTAAAACAACGGTTAACGAGGCAGGATTAATATCGATTTCGAACTTATCCGATTCTGTGTTCTTAATACTTCTATACAGAAATCGGAGCTAACCCACGAACAGTATTTGCCTCTGCAACGTTTCAAGCTATTTCAAAGTTCGATATACGTATCGTTCATGTGCTATTTCACACGTTGCACAGAAATTCCCGCTTTGTATCACGCGCATATGTACGTTGAAGTGATAGCCCGAAAGCTTTCGTTTTCGAATAGTATTTTCCTCGTTCCCGTTTGATATCTTCGCTGGTCATTCCGGTAATATCCGTCCCGGTAAATCGGTGACATATCACGTGTATATAGATCGTCTCAAGCTGAAGAGAAATTGAGACCCGTGCTGTCTTTCTGTCGGCTCGAAGGAGAAACATTGGTACAGTCCGGTGTATAGAGGTCATACGTCAAGATTGTGTTTCGATCGTGTCGACAACTTCTAATCCTGCGTATACAGCGGCTCACGAAAGTATTTGCTATATATATCGTATGTATTGTACAAAACATTTTATGATTTAGTTAGCTGTCTAATGAGAATCTGAAAATGTACATAGAAATTGCAAGAATATATTAACATATTTGCAATTTCTTGCAAGCAATTTGCAATTCTTTTGCAAGAATATTATAACATATTTATGTAATATCGAAAAAAGGGGGGTATACTCTTGGTCTGTTATATATTTAAGTTCGAGTTTCTCGGGATAGTATAAGTTGCAAATTTAGGGTATAAACTAAGAATCGTAAGAGTGCTGGGGAAGAGAGAAAGAGAGAGAGAGTGTGTGTGTAAGTAAGAGTGTATGCCTTGGTGACGCCAAAGCTAAATGAGTAAAGAAGTGGGAGAAGGATGCGAAGGTCGAGGGTCAGCAATTTTTGACCTGAGAAGACAGAAGTTGGGAGGCCAGTGTTAGGGTAAGACGTACGAAGATATTGTAGTCAGTTTTTGTATTGGGTATTGCTTGTACGGATAGAACTAAACTTAACTGCGAATAGACCATCCTTTCTTGTCCTTACTCTAGAGACCATATTTTGATACTACATTTATAATAAAAGATGAGTAGTCACACCTTAAGCACGTAACAAGTGTTAAATACGATCCCGATAAATATCGTGGTTTATTGATATAGTGGATAATCGATAGTTTTCGATACTTTTGCGATCTCTGTGAAATATATATTTGCGCCAAACATCTTGCAGCTTCTATGTAAATTTTCAGATTTCTTTCAAACTTTATCGATATGATCGCTATAGTCGGGCTTCGTTACAGTGCTGACGAAATTTCGAAATATTTCGTATAACACACGTAATATATTGACAAAATCTTTCTACAAATACACTTTCCTGAGCCATTGTACATCGCACCGTAATAGGTAATGATAATGATGAAATGGTTTTGGGCCATGATCGATCGATTTTGCGACATACAAGAGACCAGACTAAGACAATTGACACGATCGATGCTAGTCCAGGGCCTAAGGTGTTTGTCATAGATATACATCAGTGGGTTCCACGTAAACTTTTCGCGAAGAAGAATGCTATCTATTATTAAGATCGAAGTATTTTCACTCTATTCAAGACACGTAATATGATTGATATTAATTACGTTACTTAATGCTACATATCGATACAACAATGTCCATTTTCTATTCACGGAATCACTTTAGCAGCGAAAACACCTAGCAAACCTTACTAATGGAGCCAAACCCACTACCCCGTGATCGGAAAAATGCGAGGGAATGCCAGTTAAGGAACAAAGCATTTGGATGGAAGCAGGTTCGAATTGTTCCAATACAACATCGAATTATGACTTAAATTAAAAGAAAATAAGGATAAACGTAACGTGTCTCAGTCGCTGGCGAAAGATGCGAATGACGAACAGCTTAAACGAGTCGGTGTAACGATTGGATCGTGTTAATCGCGTTATTGAAAAGTATAAAGGATTGAAATAAGGTGAAAGGAATGAAAGAGAAACGTAACGAACGAAAGGATCCCTTAGGGGAACGTGAAATATTTGCAAGAACTGCGAAATTTACGTGTATGTTCGTTGTCGTTGCGAATGTTTCGTATTTGTCTGTGTCGAAGAGAAGAATCCTTAAAGGGAGGAGAATGAGAATAAGGTGGAAGGAAGAAGTAGAAGAAAGGAATTCGCGTGTGGAGATGCAGGGTAGGGCAATCAAGTAGCCGTGATCAGCGTCGAGGGGATGGTGGCGTACTTCTGGGTGCTTCCGGTTCATCGGTTCGTCCTAAACGAAACTAAGCTCGCTTGCTGCTTCCACTCACGGATTCCCAGAGTCATCAGAGACTGCCACGCGGGATCGCGGAATAAATATCTGTCGGTGAGTTTCGCGGCACGTACACGGTGCACGAACGGGGAAACGAGGCCGTAGAACTTAAGCGAACGTACCTCGTTAGCTATCTGTGATTTAAGAGTTTTAAGTTCGACGGATCGATCTCGGCTGAAAAGAAGGAGCCGCGAAAGCTTTTCAAGTGCGCATTCGAGAAGTCATGGAGAACGATATATCGTCTCGTTATGTTCGAAGCACGATATTGTCGGAGAAAGAAGCGGAATTGTATAATTGTCATATATATACATATTGACATATATATTGACACAATTACGAAAAGATTGCTATCAACGAATTTCTTAATCGATCAACCCTTTGATAGTGTAATAAAATAGGAAAGAATTGGAAATGAATGTTAGAAAATAATTTCTTGTAGAAAATAAATATTATTCGTAATTGACAGAGTTGTCGATAATAGGAAGACAGCTCCACTTTACAGTAATTCGGGTAAACCGACAAAAATCAATTCAGGATAAAATGAAAATCAAATCATTTTTTTAGAATACGAGACTTATGCTTCCCTTTTTCTTTACGATAAATTCGCTTTAAAAATGAAATGTTGGAACTGCCTCCTTATTGTCGCAAATCCCTCAATTATGGTTACTATATTTCGCAAGTTTTTCGAATCTTCCTCGGACTACGCTGTTCAAAGGTTAGAAGTTCGTGAAACAAATCTTCGTCTTTCGGTTCTTGCGATCCTCGCTGACGATTCGAAAATGAAATTACGCGGTACTCGTAAGGGAGTGACGCTAATGGAAGTCGCAAGCTCCGATTTCATTTTTGAATTATTTATACAGCCGCGGCTGTTGCCGTTCCAATATCAACGTATGTGCATCCTCGATCAAAAAGCATACATGCAAGTGAAATACAAACGAGATAGACTCGTGATCTATTCGAAAGATCGCGATATCGCGGCGAACGAGAAAGTGCAGCGAAAGATCATTTTATCCGGTTCTTCAGTGATGCTATTGCCACTTATCACGCGACATTCCAATGTTATCGAATTATCGTTCATCCCAAGTTTCCCGAAACGAGAATACGAAGGAAAAAGAGACAAAGTGAGATTTTGATAGCGAACTATTCGCATTCACACCTGTTCGAATCCTATTCAGCTCCCTCCCTCCCCTTCCCGTTGTCTCGTCTCAACAGCAAGAACATTGCTCAACGATTCGTCGCTAGTAAACCGATTTGTGTAATTTATGGAACATTTTATGACACAGAGTTATTGTATATTATAATGTTTTTACGAATACGTGTAAACCGCCAAAATGATTGTAACACGAGATGATTATTGTTAAAAGGTGAGGCACAATAAATCAGTACGAAGCATGGATATGAAACATTCTCTTCAATGCATTTCGATATCAACCAATTACAAGCGTATTCAATGAAAAATCGTTTCCATTCGAACGACGGTCGTTGTACGTAAATTGTGTTTTATTATATAGCTGGGAACAAATCTAAAATAACCAAAAATATCGTAAGCGGACGAAAAGAACATTTATGAACAATATTGTTATATCGTAGCAAGTCATTTTGCACGATATATCGTATATGGCTGATACAAGATTATTTTAACGTATAGGGATCTTAGAAAGAAAGCCGAAACTTTAAGCAGAAAAGAAACGGCTACAAGTTGCAAGTTAATATCCATTTATTTTCGCAGAGCTTGATCTATGCTTGATAACGCGTTCGCGAATAATTCTTTCGCCTAGTTGGGAAACTAGAACGGCTTGAAAAAGGACAAGCAATTAAATACACGGTGTCGAGGTGCGCTCATGATACGCGGATTATTTTCCGATGGTAACTAGCAAACTTCAACACCAACTCGATGTAACTTCGAAGCGAAAACTTTGTAATCGCTCGGAATATTGGTTTCGGGGCAAGTGTTTTCAGTCAAGGTGGTATGTAAACTTTCCAAAGAATGTGCTTTATTACATTTTTTTCGTCGCTTCTTTCTCGTGCCGCGTCCAAGGTACATCGTGAGACCGCGCTTATCGAAACGCGAAGAATGTCTACGGATATCGATAAGGTATCGCGTCTCTTCGTGCTCCGAGGTGATGAACAGTCGAGGGACGTAACGTCTCTTTATTATTTTCGAACACGAAAGAATATCCTGGTAATTCGGTTCCATTTTTTTCTATAGACAATAGGTCGTTACTGCGTTAATTTGGCAAAGAAACGAACCTTTTCTTATCTATCTAACACGATAAGGACGAGAAATTCGCAATGAACTCATTCGCTTTTTATTTCTAAATTTACTTCGTTTTCTACAAGTGTCCTAATACTTATAAACGGAGGTGATTGATCGATCGATTGCGTGATATTAGCCTTGGATTTGACTCTCTCTATCGGCTTATAGAAAATCATTTGTGACATTCTTTATCGCTTATTTCTTAATCCAGAACATTCTCTATAAGCTCACAATTTATACGTACAATTATTAACTTCGTAATTGTTTCTTTCTAATCCTCCTTTATCTCTATCGAGTTAATTCGATCGTTAATCTTTATTGTAATGCTCTTTCTTCGGTCGAACTAAGTACCTATGCCATGTAGTAAGAAGCAGTTATCAAGTATGTACGGTGCGCAGAGACAGGGAAGCAGACGTTTCGATTTCAATTCTTGCAACGAGACAGATAGGAACACGTTGTGATGTCAGACTATTTTCGAGGAAATTGTCATAATGTTGGGTAATCCGATTTTGTTCCGTGCCAATATCGAACGGCACGAACGCGGGACGACAATAGTTTGTTGTAACCAAACTCCGCACTTAACGTATTTCACAGAGGTACTGCGGTCGAACTGATGCGATCGATTCTGTTGCGATTACCAAGTCCTGTTACGTGCACCTCCAATCCGTAGACGATAAGCGGATTTTTCTATACGTTTTGTTTTACACAGCATCTTGTTTTTACGCACGACACAGAGGAATTTGTTTTTACTCATACACGTATATGATAATGCAGATTCGACGTCTGTTGCCTATTATAAGTAACTTACTGCTTTTTCTTTTTGTACTTTTCCAATGTATATATAAAACTTTCTAAATTTCAAAGTGATTCATTTTGTAAATTGAGCAAATTCTTCGAAGCAAAAATACTAGATCGCAAGAAATGAATCTCGGAGAAAAGGCTTTTCGTCCTAATCTCTAGCTTTTCATATTTTTGTAGCTCAATGATTTAATTCGATATGGATATCTTAGTCGAATTCTCAGTTACCTCGATGAAAGCTTACAATTATACATGTAACTGCAAGGAAAAACGATACCTGTGTCTATGTAACAGGCTTTTGTTATACTTTCATCGAAGGATAAGTGCCACTATTTTTCGCGTTCGATTTCCTCCGTTCGCGTTTTTTAAACGTTCCGGCGCTGCCACATCTATTGATAGCGAATGAAGCCGACCGATTAAGTTTTAGCAACGTACCAGTAATCGCGTGTACGCTTGCAGAACGATCCGCGACATTCATCGCCATTGAATCGGCACGACGATCCGCAAGCTTCGATAACACAAAATCGAATGAAACCAAACCGCGGCTGCACGGATCATACCAGAATGCGAGCGAGCCATACTTCTGTCGTTCCCGTTGTTCCCACGGTTTCCGTCGCTTTGTGCAATTTCGGCTTGCTTTGCCGCTTTCACCGGGCTTTGCCAAGCGAAACGAACGCCGTACCGGTTACGGTTCCGTTTTGCCGCGCGTCGCGTTGCTCGTTTTGCGACTCGTGCCACAGGATCGACGTGTTTCATAGGAACATAAAATAGGAAACACGAGACGAAGATGTCGCGAGTGGCTGTAGGTGTAGACGTCGTCGTCGTCGTCGTCCCAGGACCAGACTAATTCTATCTAATCTCGAATAATCTTTGCTAATCTTGTGCAATCTAACGACAGCTTCGTAGGGCGACGACGCTGCAATAGGTTCGTTTTCAATTAGAGAGGGTTTGATGGCATCTACGTTCGATCGACCGAAACTCGACCGACTGAGAGGAAAGCTGAAAGCGCGACCAATTCGCAGCGAATCTGTCGACGGAACAAATTGCGGGCATTGCCGAAAGAAAAATTCTCGCAAGAGTGGAACACTTGTAAACTTTGCGTGCTATTGACACAGACACATAGTCTATGCTTGCGAGCATTCAACAAGTACGACAATCGTACCAAACCCGTACACACGCCGTATATGGTGTACAATGTTAACATTCAGGTATCTACATAATTCCTCGTTAGTTCGAGTCACAGGAAATCTGGCGAGTTCGTTAGAGCGAACCGAAGCGGGTTGCTCGGATGGCGAGCTTTCACGAAGACGAAGGTTGCCAAGGATGCAACAATTGACCGTGTAATCGCGGTTTCCTATCTTATCTCAGTACATCCTTTAATATTAATCTGGAAAGTGGTCCTCCGAACCGTGCAATAATGGGCTTTGTTCGTGCAGCGGAATCAACGACGACGGGAAAGGCATTCAACGATCCTCCGAGGAATATGCCCGTCTGGATTTTCAGAATTTTTCCTCCCAGACTCAAAGGAAACAGCGCACCGCTGCCGCTGGAATCGTCGGTCGATCGATTCGTCGTCAGGAACGACCCGCTTTCAAACGGAACGTCGATCTTCCGTTCCGACGAAAACTGCGCGCGCGACAAACCGAGCTCCTCCTCTGCGCCGGCATTTTCCGCTGACAAATGGAACTGATCCATTTAATCGTGCTAAACGCTGTCCCTTTGAACGTGGCACGCGTTCATCCGCCATTCACGTCTTACGAACGTGAAACTTCCGTCTAAACGTTGAACGGACTGACAAGCTGTTTCTGATGTTTGCACATGTATGCGTGTAGGGAATATAATTCTGATTAAAAATTAGCTTTGGAGTATCACGCGGTAAACGGAGATCAAAGGAGAAGAGTTCTGGTTATAGAGGGTTGATCGTCCTTCCGAATTATTCAAAGTTGCTGAGAAATTAATTAAACGAATTCCCCGATATTTATATACACGTATGTGATTTAATAAATTAAATCTGAGTGAGACGAGTAGCGAGAGGAAGGACGGTATCGACGCGCGCGTATTTTTCACAGAAAAACTTGAAAAATGTTGCTTGGTGAAATTAGCCGCGTGGCAGCATAGAGAGAGAATGGACGCAACGCATTCCGCGAAACGGAAGCGATCGATTCCGTATGACAAGCGTTCGTTTCAATCTATTCGGGTCGGAATTTTCGTGAGACTTGGTGGAATTCGTTATTTCATCGGGGAGGCGTGCGAAATTCGTCGAAAAGTTGCCGCTATGGAAGGAAAACATGATCTGCGTGCACAAACAATTCTGTCAACGAATTTAATTTCATCGCGATGTAAATTTGTATCCGTTCGGTCGAACGAAGAGAAAAGGATTCAATTAAAATGGAATACTGCTGGCAGCGACGCGTGGAATGTTTTTCGAAAAGGCTGAAAAATACGAACCTGATGACTACTCGCCTCCAGTCTTCTCGTTTCCGAGCGGGAAAAAACTTTCGGACTTTTATTTCCTTCCATAGCTGTGAAATCTACGAACGTATGTACGAAATATTTTCAAACTCCATGCAACAATATCTTGATACCTGTTCGATCGTTTTACAATTTTTTTTTTAGATCAAATATCGTATTAATAAAATAATACATTTTACAACAGACAAACGAAGAACACAAATACACCGATAATTTTCGTAGTTTCTAGTATCTAGTATCGTAATATCTAGTATCTCGATAATTTTCCAGACGATTTTATACAAAGCGCATCACGATACATAAAAATATACGACGGAACGCGTAAAACGGACGATGAAAAAAATTATTTCATCCGAAAAGTTAGAGATATTTCGTCGCAGTTGAACGTTCACGTTTAATAACGCAGCGAATCCGTAGACTAAATAAGTCCCCTATATCGTCTCGTCCGCGCCACAGTGTCTCAAGAAGTATAAAAAATATTAAAAAGAGCAAAGTCTCTGGTAAGAACCGCCCCCTCTGCCCGGTAAGACGAGGTAAGAGAAAGCATCGTTTACGGGAGTTTCGAGGTTTCCTTTGAAACGCAGCAGATCCCGGCACGGTTGTTACGAATAATACCTCCGTAACGTCTTGTCCAACGTTCTAGGATTCCAATTGTTAAGCCCCATGCCAGTGAGCTCGTCGGGAACGAAGAATAGCAAAGAGACGAGAAGAGGTGGTGGGCACAATGCACGGTTTCGTCGGTCGGATTCGACCGGAGCCGAGCTTCGTTTCGCTCCGTCAGACGGCGAACATCGACGACGAATAGCGAGGAATCTCAGCGAGCCATTTAACGTCAGCCATGACGAACGTCTTTCGAGAAATTGCCAGGACGAATATTCACGACACGGAACTTCCCACTTTACCACGACCTCCAACTTTGAATTAAGGTTCTAATCCGAGTTTCACGAACCATCGCGAGACTATCGGTCGCGTGATCGGGATACCCTCGTGTTTAGGGCCGAGTCCATTAACCGTGAACTTTCCAAGATGGGAGCGTACCGAAAGCGACGTTTAATGATCCACGGACGAACCGATGTCGTAGGTTTTATGGAACCGAGAGGAACTTGGCGGGGACGGCGCGCGAGCTTCCATACCGCGACTTGTTGCCTGCATAATGGAACTTCTTTCGCCTGGTACTTGAGACTCGATGCTGTTAATTGAAACGTACCGCGTTTCTTTTTAAACGTACTGCTTTTCGTTAAACGAATTTACTCGATCGTCTTACAAAATTGTTCCTAACGTCGAAATGAATCTCTTGCTCTACGTTGTCTGGCCAACGAACGTTTCACCAAGGATCGCTAGCCGACATTCTATTACCGTGAAACTCGCAGCCTTCGAACGTAGCGAGCATAGAGTTCGCTCGAACGCACCGGGAAGCAAGCTGACGATCCGAAACCATGATCGGTCGATCGGCGATGCGGTTAAAGCAATTGCGGATTCCGGCGGTGGCCGCTGCCTTACCTAATAATTTAAGGGATCATCGCTTCTCCGTTCGCTTCGTTCCACCTTGGTATTTGTCTTTCGGTCGATTTCGGAGAAATTAATCTTGGCCATCCACCCTGTCTACCTGCTTCGCCGTCCTTTCTTACAGCCAACACACCCCTCTCTCATCCATCTGTATTCTTTCGTTCCACCGATTCACGGTCGTCTCGTCCTTTTGTCTAACGATTTCCGTTTTCATCGTAGGCGGCTGCTCGTCATCCGCTCAGTCTGCTTCGATGTGGAAAGACCGCGTCCTTTTCTTTCCCGGCTTTCGAGTGTCAAATATTTGCGAAGCCCGGAGCTCGGCACGATCGTTCTCGAGATTACACGGGAATGCGGGTGATCAAAAGTTCGTCGTCGACGTGTAGAAAGGGGGGAGGGAACGTTGGCTGGTACGAGAGGCGGTAGATAGGAGGAGGAGGAGGAGGAGGAGGAAGAGGAGGAGGAACAGTGGAAGAGTTGATAGGTGAGCGAAGGGGGTTGCTGGATAAGGGGTGGAAACGACGGTGGCTGTGCGGTAGAGCGCGCGGATCGGCCTTCGGGGCTGTGGAAGACGGCCTCGATGCCTGCAGCAGCAGAATCGTTTTGTAATTGATAGGAGTGTTTGTTCGCGTTTGTAAATACCATTCCATTAGTGCTGCCGCGAGCATGAACTACATGAACTTGGTTGCACGTCGAAGTTTCGAGCTCCTTCGGCTGTCGACCGGGCTACCGCCTACCGTGCAACCGGAAGTGAGAGAAATTGAGTGCCTCGATTGTTCTCTCGCCACTCCTTCTTGTCGCTGTCGCGTATATACCTGTTGTACGAACTGCTCTCTTCTTTCTTTGTCCTTTCTCCTTTCCTTTTTTATTTTGCTCCTTTGTATTTCGTCCTGCTCGCCTTCTTATCTACTCGTGTTCCTTCCGTGCTCGCGTTCGTTCCCACCTCGATTCTTTCTAGTAGATTCGATGCATCGATAAAATTAATTTTATACCACTTTGCAATATCTTTTTTTTCTACCTCGTTGTTCTAGATTCCTTTCCCCTTGCTGACTTTTTGTTGAAAAAACTCTTTCATTCTTTTCGCTGCTATCTTCGTTTCCATATCCTCGTATCGGAGTCGGTTTTACTTTCGCCTTACTCTCGTCTATCTTTTTAACTTCTTCACCCTCGTGTTGCGTTTACACATTTTTCCCCGGCAATTTCTCTTCCTCGACGACCCTCGCAACCTTTTCTTTTACCCAATTTGGTTTATCCCTTGTTCTTCCACATCGATGTTCTTCGATGTTCTTCCTTCGCTGGTTCTCCCTATTCCCATTTAAGTATTCCCTTTCTCCATTCTGCTCACCCTCAGCCACATGGTCTTTCGTAAGGTTTCGCAAACACGATTGCACGGATAGCTGCTGCAAGTGCACGTGCCACGATTTCCTTGTTGAATATGTACACACACGTACGTGTGTACGTTCATGCATGTAAAGCGTACACGCTCGAAACGTTCGAGACACACACGATTCCAGAGGGATCGTCGATGCTGGGTAACTCGATGGATTATGCGGCTAATTTCTAAAGTGGTCCGCAGCCTCCCTGAATTATGCGCCGCAAGCCTTAGTGGCTCGACAGTCGGCCGATCGATTAATATCGGTCGTAAGGTTACCTCTGTCCGGATAGCATGACCAGCCGTGCTCGACCTTATCGGCCATGTCCTACGATTTGTCAGAATGACGCATACGTTTGCGCATTATACCGGAAATTCTCCAGAAACGAGCTCTCCTGCGGTTAATTCCGGTTTAAGGAGCCCGCTGGCTTCCTCATTTGCATAACAGCACCGATTTGATGGGAAGAGCAATGATTTGCGGATGGAATCGTAACGTTGCGTCAGAACGAGATAGCGAGTATCGTTACTTTATTCGAAACCAGCAGAGCTTTCCTATATAAACGTTCTATTTTTCATCGGAAAATTGATATAAAAGCGTAAAGTGTGCACGTCGCGTACCGTTGTCCTCGCTCCGTGAAAATCGCCACTTGTCCCTCGTTCTCTACTCTACTCTACTCTACTATCCGTAGATCGTTCCCTTAAATTTTGCTTTAATATTCCTCCTTGGCTTTCTTTCGCACGGCGACGTACGCACGATGAATACCGATTACGCGTTGTTCGTTACAGAATCGTCGCGCCATATGGCTGTTTCTTCTATTTCCACTTCTCAACTTTCCCGTCTCAACTTACTCGTTATCGTTTCCACGCGGAATCACGATCAAAGGACCAAAGCGACGAACAAAGGGAGATCCGCGCGAATAGAAGCTAGACAGTTTTATTTCGTTGGTTCGAGAGGGTTCTGGCAGTGGAGGAGCGAAACCGCAATTTTATTTGCGCGATTTCGTAGCAGCTCATGCGGGAACGTCATCTTGTTTTGAATTTTACGGCTGATCACTCAACGATACGGCGTCTAGGTCGCGCGTTCTATCGTCGCCTCTGGCAAAAAGAGAAACGAAATTCCCGTTCGCCAGATTCTTTCGTCCAAAAGCGAACAGACAGCGGCGAGATTTTTACACCAACGCCCACGTTTCCGTTGTAAAAATCTGTGTTTCGCAGAGAATCCTGCGCATGCAAAAAAGCATTGCCCCGGCAGATAATCGAGTCAGCGAAATCGTACCGGAACGAACGACCTCCTTTCAATTCGACCAACGTGCTACCAACCCTCCAAACGAAACGATATTTGCCTGGATTCGTTTTTCAAAAATTCTCCAACCTCTCTCCGCGTGGCTCTTCCTTTATGATAATGCATTTGGTAAATTGAAACTTTTGCCCGGGAAATTTTGTCATCGCTGATATCGATACGCGTCGGATTGGATCGTTCTCGACGCCTAGTACGTTTAGAGGTGAATTTACGTAAGTGAATTCTACGATCGAACGATCAACGTGGTGCAAGTACAGCTTCCTCGAGTAATTATCAGTACTGGTAAGTCTGTAGCAAGTATTAGCGTGCTTAGTGGTACGAACGATTCTGACAATGGAACGTCGTTGTTATGCCAGTATTTGTTAGATAGCTTCGATTACTTGGCTCGATAGCTTATTCGGTTTCTTGGATGATGTTCGTCAAATAAGGATTTTCATTCATGGTTTCCATAGCGAATTGTCGTTAAAAATTACCATAGCTTGTCGTGATATACGATATGACATATTTCTAGAAAATACTGTCCTCCTTCGTACAAAACAATTACAAGAACGAGTCTAGCCAATTATAATAATTCTTCTTAAACCGAGCAACAATTTGCGTTTCAGTTTTGATAACAAAGAAGCTATCGTTGATTTGAGGAAAACCGTCGAAACAATTAAATCCAAAGTTGCATCTCAATTAATGGCACAACGATATGGAGTCCGATTTTCTCGCTCGAAAATTACCATCTTAACCAGTCTCAATTTCATTTCATCGGATCGATCTGTAAAGTCGAATTTAAACAAACGATCGACGACACTCACGATGCGACGAGTGTCTTTTGCAAGACCGTGAACTGGTGAGATTCCATAGGGGACGGTAGGTGAAAATGCTGTTTCCGTGGGTTGGCCGCGAGCGGAGATGACGCGGTCCGAGTGAAACCTACGCTCCGCCACAGAACGAAGCCCGCAATATTTGTCCTGGCAATGAGTAATTAAAATGCAAATTACGAGTCACGAGTAAATATGTTTGCACGAGTCGTGCCAAATGCAGCCCGCGATCACTAGGATTACCCTTTCAGCGGGACGCGATAACACCGACCGTTTTTGGTGTTCGCTTTCATGCCAGACATTGAAAATCGGCCGACACGCTCGCGAGAAACAATTAAAACGGAAGATTTATACAGGTCTCGTATTTTTTCTGTACGTTATGGCCTCGCAACAAGAGAATGTTATTGTTTTGTATCGCTTCATACGGTTTGCCGGTGGTCATTGCGGCACTCCATGATATTTATCATACTTAACCGAGAATAATATTTAATATTTATTTAGTTCTAATTTACCTATGTACACATATCGCGCGATTTACGAACACCGCGGTGGCTTCGATCGAAATGGTCTCTAGGATACGGTGTCTAGAATAGGATGAATTTGTTTGCTTTTGAATTTCGAGTATTGGCCAGATTTTTTGTCCAACGAACATGCAGTTTCGTATCAAAAGGAAAATATAGATTTGTAGACGAGTTTGTCTAAAATCTGCAAAACCTGAGCGGAAGAACAACGATGTGAAAAAGAAGAAAATGAAATGAAAAGGAAAGAGATAAAAAAAGGCAAATATTCTTATTCACGAATATTCTTAATAGTTCCTTTCGCAATCAAATTACTCTTACCCCATAAGTTTACGTCTAGCATATATTTTACGAACTACATAAATACGTTCATACGTGGGTTTGGAAACAAATAGCCTTCGAAGATGTTTCAAGTTCGAGGGAAAAACGAAGATACATAGCAAAGACACGTAAATTGCATCGTAAATCCGTTTAGATTGTGAAAAAATCATTTTTTCTTCGGCGATATTCTGAATATTATATTAAAACTTGAGAGAATTTTTGTCGAAAACAGAAGAATTAATCTATTCAGTTGATTAATAACTTTTAAAAGAACGCGAAAGAAATAGCGTCGACCCGCGTTTCGTACGTTCGCAAATACGTTGAAGAATTTAAGGAATAGAGGATACAAGTATTAAGCATTTCAACAACGTACAAATTCTCGTTTCATTGTTTACATTGAATCCACCCTTTCTATTACCGCGTGCACGCGCCTCTTGAAACGCGTTTCGCTGCGTATCTTCGCCCTTTCACTGACTCGTTGCTTGTCTTCGCGCGAGCCAGCCCATTTTACGGTCCCCGACCTCCGACTGGCAACTCGCGGCATTACTGAGCGTGGTAATTACCGTGGTTCTGATTACCTCACCATCCGAAGGGAGATAATTGCACGCGATGTATCCAGCAGCGCGACATCCCGCGCGAAAATACCATTACGCGGTCGTTCCTTCTTGCCGAATTGTTCTCGATATTGGACCATTTTTTTCAATGGCAGCAATTGGATTTTATCCAAACCGGGGAAAGTTTTTCAAATGAAACTGAAATAAGGTATTACGGGAACGTTTTAACCATTTTAACGATAAAATTATGTGTGCAATTTTTGGCGAGTCTAATTTTATCTAAACTTTCCTTTTTTTTTTTTTAAATTTTAAACTTGTTTTCGCAAATTGATTTGATAATATATTTGTACGATAATAAGTATTATACGTTTGGTAATTTTTTTCGTTCGAAATCTTATTGCTTCTTTTGAGCAATATAACAGCAATATAATAGCAAGTGTAAAATTTAAACTTGTTTCCTCTATAAGCATGTGAAATTTGATTAACATGGGTACGTTTTATGAACGAGTGGAACGGAACAATACAACGTCTATGGGTGTTTAATAATTATTGGTAACAAATGCGGTTATAACGTTCCCGTATACGAATAATGTGTATTTCCTCTGGAAATATTAGCAAGGAAATACTTGTATCAATTCTACATATATCAATAGTATTTTGATTCTTATTTTTGTATGTAACATCATAAAGGAAAGTATTGCACGAGTCTCGATGGAGTTTAACAAAATTTGCCGAAATTTTGCTCGATAACTGTGTATACTAAATTAATTTTATTGGAAAATAATATCGCGGTTAATACATCAACGTATGATCTTTCAATAAACAAATGTATTTTATATATAGTACCCTATATTCAATCGCTATAATTAAGAGTTATATTTCTTATTCCCTTATATTCCAATTCCCTCCACGAGAAGGAACAAATCCATACTTTTATAAATAAAACTCAGGAAACCTAATAAATATTATAACAAGTACTGTAGTTTGATTATTTTATATCCTTTTACGTATTTACCTTTAAATTTCCCATAAATGCACAAAGTCCAGTCTACGGATAATTTTTCGACATCTCTGACATCTGCGCCAAAGTATCTCACAAACCCAGCAACAGTAGAGCGTGGCAGCTAGTTCTAAAGAAAACCAGAGATATGGTACATGAATTCCTCGATACTGATCCGATCCAAAAATGAAAAATAAACGAAAGTGTGGCGATATGCGTATTTAACGCGTATCGAGATCGAACGAAGCAGTGGCAGTGCCACGTTGAACATCGTTTCGCGTGTTTGTGTACGCGCTAGGTGTGATAATTACAGGTGCAGTAGCCTGGTCACGGCCGTTTGAAATTCATTTGGCAGCTAGTAATAGAAAAGCGAACCGTGTAAGTTCAGAAACTCGAACGTTATCGAGAGAGGACTGGTTGGCCGGATGCGAGCTGTGGATCGCGGTTAGCCATCCGGTTCCGTAAGCTTCGGGTCAACCTGCTGGTTACCTCCCAAAGGCCTTGTACTCGGAAATAGAGTGCGCTATATACGGCGCATGCAGTAATTCCAACGGGAATTGTTCGGCTGCTATTGACGACACCTCGCAGACCTCTTGCATTTTAACAATAAGCTGGTCATTAGCTCTCTTCAGTTCGTTTCTTGAATGCCCTTCTCCTTTCATGCTCTATTATACGTAGTCATTTGATTCGATTTTACCGCAGGGATGTTGCGATATCGCTGATACGAGGAACAGCATACAGACTTCCCCAGACATATTCTTAGAATTATGGCCTCAAGAGGATTTACGTCTTGCGGATTATTCTTTTCAATAGAATCAGTTGATTGAGATTGTGATCTTGATATATGGCTACAGATAATGGCAGGTGATTTACTTCTTTTAATCAGTGTCTTTGTACATGTTTTTATCTATTGGTTTTTCCCTTTTGTTCTTTGTCTTCTTTTAGAAAAATATATGTTTCTTTTTGTGAGTTTTATACATATGTACAGGGGATATATATTTATCGATTAATGGAATACATGGTAATATAAATTAATCTTTGGAAGCTATCCTGAGCTATCGCGATATTATTCGTAAACATCGCAAACAATAACGTTTCAGCTAATGTTGAACAGTAATGGAACGTAAAGTTAAAAAATAAAAGGTAAGACGTAGTGGGGTGAAATTCCTGCTCATATTATCTTTAGGCGTTTCGATAAAGGCGTTACCGATGCGTATTCTAATTCAGTTTCGTGAGATCCGTTTATTTCTGGGGATATTTAGGCGAGTTTCAAGAGCTTGATTTTTCTTTTTATTGTTTGTTTTTTAATTTTACAATTTGTCCAGTGGGACATTAGGTAAAATGTTGTAACATGCAAGAGCTTGATGGATCAATTACGTATCTGTCTCTGGGAATCTCTGGGCTCCTACATTTACGCGTTTGCTTTGACTCGAGTTAAAAAAAGCTAGAATGCATGGGCCTATTAATTCTTCGCGTAATCAGTATATTTACGACGTATAGAATATAATCGCGTTGCAATATCTGGTCTGTAGGTTACAGATGAATGCAATTTGATTCGTTTCGTCGTTCTGAAATAAAATGGAACGTCGAATAGGGGGTAATCTTGGCAAAGCTCATCTTCCCAAAACAACATTCTCGGTTTAAATTCCTATAATGCAGAGGCAATAAACTATGACGATATTCACGGATAGTATGCGACAAAGCAATAAATATGATATTTGCCTTCGTACGAGTCAGTTTTCAAATAGCGTTTCAAGGAATACATCAAGAAATATACTGGTTAACTCATATACCAAAGTGGCTATAAAAGTCTAAATTCCGTGGTACGCGAAGTTTAAACGCGGAAATTATTCAGGTCTTCGCGTATATATTTGGCTAACGACCGTTCTGTTGACTACCTCGAGGTACCAACTACTTAACTTAAGACATTAACTCTTTATACATCGCTAAGAGAATTTACTCGATACTCTCTGAAAAAGATGCATTTCCTGTCTGTGCGATGATCAAACTTGCGCCCAAACGAATACCACCTCGTATAAGAGAGTTATTAAAATTGTAACGAGATACGCGCGTATGGGATATTCTGCCGATTCGAAATCCTTGCCTCTACGTTTGATTTTTAATGAGTTTTACTTTCATTTACTCTGGTTGTTTCATTCGTGCGAGCTAAACTTGCCGAAACATATCTTGATAATATCGTACGATATTTCAACATGTTGAAATTGTATAGGTGTACTGTGTAACGATAAGAGTGCTATTTTATTCAAAGTATATCATTTTCCAATACAGACGCTGTTATTGACAAGGCAAGTTTGGCAGCTCGAAATTTCAGAAAAATTTCAAACTGTTTGTGAACGTAGCCCTGTTGATGTTAATAAACGAAACCACTTTCTATTTCGGAAAGAAACGGTTCATAGGGTTCAGATCGCCCTCCAAAATAATTGCCAGCCTTCGTATCGTTGCGAATGTTTCGCGAAATCGTGCAAGATACGGCAAAACCATAAATTCAAAGTTTCATGATTTTTAACGTTATGCGAAATATACCTCCATCGTTCTTAATCTTTTACGGTTTTATCCTTTGTGACGGCAGTGAAATCTCGATACTATGCTTATTGAGAAATAATTGTATCTTAAACTGCAGACGAAATTCGTAGACAAATCCACGGATACGGTCTGTTCGTTCGAAAACAGAAATAATCCTTCTTAAAGGCTTTACTCGAGTTATTCTTGTTAATTTCAACTTGCTAAGACTTACGATACGGACAAAAGATATTTGTATTAAATTAAAAAGGAAAGAAAGGGGAAGAGCAATCCAGGTTACGGTCTGAAGCTTTATACATTGTTAACCATCGGCATCCCTTCTCTCTCTTATTCTCTATTCAAATTTCTCGATTCGTGTTAAATCGCGTTTAATCCATCCTAAGACGAGGCTCATCGCACGCAGCAGTTTTAATTACGACTGTGGTTCGCGTCAAGCTAAGTTAATTCCGTGTCCATTTGCGTTGGCAAAGAATTCCGTCGTATCGGCGCGACGCCATCGTCGCGTGAGGAATTTCGTATTAAAAGTTTACTTGGCCGTTGCGACGATCCCGTTGCGGCAAAGAGTAGAAATTCCGTTATGCGACCGAGCTAGTAGGAATTCCGTAGTTACGTGTGTCATTCGCCGTTCCAATGTCCTCTCGTTGCAGCATAAAGAGCATACTAGGACTTTCACTCGACGAAAGCTACTTTGTCATTGTATCCTCCTAGCTTTTAATAATGACTGCTATTCAAATGAATTTCAGTAGTATTAGTGTACAATGGTACCATTGGCGCAATCAATTTTACAAATTTTCATAACGATATTAGCTTTTATTGACGTTATATCTCGCGATATTGCCCCATCGTACCATGTTTTATCGAACCTTCTGTTCAAGCCATTGTATCCGGGAAGCATTTTCCATCAGTTTGTTAATTAAAGATCGAACTGGTGAGAAAAAATTTACGACCGTTTTAGTTACGTTTGCTGTGATCAAGAAATATTCATTTTTGTCGCCTATACATCGGTATATATACCGATAGTTATACGAGCGTATAGATTACAATTCCACTTTATGGATCCTACTGTACCGTAAATTCTAATTAAATAATCGATAAATTTTTTCCCGTGTTGGATAAATGCACCTACGTACAAAGATACACGTGAAATCGATGTTATTCTCACTCTTTTAATGAGAAATATATTGTATCGTGTGATTGACAGGCGAATGACTAATGAAAGGCATGACTGATTTTGATTGCACGCGATTGCAACTGCGATTTGGCAATAAAACGAACAACGTTTCAGGCGAAAATTATCTATCAGATAGTCGGAGCGAGCCAGCTAACTAAATCAAAATATTGAGAGTAAAGTTTGGAAATTTTCCTCTCCGCGTATTGCTACGTGTTCATATATTTAAGCAAACTTTGAACCAAAAATACTATGCTAGAAAAGTTAGAGCCATCGAAGCTTTCTTTAAAGAAATCGTGTTACTTAAAGAATTAAACTTGGAAGATGTTACAGTCTTTTTGAAAGTCAAATAAATCAGCTCATAAATTGCTTGAAAATTTATATCAATTACAATGAATACTTTTTAATGAAAGTACGAATAAAAAACCAACGATTATCGAGAGAAAATTTGAACATCGATCGATCAGTATCACAGAATATTAAATGCATCGTTAAAATTCAATTACGTTAAAAATTATTTCAATACGTGTTATTCCATCTACGACTGGGTAATTAGCGAATCGGTATGGATGTTGCGTATTAGCAGACCAAATTCCAGAAAAATTCCGTTGTCCCGCAAGTATATACACATATGCTGCGTACGACGGACAATACCGAGACTGAAATACAAAAGCCGATTGCCCGCGGGCCAGATGTAACGAAGGCCATTGTACTTACAATAACGTATTGTTTTAGCGCACTACGCTAGAGGCTGTATTGTGGTGTACTCGCTTTAATCATCTATGGTGTAAATAAGCTAACAACCGCATCGAGACGAGGTCGATAAGGCCACCGTCTTACCGCGAATCGAACGTTTAAGCTGCGTATACCGTGTCTAATCGTCGATCTAATTATTCAATTTGCTTCTCGTTAAGCTTGATTCCCAGCTTTTTGAACAATCCTCGCCGTACGAGCAATACTATCGCGACTGAGTAAACGTATTTATGAGAAGATACGGACATCCGTATAACGTGGCACAGACTTTCTTTCTAAGACTATTTCTATACGCGATCATTTTATTTATATTCAATGTAGTATCTTCAATGGAATATACTGTTATTATATCCTGATATCTGTGATTTATTTAGAATGAATGGATTGTACAAATATAGACAGGAAAACGATGGTAGATTAACACGAACTGATCGCAATAACACGCTACAATTTAGACAACTCTCGACACAACGGATCCAACGTTCTCTCTCACGCGGACCACACTCTCTCGACAACGCTAGCAACACTATACTCTACAACGCAACTCGCACTCTCTGGCTTCTCGATTTATTCTCTCCGACTTCCAAACTGAAACTAACTGCTCTCGCATATCTTTTGTCTTTCCGTAGACCCGCCACGCACGTGTTCCACGTAGGCCCTTTTTACGAAACTTGAAGAACGCCTCGGCTCTCGCGACATTGTACGTGGTTCACCCGCTAACTCCTAGGCCTTACGTCCGCGATACTACATTCATATACGGGTAACGGTACCTGTATTTCATGAATTGAGATTTTAAGATTTCAAACCGCAAGAACGAACATAGGCAGGTTGCCTCGTAAAAATTGTTAAGGAATATATATAAATAAACGGCGTCAGTAAACAGTAATTCGCTACGAATACCAATTTGTAACGAAGTTAAAAACTATCTGGATCGATATATGTACGTGTTTTCAGTTATATGCACGAATACGTTTGTTTCAGTTTTGTGAGAATTTATAGTCTACGTCTATGAAGAAAATTGGCCCAGAAATTGCGTAAATCGGACAATCTTACGTTTTATCACGACCGAAGCGCGAGGTGTTGTCAGAAAAGGCGTTTCACGTATTTTCAAAATAATTTACCCGAACGACAGTCTCGCATCAAGCGTTTCTTTTGCCGATGGTACAGCCTCTAGCCTTGCCAAAATTCAATTTCACCTAACTTCTAGGTAATTTATCCGAAGCGAATAATCAAATCGAACAAATTCAAATAGACACGCGCAACAAAGGGAAAGAAGGGAAGCATTCATCCTTTGACGGTTTGACGGAGAACGGAAAGGTCGTGCACGCTTTCCCGTCACGGAAACTGAATTTGAAGGGGTATTTTCACTTACGAATTACCCCGAAAGTTGACTTCGGATCTTTTCAGCCATTCTACCCTCGTGTACCGTCGCTGAATTTTACTTACAATTTCTATACCCGGTAGCTGCCACTGCTAACATTCCGAGGTCGTACAGTGCATAAAAGCGGGCTCGTTGGGAAACGTTCGCGTACGAGTACGAGAAGGAAGAACGACCGCCCAAGGCTGCCGTGAAACCTGGGTACATACGTTACGGCGTTTTATTTCGTCATTGTTTTCTCGGAACTTTCCGTCCGCTTCTGCGAACACGCCGCCCGTAAACTTACTATTTCCCTTGACGCAACTTCTTTCACCTACAGGCGACACGTTCCACACGCTTTCCTTTATTTTTTCGTCCCGCGTTTCACCCTCTGTCCTACTCGCCCCTATCGCGACATTCGCTTCTGTCGTTTATCTCCATTTGATTTATTACTTCGTCGCGTAATTTCCGTATCGCAAACTTTACCACGCAAGCTTTCTCGCTTATAAATGGAAGAAACGATACTCTTTCGTTTGGTTTTTTAATAACCGATGGCGTTCCGATGGTTCTCCTTCTTCTTTGTTTTTGTTCACGTGTTACGGGCTTTAGCTGTTCGTAGGCGAGTGTGCGTGCAGGAGAAAATGCTATGCAATGCGGGGAGACACGAGTTTCGCGACGTAATAAATTACTTGCAGCAGCGCGGAACAGATGCACCGCAAAATAAGAGTTTGAACCTTAAACTCTGTTTAAACTTTGGCAACGAGCTGTGCCGCGGCCCTGCAGCTGTACGTGTTTATTTAGTCTTAAACGTATGCAAATCGCAATATGGTGTGTGCGGCGACTGAATTTAATGCATAAAGCGCGCGTAGTTACAGCGATAAAGATTCGTTCTTTCAAACTTGTATTCTTTCGCCGTGCTTCGGTTCAATGTAATCTATAACGACGATGATCATACGCAAGTCGATTATGAATTTTAACCGATGTTGCGTTTTAGAGTCGGACATTCGTCGATCCGAGAAAATCGAAATTACGAGCTTTCTACAATTCTCCGGCGATTCTCCGGTTTTCATGTTCGGATGTGCGCCGTTTCATTATTCAATTTATTGGACAGTTTAATAAGGAAGGCAGTTCAGTCTGTACGATGCTTTGCAAGTATCGTGTAGCCTCGACGTTGAAACTCGAGAGATACGAAGCGTGGGAGGGGATAAGGGTGGAAAATCCAAATTGCGTCACGAAGCTGCCTAGCAATCAGGTTCACGGTAATCCTCGCGCCTTCGAAGACTTGGCAACAATCCTGCAAGCCAATTATATATTCAATATGTCTCGTGTTTTAGTTGTTTAAGCGTATCGGTGGTGTCGCCGCCGTGGAAGAAGAATCGGAAGTGTCTAGCGAGTTTCCATTTAATACATTTACCACATCGTGTAATTTACGTCGGGTTTGTGTGAATTATGGAGAGCGTACGTAGTTACTCCACCACGTAACATAGCTTTCAATAATACGCAAAAATATTTGCAGCACGGTGATTGGGAACTTCTGGTCGAGTTCTTGATGAGTCAAGAAGTTACGCGAATTTTGATAGTTACTCATAAAAGTTTGAAAGGAATTAGCATTTTATAATGTATAAACTTTTTCACTGGCATAAACTATTTTATGAGGATGGAAGTGGAGGTTGCATAAATAGGCCATTTACGGATACATATACGTGCAAACAGGAAACAATTTTAATATGTAAATAATACTTTTGTTTAACGCAGTTTGAATAACCGATGTTTATAGAACAAAAGTCGACTTCTTATTACCAATGATTTTGCGCGCGTGTAATAGCAGTTTACGTTCAATCATCGGACAAACTGCTCGTTTCATCACGGACTAAAATTTCGTTACGGGGATGCATATCAAGAATAAAGCAACAAATATAAAAAAATGAACTATGACTTCGTAGTTATCTAATTTACTCAGTCTACTCGTGTCGATTCCGATTCGACTCGCCATATTTTCAGGTACCTCTGTTTCAAAATTACTCTTCCCCCTGTATTTCCACGAGAGAAAGAAAGAAATATCGCGGCACGTACGTCTGAAATTTTCGAAATTTTCGACAATCAACACCAACGATGGTTTCGAAATCACGTAGCTACACACTGCCTCGTAGTAATCACGAGATCTTCGACGTTGACCATCGTCGGTAGGAGGAATCCAGTCGACGTAGTACCTAAACGGTCGGAGGAACAGAATCGAAGATGAACTAATAGCGAACTGGACGAGAAAAGACAAACTTTGGACGGCAAGAAGGAGAAGAAACAAGAAACGAGAAAACGCACGGGCAGGTACGAGGGGAAGATGCAGGAAGCAGAAAATAGCGGCGGTTGGCCGAAGAATTCTTCCAGGATGGCACTCGTTAGTCCTTTCACGGCAGACTTACGGCGATCTGTCGCCTTGGTCACACATTTTGCCTCCCATTCTTTCCGTTCAAATTACGTTGGCAATCTTCTCGTCGACGAATTCTCGCTTCGAGCTACTGGAAAATTTTGACGCCGCTGTATCAATAGTTCCGCTTTCCCGGCTGACGATTTCGTTGATACTAACATCGATCGCAAGATTGCTTTTAAGTCTGCTCATTCGCACGATTGAAGATAAAAACAATTTCTCGAAAAATGTAAACTTTTGAAAAATAATTGATAAGTCGACAAAGTTCTATGAAAGGTAAGACGGACAATATTTTAATATCTTCGATACCGTGATATTATAGCGAGCGGTGTTTAAAGAATATTTAACTTTAAAAGCACATATGCAATTTCGATGTGTAACGTGGGACTGATCGATCACATATAGAATCTTAAAATCGTTCAGCCTTCAATTATGAAATAGAAATGGTAGGTGAGAAACATGATAAAACACGATATTTATCTTTTACAGAGAAATAACTTTGAAATTTAATATGCTGTCGATCAATTCCACGTTGCTACTGTTTTATTCGATTTTAAGATTAAGTACGCGAACGTTTGAAAGATATTACTAACGACCAAACTAAATTATATAATGTAATTAACGTTTAAACTAATATTCGTTTCTTAAAAAACATTATGGATTTATCAGTTATTCTGAAAAATAAAAAATATCGACGACAATGGATTTTATTTTCCGCGTTTATCGAACGACATCGTCGTACCCGAAAGACTTAACACCCAAATAGCGAACGATCCGCTTTCGATCTACGACGTACAAACTACTCGGGCTTCCATCCTTTCAAAGTTATCCGATATTTCGAAAAACGACCTCTTTCGACGATTGCTACGAAAACTGACTCACCTTCTTCTCGAACCTTTCGCGAAGCTTCTCGCGCGCTGGCGGTAAGTTGCAGGAAGTTTGGTCGCGAAAGTCTCGTCGATTCTTGACAGGCGGCCGGTTTCATCTCCGTGACATATTCAATCAGGATCGTAGGTTGTATCGGCGACGAGTTTCGGGTTTGCGACGGGACGAAAGTTCGTAAGCTATCCAAAGGATGAGCACAGGCTGCCAGAGACACGTATCTTACGCTGGCATCAGCGAGATTTGGCAAATCTGGTAGGCTTGGATGGGAAGGGTAGCTCGGGTCGAGGTTTCGGCGGATGGGTCGCACTGGCAGAGATTTGATTTATATGTTAATCGCTGGTGGCGAGACCGATGTCGGCGAGTGCACAGCCTGTCGTGTTACTCTTTTATTCCGTCGTAACAATCCTCGAAATATGGCGTATAAGTAGACAGCGCTGCCTGCTGTCGCGCGATCCGCATATCCCTGGGTATTGCGCAACGTTTGACCTGGTACAGTTTGTGCTATCTTAAAGATATTGCTACGAGATGTCGAATCTATTTTTGCTTCCCGATTAAAATATTTATATACTGGCTTTTTTCTTTTCTTTTCTTTTCTTTTCTTTTCTTTTCTTTTCTTTTCTTTTCTTTTGAAGTTTTATGTGCGATGCGTTTGGGAATTGTTGCGTTTGACCCTGGCGCGGAAAAAATAGAGCTACCAATGTTTTAAAAAAATCTTTGGCGTAAAATTGAAACAAGAGACCACGTGTACCAATAATGATTTTCTTCTTATCATTTTTAAAATTATAAACTCAAAAAATTACCCTTTATAAGACCGTAATAAAACCAGTCTGGACCTACGGAATCCAACTATGGGGAACGGCAAGTAATTCAACATTGAGATACTTCAACGCTTCCCATTGAAAACGTCCTTAATAAATGCACCCTGGTACGTCACCAACGAAGTAATATATCGTGACCTCAATATACCCGCAGTCGAAGAAGAAATAACTAAATATAGCAACAGATATAGCAAAAGAGTCAACAAACATCGGAACCTTCCAATTACTAAATTACTTAACACGTCGGACCAGATCCGCAGGCTAAAAAAATACTACCCGTTAGACCTAAGTACAAGATTTAATTAGATATTTATATCAAGTAATAATTACTTATTTATAATACTTATCTATAATAAGTATTAACTTATTATAAATAATTAGCCATGTCACTGCGCCACGACACAGAAAATTACTGAAAATTCTCAATGCGAGAATCGATCGTAAATTAATAATAAATAATAAATAAAAAAAAAATTTTCAAATCAAGTAATTTTCCAACGATATGGAACTTCGTGTTTTTACATAGAATTTAACACGTATGTAATTTCTCTGGTTTATTTCTTTGTTCTTTTTTTTATTTATCAACTTTTAATTCCGTGATTGGAGAAGTTTCTGCTTAAGGTGCGATTCCGTTGACGGATTAAAGTATCGCCGCATATGAAGAGTCCGTAAATCTAATTACGCACTCGCCAGTTCATCGACTGACTAAGCGCTTTGTGAAAACAGCCATAGTAAAGGCGACTAAGAACGTACTCTGACACGGTACTTCTGCTTTCAACGCGAACGTTCGAAAGTGTTCCCTTGAAGGCGGAACATTTCACGTTTCTTCGTGCCTTATCCGGAGCAGCGCGGCTCGTTCCGCTCGATCGTAAGTCCGGCTTTCAACTCGTTTTACCTGTGAAATAATTGCAGCAAGAATTTCTATTAGAGAAGTTCTCCCGTGGAATAAGCGAGGTTATCGTCGAAGGGGAAAAAAGCGGATGGAGCGGCCATTGAAAGTCGGCCGGATCGAAAACTAATTAATTAGCAATGAACCAGACGATGTCGATGGAATCTTTGCTACTAAAGCTATGGGACTCGCGCCCGATTCCTCTTCCAGTTGTCTTCACGGCTTCGCTTCTCTTTGCGGATTAAAAGTCCCGAGGAACGTCAGTAGGAAAACGAATCGAGCTACCGGTCGAAGAATTCGAACATCGTTTCGATCGTCATCGATGAAAACCAATTTTAACGATCTTCCTCTTCTGCCACGTCTGGCTAACTAGTAACGAGATAACGGGGCATGAGGAAACTGTCGTGTAAGTCGATTGATCCGCTCTAATCCTCGATGCGGTTATGAAAAGGAAATCTTATCGATACTGTCCTAAATATTTCAGACAGTTTTTCGCTTATCGATCGTGACTGATTTTTTACTAAATAAACAAGATACGTATTTCTGATCGATGCATCGTGCGAAGCCGGAGCAATAGATTACAGCGATAACATTGAAGTGTCTCGATTGACCGCAACGACTTGAGCGAACAAAACGACAGAAAAATACAGATGAAATTAATTAGAGATTAAACGGCGAATAATTAATTTCGGCATTGAAAGAGATGAATATGAAAGATACGATAATTGTTTGGCAGTAGCTGTACGTGGTTACGAAACGTGTCATTGGCTCTTTATCGCGCTTCTATCGATTAACGGGGCTTCTGGAAAATGCGTTTTCTCGCGAAAAGCTGACAAGGGTACGAGCTAGAGCGGTGCATGTTCCGAGCTACGTGTTTTGTTCCTAGCGTTAGATACTATTATGGTGATCGAATCTGGTGGACTGTGTTAGACACAGCATATCCGTAGTAATGCAATGAACGGTAATCACGTTTCGTATTACAGTATACAAGTAGTAGTAGCGCAGAAAGATAAGAAGAAAAAATAGCGTAAAGACGTTAGAGAGATGGAATCGTAGATACAAAGTAAATTAAGCTAAGGATGTTAAGGTAGGAGCAGAGTAATAACGTTCTAACGAGGCTTTGATCTTCGTAAACAAACAACAACGCAAAAACAGATGGATAAAGAATTCTGAAAATCGAAGCGCGAATCTCTACCGCGAAGAAAACGCTGCATTATCGTCCCGCGGTCGTTTTATTGAGAAATAAAATGTAACCTATGATTGATCGAAGGGAGATTAATAAAAAAAAAACACACGATTAATTTTGATTGCAATTAAAATTCGTTGACAAAGTGTACAAAGCTGTCGGGGAAACCGATTACGCGATTGACTTTTAGAATTGCTACAAGCTAATACACATTGGCTGTGTTGCGCTTTATTTCATGGAATCGTGGCGCGCGGCAATCGGTCGTTGCAGGATGTTTAATCGCAGGACAATCGTTAGTGATCCATATATTTGCTGACAAAATGTGTAAATCAACGTGTGCAATTAGCCTTCAAATTCTAACGACCAACCGCGAACGAGCAATCGGTCCCCGGTTGCTAATAACGTTCTATGAAAATAGCGACACTGTCAATTGTAAATTTAAATAAATCAGGATGTTTAAAGATGATTTAGGTTTATCACAGATAAAAAATGTCGATACGTCGAGATCGTATATTTTCGTCAGTCGTCGAAGCAATTAGGCTAAATTCAAATATGCCGAAAATAATAGAAAATGACAGAGAAAGGAAGCCCAACATATTTTACGACTCTAACGATTTTTCCAGAAATATCAAGCTAAAATTTCATTCGTAAGAGGGCAAATCTTACGTTCAATGCAATATATCGATTTTTATATATCGTTATGTACATATGTAAATGAACTTGAACATAGACGGACTATTATTGTTTCGATCTAAAATTAATCTCCGATAGAAGATATTAACACAGAGGATGCAATAATAATTTATTTAGCGGTTGTAATATTTTAATCGATTTATTTATTCATAGTTCGTAGTTCGTCGTTTCGATTCCATTCAATTTCAATTCCATCGAATAACAAATTAGTTTTTGACACGATACTTGCTTGTTAATGTATCATTACCTATGCGAGTATATACTACAATAGTGAATAATTTGCCTGTAGAATCTATTTCTATACTGTAAAATTTTGCATGAATTATCGCAAGAGTCTCTTACGAAATTTCGTAATTTTATATGAATATTTTAAAAGTAACGGGATGAAAGACGAGGGGATTAAAATGTCCGGCAACTTCAAATTTCCACGACCGAACCGAAAATGTTCTTTCTATCGTTTCTTCTCTTCTTAATTTCCATATTACCTATCTGAGGTATTTATATATTAATAGGAAATTGAAAGACCCAAAGACGCACGGAATATACGTAGCTAATATGCAGAAATATATAAATTATCCAAAGTAAAGTGGAAAATCGCTATTTGGAATTTATTTCGTCGTTCGTGTTTACAAAGATGCGAATTCGTGTAAGAATCGTCGGTTTACGTGTTACACACTACACCCAGCCACATTGCTTATAATTCGCGTTTGCAACGCGAGCGTGCTTATAAGAAAAAGATGAAAAATTTGCGCAGCAGCAAGGAAAATTCGATTCTTAAGGAGATTTCATCGTAATAACGCAGCATGGTTCGAGCAATCTGTCGCGAAAGCTCGTCGCAAGACCGAGCTTCATTGTGATCAGAAAACGTGCACAGGGGAGAACGTGCAGCAAGATCATTGAAAATTCCTTATCGGGCGAAGTCTGCGCTTATTCAAAATCCTATCGCGCCTCTCGCATACTACGACGCGACTCTTATCTCGTGATATCGTTGCAATCGCGTTTGCGAAAAGGCACAGCTATTCTTCTCCTACGCGATCCGACATCTCCCTTGTCCCCTATGCTTTCTTTCCTCGTTCATCCCTTGTAACTACGACATTACGAATGCCTGCACCATGTGCTACTTGGGCAAAACACGGTGCATTGTCTTCAGATAAGGATTTTTCGCTGAATCAGTGTAGCAAGTTTTCCGTATAAAAGCTGTTCGCTACGCGCAATCTTCATATTGTTCTAAGATGTTGCGAATCGTTTTACTCGCTGCTTTCATCGTCGGGTGCCTCGGTGAGTGCGAGCAAAGGGATTTCCACCGCCCTTTAACTCTCTTACATGATCGCTACGCGTCATAAACGTATCATTTCTTTTCTGCTTTTCACGCTGTGTAATTACATTGTAACGTATGAAAGTAAAATAGACTTACTATATGCTCTATAGACTGTAAGAAATAAATAATTTTTTCGTTGTCATAGACTAATTAAATATGATAGGTGCTTGTAATCCATTGTTGTGGCTCGATAGAAAAATTGAATTGAAATCTTACAACTGTTTTCGTCGTACACTTTATAGAATGTTCCAAATGAATAACACTTCCTTTTCTGATTCGCACTGTGTAATTAGATACGACTGCTGCGTGTGATATATCGATGCGAGGGTGAAATAGAAAGGGGTGTGCATGTGTACTTCTTCATCCCTTTGAACATTTTAAAAATGTGTTCTTCAAAAAAAAAAAAAAAAAAAAAAAATGCTCCTCGCAGCAGTCAACTATTGCTATTTTTAAAT